>NC_064625.1:30282757-30622757 GCF_023898315.1 Schistocerca nitens
GTGCAAGCTTCTTCATCTCCCAGTACCTACTGAAGATATTGAAGATATTAAAATATAGAATGAGATTTCCACTCTTCAGCGGAGTGTGCACTGATATGAATCTTCCTAGCAGATTAAAATTGTGTGCCGGACCGAGACTCGAAATCGGGTCCTTTTCCCGGGAAAGGCAAAGGTCCTGAGTTCGATTCTCGGTCCGGCACACAGTCTTAATCTGCCAGGAAGTTTCGTATTGAAAGATCTCGGAAACTACAAATCGGACAAACAGAAGTGATAGTTCCATTTATTTTTATTTTTTATTATTATTTTTATTTTATTTTATTTTTTTTGGGAGAGGGACATATAGTTATACCACACTCGACCCTCCACCCCCACCCCGTGCGTCGGTGACGGGGAGGGCGCAACTTCGAAATCTTCAATGGGAATCCCTGTTTTACATCGCATGTTTCGATTCTGCGGTGAAATCTACATACACTCCTGGAAATTGAAATAATAACACCGTGAATTCATTGTCCCAGGAAGGGGAAACTTTATTGACACATTCCTGGGGTCAGATACATCACATGATCACACTGACAGAACCACAGGCACATAGACACAGGCAACAGAGCATGCACAATGTCGGCACTAGTACAGTGTATATCCACCTTTCGCAGCAATGCAGGCTGCTATTCTCCCATGGAGACGATCGTAGAGATGCTGGATGTAGTCCTGTGGAACGGCTTGCCATGCCATTTCCACCTGGCGCCTCAGTTGGACCAGCGTTCGTGCTGGACGTGCAGACCGCGTGAGACGACGCTTCATCCAGTCCCAAACATGCTCAAAGGGGGACAGATCCGGAGATCTTGCTGGCCAGGGTAGTTGACTTACACCTTCTAGAGCACGTTGGGTGGCACGGGATACATGCGGACGTGCATTGTCCTGTTGGAACAGCAAGTTCCCTTGCCGGTCTAGGAATGGTAGAACGATGGGTTCGATGACGGTTTGGATGTACCGTGCACTATTCAGTGTCCCCTCGACGATCACCAGTGGTGTACGGCCAGTGTAGGAGATCGCTCCCCACACCATGATGCCGGGTGTTGGCCCTGTGTGCCTCGGTCGTCTGCAGTCCTGATTGTGGCGCTCACCTGCACGGCGCCAAACACGCATACGACCATCATTGGCACCAAGGCAGAAGCGACTCTCATCGCTGAAGACGACACGTCTCCATTCGTCCCTCCATTCACGCCTGTCGCGACACCACTGGAGGCGGGCTGCACGATGTTGGGGCGTGAGCGGAAGACGGCCTAACGGTGTGCGGGACCGTAGCCCAGCTTCATGGAGACGGTTGCGAATGGTCCTCGCCGATACCCCAGGAGCAACAGTGTCCCTAATTTGCTGGGAAGTGGCGGTGCGGTCCCCTACAGCACTGCGTAGGATCCTACGGTCTTGGCGTGCATCCGTGCGTCGCTGCGGTCCGGTCCCAGGTCGACGGGCACGTGCACCTTCCGCCGACCACTGGCGACAACATCGATGTACTGTGGAGACCTCACGCCCCACGTGTTGAGCAATTCGGCGGTACGTCCACCCGGCCTCCCGCTTGCCCACTATACGCCCTCGCTCAAAGTCCGTCAACTGCACATACGGTTCACGTCCACGCTGTCGCGGCATGCTACCAGTGTTAAAGACTGCGATGGAGCTCCGTATGCCACGGCAAACTGGCTGACACTGACGGCGGCGGTGCACAAATGCTGCGCAGCTAGCGCCATTCGACGGCCAACACCGCGGTTCCTGGTGTGTCCGCTGTGCCGTGCGTGTGATCATTGCTTGTACAGCCCTCTCGCAGTGTCCGGAGCAAGTATGGTGGGTCTGACACACCGGTGTCAATGTGTTCTTTTTTCCATTTCCAGGAGTGTATCTTTTGTCTGATGCATTTCCTACGTTTCGACACAGATGGCGCTGTAATCGGAGGAATATAAATGGGTACACAATCGTAATTTACGACACGCTACCCAATGGCCCTTGAATATGCAATGGCCCATGGGACCCCACCTCCACTTTTCGTAACTTCTAATTGTGAATCCCACTCGCAGCGTCGCATTCCTGGGACAAGTCCATGCGCCACCAGCGGCTGTGTAGCGAACTGCGACGTACCATAACGTGCAGTCCGCTAGTCCACTGCGACCGGAGCTCACGTATCGTGCAGACGTAGAACAGACAGCGGCTCTAAACATTACAATATTCGCGCTCGGGCTCTGTTTATTGCCTGCGAACCTATGTATCACCTGGAGAACATATGTACAATGGACGAAGAATCTTGCAACCACAAAAGAAAAAAGTGATCCCTCTTCATACTTAAAGCGCACAAATGCATATACAGGGTGGTCCATTGATAGTGACCGGGCCAAATATCTCACGAAATAAGCACCAAACGAAAAAAACTACAAAGAACGAAACTCGTCTTGCTTGAAGGGTGAAACCAGATGGCGCCACGGTTGGCCCCCTAGATGGCGCTGCCATAGTTCAAACGGATATCACCTGCTTATTTTTTTTTAATGGGAACCCCATTTTTATTATATTTGTGTAGTATGTAAAGAAATATGATTGTTTTAGTTGGACCATTTTTTTCGCTTTGTGATAGATGGCGCTGTAATAGTCACAAAAGTATAAGTAAGTAGTATCACGCAACATTCCGCCAGTGCGGACGGTATTTGCTTCGTGACACATAACCCGTGTTAAAATGGACCGTTTACCAATTGCGGAAATGGCCGAAATCGTGTTGATGTATGGCTGTTGTGGTCAAAATGCCCAGCGGGCGTGTGCCATGTATGCTGTTCGGTATCCTGGACGACATCGTCCAAGTGTTCGGATCGTTCGCCGGATAGTTACGTTATTTAAGGAAACAGGACGTGTTCACCCACATATGAAACGTCAACCACAACCTGCAACAAATGACGATGCCCAGGTAAGTGTTTTAGCTGCTGTCGCTGCTAATCCGCACATCAGTAGTAGACAAATTGCGCGAGAATCGGGAATCTCAAAAACGTCGGTGTTGAGAATGCTACATCAACATCGATTGCACTCGTACCATATTTGTATGCGCCAGGAATTGCATGGCGACGACTCTGATCATCGTGCACAGTTCTGCCACTGGGCACAACAGAAATTACGGGACGATGACAGATTTTTTGCACCCGTTATACGAGGGCAGTTCAATAAGTAATGCAACACATTTTTTTCTGAAACAGGGGTTGTTTTATTCAGCATTGAAATACGCCAGGTTATTCTCCAATCTTTTAGCTGCACAACACTATTTTTCAACGTAATCTCCATTCAATGCTACGGCCTTACGCCACCTTGAAATGAGGGCCTGTATGCCTGCACGGTACCATTCCACTGGTCGATGTCGGAGCCAACGTCGTACTGCATCAATAACTTCTTCATCATCCGCGTAGTGCCTCCCACGGATTGCGTCCTTCATTGGGCCAAACATATGGAAATCCGACGGTGCGAGATCGGGGCTGTAGGGTGCATGAGGAAGAACAGTCCACTGAAGTTTTGTGAGCTCCTCTCGGGTGCGAAGACTTGTGTGAGGTCTTGCGTCGTCATGAAGAAGGAGAAGTTCGTTCAGATTTTTGTGCCTACGAACACGCTGAAGTCATTTCTTCAATTTCTGAAGAGTAGCACAATACAGTTCAGAGTTGATCGTTTGACCATGGGGAAGGACATCGAACAGAATAACCCCTTCAGCGTCCCAGAACACTGTAACCATGACTTTACCGGCTGAGGGTATGGCTTTAAACTTTTTCTTGGTAGGGGAGTGGGTGTGGCGCCACTCCATTGATTGCCGTTTTGTTTCAGGTTCGAAGTGATGAACCCATGTTTCATCGCCTGTAACAATCTTTGACAAGAAATTGTCACCCTCAGCCACATGACGAGCAAGCATTTCCGCACCGATGGTTCTCCTTTGCTCTTTATGGTGTTCGGTTGGACAACGAGGGACCCAGCGGGAACAAACCTTTGAATATCCCAACTGGTGAACAATTGTGACAGCACTACCAACAGAGATGTCAAGTTGAGCACCGAGTTGTTTGATGGTGATCCGTCGATCATCTCGAACGAGTGTGTTCGCACGCTCCGCCATTGCAGGAGTCACAGCTGTGCACGGCCGGCCCGCACGCGGGAGATCAGACAGTCTTGCTTGACCTTGCGGCGATGATGACACACGCTTTGCCCAACGACTCACCGTGCTTTTGTCCACTGCCAGATCACCGTAGACATTCTGCAAGCGCCTATGAACATCTGAGATGCCCTGGTTTTCCGCCAAAAGAAACTCGATCACTGCCCGTTGTTTGCAACGCACATCCGTTACAGACGCCATTTTAACAGCTCCGTACAGCGCTGCCACCTGTCGGAAGTCAATGAAACTATACGAGACGAAGCGGGAATGTTTGAAAATATTCCACAAGAAATTTCCGGTTTTTTCAAGCAAAATTGGCCGAGAAAAAAAATGTGTTGCATTACTTATTGAACTGCCCTCGTATTTAGCGACGAAGCGTCATTCACCAACAGCGGTAACGTAAACCGGCATAAAATCGTCCCGTCGGGTAGACCGCAAGTCTTTCGACTTGACGCCTTAATACGCACTATCCGGCAACGGAAAATCCACGATTGGTGCGACAAGTGGTACATCAGCGACCTTGGTGGGTTAATGTATAGTGCGGCATTATGGGAGGAAGGATAGTTGGCCCCCATTTTATCGATGGCAATCTAAATGGTACAATGTATGCTGATTTCCTACGTAATGTGCTATAGATGTTACTACAAGATGTTTCACTGCATCACAGAATGGCGATGTACTTTCAACATGACGAATGTCCGGCACATAGCTCGCGTGCGGTTGAAGCGGTATTGAATAGCGTATTTCATGACAGGTGGATTTGCCGTCGAAGCACGTTCACCGGATCTGACGTCCCCGGATTTCTTTCTGTGGGGAAAGTTGAAGGATATTTGCTATCGTGATCCACCGACAACGGCTGACAACATGCGTCAGCGCATTGTCTATGCATGTGCGAACATTACGGAAGACGAACTACTCGCTGTTGAGAGGAATGTCGTTACACGTATTGCCAAATGCATTGAGGTTGACGGACATCATTTTGAGCATTTATTGCGTTAATATGGTATTTACAGGTATTCACGATGTAACAGCATGCGTTTTCAGAAATGAAAAGTTCACAAAGGTACATGTATCACATTGCAACATCACAAATAAAATGTTCAAACGTATCTAAGTTCTGTATTTTAATTTAAAAAACGAATCTATTACCAACTGTTCCTCTAAAATTGTGAGCCATATGTGTGTGACTATTACAGCGCCATCTATGACAAAGCGAAAAAAGTGGTCCAACTAAAACATGCATATTTCTTTACGTGCTAGAGGAATATGCAATAAAAACGGGTTCCTATTTAAAAAAAAACCGCAGTTGATTTCCGTTTGACCTATGGCAGGGCCATCTAGCGGGCCAACCATAGCGCCATTCGGTTTCCCCCTTCAAGCTAGACAAGTTCGTTCTGTGTAGTTTTTTCGTTTGACGCTTATTTGTTGAGATATTTGGAGCGGTTACTATCAACGGACCACTCTGTATATGTCAGTAGTACTTTTCATTATGGTATATTTATTGTTTTTAAGCTGTACACAATCTCCGAGTGTATTTATGTTTTTTCCCATTTTTTACTGCAGATCTGATAATGGTCATTGTAGACCGAAACCGGTAATCTGTTAACAAAAAGTTTGTGACCATAGACGTAAATTAAAGGAGACTTAGCTATAGTACTGGCAGTGCAGCAGAACCCACGCACAGGCGCCCGGAAATTACACTGCGATTCCGGTACTTCCGTAGATAGTATTGTCACAATAGTGCATATTAGTATCGTCCATACGACGTGCCACTGCATCAAGAGCTTCATGGTGCCCATTTCCACAACCGGAAAGTGTTTTGTGAATGGGCACGTCCAAAAATGCAAACGACCCTCACGTTTGCGAGCTAACATCCTAAAGATGCTCGGGTTCACGCGAGGCTTTTGACACTGCACCACACAAGCGGCTCGTATTGAAATTGCCTGCTTATGGCATATCGTCTCAGTTATGTGACTGGATATGTGATTTCCTGCCAGAGAGGTCACAGTTCGTAGTAACTGACGGAAAGTCATCGAGTAAATCATAAGTGATTTCTGGCGTTCCCCAAGGTAGTGTTACAGGCCCTTTGCTGTTCCTTATGTATATAAACGATTTGGGAGACAATCTGAGCAGCCGTCTTCGGTTGTTTGCACATGACGCTGTCGTTTATCGACTAATAAAGTCATCAGAAGATTAAAACAAACTGCAAAACGATTTAGGAAAGACATCTGAATGATGCGAAAAGTGGCAGTTGACCCTGAATAACGAAAAGTGTGAGCTCATCCACATGACTGCTAAAAGGAATCCGTTAAACTTCGGTTACACGATAAATCAGTCAAATCTAAAGGCCGTAGATTCAACTAAATACCTAGGAATTACAGTTACTGCGAGCTAACATCCCAAAAATGTTCGCGTTCATATGCGGTTTCTCTTCGTCGAAATGTCTTGGCTCAAACTCGTCTAGGGGTTGAACAGCACGTGTCGCATTACACGCCCTAAATAAGACACTTGTGACCCTTTGGTTAAATTGTCTGCCTGATGGCAAGTTTGCGAAGTGAAAAGTTAACATATAATAACAGTAATAATAATATCGGGAACTAAATTAACGACCCATAAATGATGTAGGCCATACTGTTGCGATTTGGTTAGAATAATGTTTATTCAGAAAGCAAACTAATAGCGATGGTGGTCGTATTTAGAGTTACTGTTACACTCGAGCGCATATCCACTTGACACAGTTCGATCGTTCACAATCTCATCGCGAAGTACAAGTTATCTACGCGAAAAGTTGGAGTTCACATCAGGCGCGCGGCTGCTCACCGCTCATAGACTAATTTCCGTGATACCACATAAGGCGAAATTTTCTGAGTCGTTTCACTTCCTAGCTGCCTAAAGACCGACTGTCCGCTTACGCGTCTGCATTCGAACTGTACCGTTTGGTGTCTCGACCAGAAGTGCCCACTGCCCTCTGCCCGTCTCCGACCGCGTTTCCTGCCCGCCGAACATTTTCGCTTAACTGACTAGTGCAACTCCCTTTTCTGAAGCCGTCCATCTGATTGGCTACAGCTTATTCTAAATTACTTTACATTTTAACATATCTAAATAATCAAAGCTTGACCACTTTCATGTTCTAAATAAAGAAACAATAGTATACATTACATAATAAACCTTAAATTCTTTTACATAAAACCAATAGTTTCCTTCTTATCTTTGAATGCCAGGGCCAGTAGCCCTGCACCAGCGTGCTTTCTGATAAATAAATAAAGAGCAAAAGTAACTATTATGCACTGATCTTTACAACAAATGTTCTTTTACCTAATGATTCAATAAGGAGTCATGCTGTCATCGTTCAATTTTTTTGTGTGGAGGAAATGGTGATTTTATGCTTAACAGAAAATACTGATAATTTAAATTTGCTATATCTTTTCAACAAATAAAGTTACAGAGTTGATATTCACAACGTTTGTCATTTTAATGATGCGCTTCTATATGAAATGCCGATCGTTAAAATCAACCAAACCGTTCAGATTTTAGCATTCACGGCCTGCCGAAGTGGCCGTGCGGTTCTAGGCGCTACAGTATGGAACCGAGCGACCGCTAAGGTCGCAGGTTCGAATCCTGCCTCGGGCATGGATGTGTGTGATGTCCTTAGGTTAGTTAGGTTCAATTAGTTCTAAGTTATAGGCGACTGATGACCTCAGAAGTTAAGTCGCATAGTGCTCAGAGCCATTTGAACCATTTAGCATTCAGGTCTTTGTTACAAAACTTGTGAATTTCACTTTTACAGTAAATCCTAAACTATTATAGATGTGATCGATATTCAAGTTTTATTGGGATCACCATGAAAATTGAAGGAGGATGGGAGATTAAAATTACTGTGGCTGGATTACCTGAATTACTACAGAATTAAATAGTTTTCATTAATGTTTCCCTTTATGGCCGATCTTAGTTCCGCCATATTTAACACTGCTACGTCTCCTTGGCCACAAAAGGCTTCTACTCGGTCTGCCTATAACGTAGGTTCTCGTCTGTCTCACTCGCACACTACAGTGCTTAAACAATAGACGGCTGTGAATTTCCCCATCTCATGATGAATCTGCGCCCTTTGTGGCACACGGTTCTGGACGACAGGGTTCGTTTCACAATTCCTGGCCATATATTTAAATGAGCGCGCAATGCTCGTTAACTCACGTGTTCTTTTCCGAAGTACAGTTTGCAGTGAATCTACATTCACAAACCATGGTAGCGTTAAGTGTAGACAACCCGCACTGAGTACTACAAGTTGACCATCAACGTCCTGCCACATGGGGAACCAACTTATTGGGCCGTATTTCATCTGAAACACTTTAAATGGACGCAAATGTCGAACGTCTTCAGGAACAGGATCTACCGGTACTACTGCAGCATGTTCTCCTGGACGTTCGACAACGTATGTGGTTTCAGCGTGATGGTTTCCCAGCGAACTACGCAACTGAAGCACTGGAGGTATTAGACTGTGTTTACGCTAGTAGGTCGGCAGAGGTGGCCCAGTTAACTGGCACCCTGGGTCGCCGGTTTTGACGTCGCTGGATTTGTTTCTGTGGGGAATACTAAAAGGTAATGCGAAACAGCAAGTGACAACAGGCTGTGAAGACATGATCAAGCGCATCAGAAACGCCCGTGCAGACATTCCTGTGAACAGTCATTTGGAAAGCGGATCACTAAGTGCATTGGAGTTAGCGGTACTACGTTTCAGCAATTACTCTAATTGGAGAAGCATGGCAGCATTTGCCTCTAGGTAAGAGCACGGTGGCGCAACGAGCAGTCGCCAGTTCGATACGTCGCAGGAATACAGCGTTGCAAATGGCGTTTCCAATTATAAGTTATGAAATACTGGCCTGTCCTACCCTCGCACCATGGGGGTGGGGCTCCACTTACCACAGCCTGGGGGATGTTGCCAGAATGACAATAAGCCATGTCTCCGCAATTTCCTTTCTTCCAGGAGTGCTAGATCTGCAAGGTTCACAGAAGAGCTTCTGTGAAGTTTGGAAGGCAGGAGACGAGGTACTGACAGAATTGAAGCTGCGAGGACGGGTCGTGAGTCGTGCTTGGGTAGCTCAGTTGGTAGATCACTTGCCCGCGAAAGGCAAAGGTCCGGAGTTCGAGTTACGGTCCGGCACACAGTTTTAATCTGCCAGGAAGTTTCGACACGAGTATTATGGCCAAGCCCCGTGAACACAAATGGAAATCCCTGGAGGGAACCACAGTTCTTTCATTTTCTTTTCTTGAAACACTCTCTACTAAGTTTAGAGAGCCAATATTTGAGACTGACAACGGAATGATTCTACTGTTGCCAACTTACATTTCTCAAAGGGGAGTAAACATAAATTTTCTGAGAGGTAGGAACTGAAAGCGGTCAATTGTGTTTGTCATGAAACAACTGTGACACTTTTGTAACAGTTTAATATCGATTATAACAGTTATTAATAACATTTTTTCTCAATTACTTGCATTAATGCAAGAAGAAAGATTAAGTAAAGGCAAACCTACGTTTCTAGCATTTGTAGACTTAGAGAAATCTTTTGACAATGTTGACTGGAATACTCTCTTTCAAATTCTGAAGGTGGCAGGGGTAAAATACAGGGAGCGAAAAGCTATTTACAATCTGTACATAAAGCAGATGGCAGTTATAAGAGTTGAGGGACATGAAAGGGAAGCAGTGGTTGGGAACGGAGTGAGAAAGGGTTGTAGCCTCTCCCCGATGCTATTCAATCTGTATATCGAGCAAGCAGTAAAGGAAACAAAAGAAAAATTTGGAGTAGGTATTAAAATTCATGGAGAAGAAGTAAAAACTTTGAGGTTCGCCGATGACATTGTAATTCTGTCAGAGACAGCAAAGGACTTGGAAGAGCAGTTGCATGGAATGGACAGTGTCTTGGAAGGAGGGTATAAGATGAACATCAACAAAAGCAAAACGAGGGTAATGGAATGTAGTCGAATTAAGTCGGGTGATGCTGAGGGAATTACATTAGGAAATGAGACACTTAATGTAGTAAAGGAGTTTTGCTATTTGGGGAGAAAAATAATTGATGATGGTCGAAGTAGAGAGGATATAAAATGTAGACTGACAATGGCAAGGAAAGCGTTTCTGAACAAGAGAAATTTGCTTACATCGAGTATAGATTTAAGTGTCAGTAAGTCGTTTCTGAAAGTATTTGTATGGAGTGTAGCCATGTATGGAAGTGAAATGTGGACGATAAATAGTTTGGACAAGAAGAGAATAGAAGCTTTCGGAATGTGGTGCTACAGAAGAATGCTGAAGATTACATGGGTAGATGACACAACTAATGAGAAGTTTGTGGCACAACTTGACCAGAAGAAGGGATCGGTTGGTAGGACATGTTCTGAGGCATCAAGGGATCACCAATTTAGTATTGGAGGGCAGCGTGGAGGGTAAAAATCGTAGGGGGAGACCAAGAGATGAATACACTAAGTAGATTCAGAATGATGTAGGCTGCAGTAGGTACTGGGAGATGAAGCTTGCACAGGATAGAGTAGCATGGAGAGCTGCATCAAACCAGTCTCAGGACTGAAGACCACCACAACAATGCGTGACGTGGCAGAGGTTACAGCTTGGGAGACAAACGTATGAAAAACATCTTCCTCAGATATTCCACCTACTATGCACATACAATGTGTGATCAAAAGTATTCGGACACCTGGTTGAAAATGACTTACAAATTCATGGCGCACTCCATCGATACTGCTGGAATTCAATATGGTGTTGGGCCACCCTTAGCCTTTATCACAGCTTCCACTCTCGTAGGCATACGTTCAATCAGGTGCTGGAAGGTTTCTTGGGGAATGGCAGCCCATTCTTCACCGAGTACTGCACTGAGGACAGGTATCGATGTCGGTCGGTAAGGCCTGGCACAACGAAGTCGGCATTCCAAACCATCCGAAAGGTGTTCTATACGATTCACCTCAGGACTCTGTGCAGGCCAGTCCATTACAGGGATGTTATTGTCTTGCAACCACTCCGCCACAGGCCGTGCACTATGAACTGGTGCTCGATCGGGTTGAAAGATACAGTCGCCATCCCCGAATTGCTTTTCAACAGTGGCAAGCAAGAAGGTGGTGAAGACATCAATGTGGGCCTGTCCTGTGATAGTGCCACGGAAAACAAGGGCTGCAAGCCCCCTTCATGAAAAATACCACCACACCATACCACCGCCTCCGAATGTTACTGTTGGCACTACACACGCTGACAGATGACGTTCACTGGGCATTCGCCACAGCCACACCCTGCCATCGGATCACCACATTGTGTACCGTGATTCGTCACTCCACAAAACGTTTTTCCACTGTTCAATTGTCCAACATTTACGCTACTCGCACCAAGCGAGGCGTCGTTTGGCATTTACCGACGTGTTTTTTGGCTTATGAGAAGCCGCTCGACCATGAGATCCAAGTTTTCGCACCTCCCGCCTAACAGTCATAATACTTGCAGTGGATCCTGACGCAGTTTGGAATTCTCGTGTGATGGTCTGGATAGCTGTCTGCCCATTACACATTACGACCCTCTTCAACTGTTGGCGGTCTCTGTCAGTCAACAGACGAGGTCGGTCTGTAAGCTTTTGTGCTGTACGTATCTCTTCACATTTCCACTTTAATATCACATCGGAAACAGTGGACCTAGGAATGTTTAGGAGTGTGGAAATCTCGCGTACAGACGTATGACACAAGTGACACCCAATCACCTGACGACGTTCGAAGTCCGTGAGTTCCGCGGAGCGCCCCATTCTGCTCTCTCACGATGTCTAATGACTATTGAGATCGCTGATATGGAGTACCTGGCAGTAGGTGGCAGCACATATGTTTCTTGGGATGTCCGGATACTTTTGATCACATAGTGTATGTGGTAGTATTGCAATCATAAGCCGAAAAGCCTTAAATACAATTTTGTTGTTTGCTAACAGCTTTTCATTTCTATGTATGTATAGTAAAAAAATGTTCATTAGAGTATGGAGTAAAAATTTAAAGGAAATCGGTAAATAGCTTTTCGATATTTTTGATAATAAATATTGCCCTTTATATACTACAGATTTAATATGTATATTTAAAAAATAGGTGTATATAAACCTGCATGTATTAGCATGCAATTTTATGTCAAAATTTCGAAGAAGGCGGTGAGAACTTTAAGAGATTTAAGATTTTGAACAAACGAACATTTTTCTTTATATAAATCCCCTCTAATTTTTGGACATATATTTATATATTACGTTATATATAAACATTCGAATGCAACATTGGGCCAAAATTTCAAAGCAATCAGATGTGAGCTTTGGGAGATATACGATTTCGAAGGAACGAACATTTACATTTTAATTTATATGGATTGACTGCTAGTTACAGCTTTCAACTAATTTTTGTTACTTTTAATTTTTTGTTAAAAGTCTTTGCCTGTTACAAATATCAAATTACAACAAATGCATAATTATGCTTGTAACCTGTCGACATTCAATTACTGATTTTATTTTGCAAATCAGTAAATGAATTACTGATATGACGAATTCTAGAAACACCGAACCACTCTTAATTCGATACCGAACAGAAATACCGAACAGCTTGGTAAGAACCGAACTACTGGCAGCAAACATACTGGCTGAAAGCGGTTATCAAAAATATAATAAAACCTCTGATCTAGACTACTTTCAGATGCTGCAACATCGTCGCGAAAATACAGTGACCCGTATATGTAATAAGTTTCCTTTAAGTTACGTATACGGTCACAAACTTTTTGTTAACAGATTACCAGTTTCGGTCTTTAATGACCACCATCAGATCTGTTTCATAAAAACAAAGCCACTATGGCTGCAGTACATTAGCACTTTGTTTTTATGAAACAGATCTGATGACGGTCATTGAAGACCGAAACCGGTAATCTGTTAACAAAATGTTTGTGACCAGAGACGTAAATTAAAGGAAACCTGGACTACTTTATTGAGATAAATTTCACAGTATTCGATGAAGTTGCATATTTGCATTTCCAAACTCTTTCAGGAACGCTCGTTGCGCGACCAGCACACGAAGTGCAATCTGTAAGCACTCCACGTCTGATCGACTGTCTAAATGCGACCGAAGGTTTTCGACCTCCTAGCCGAGTCAGTAGCTACTGAACCGGGCAAGCGATCGCGATGCCCATTTTTCAATACCCTCGCGCGGCAATCCATCTGTGGAGGCAGCTCCCAGAATACGCGATGAGATGTGACTCCATTTAAATTTCGCCTGCCGGCCTCGTAGATCGATAGCCGAGGACGCGGCGGCAGAGTCGGAACGGAGTGCGCGGAATCGAATGAAACCGGCGGCGTATTCAGATCGCGTCCGACAATCGCGCGAGAGCCAGATCGACGGCGGGGAGGCATTCGTCGTCATTCCGCCTCCCCCCCCCCCCCCCGGTCAGCTCTCCGTGTGTGTGAGGTGAGTGTGGGGGTGGGAATGGGGGAGATTCCTCCAGCGGACTACAACCTGCGTCTCCATCGGGGCGCGCCCAGCAAGAAGTGACCTCTTTCCAGCAACTCCGTCATCTGAATGCCTCCGCCTCCTCTATCTGTGGGCACGTTTATCTCTGTTCTGCTCGCCCCAGACCTCTGTCGTCCTCTTGCACCTCTCCCCCCCTCCACACCCTCCCTTCCTTCACTTTCGATAAGGCGACATTACGGTGGACGTCGACCGGTGAAGAGGAAATTGGAAAAAGAAGGAGATTTAGCGGGGACGAATATAGTTACCTCCCTGCGTGTCGCAAGCCCTGGTGTGGGGCTCACCGGTTCGGGGTGAGGTGAGGGAGGGGACTGGGGAATGCGACTGGAGACAGCAGGTGGCGCGGTGGGGTGGGGGGAGGATTCGCGGGGGAGTGGGGAATTAGGGGAGGGGAACGACCCTAGAAGTGTAATCTCGCGAGCTCATCAAGTGTCAATTCCGGCGATGGGTGGTCCGAGTGAGAGAGAGAAAGTGGGTGAACGAGAGGAAGACAGAGTGGGTGACAGAGAGAGAGAGAGAGAGAGAGAGAGAGAGAGAGAGAGCGAGCAAACACTGCTCTGGTTATTAGTATTATTCGGTCCGTGCACGACAGAATGTTCCAAAATGCCACGCGCAAAAATTTGATTCCTCAGGAGGGGATCATATGTCGGGCTCTATTCATCATAGTCATAAGGAGACAATCGCTTTCGATAGTTCTTGGCCGAGCGGCTATTTGTTTGCCTGTCGGAAGAACAGGGATACAGTAGCTATTCTGCAGTACAGTGTCAAAATTTAAACATCGCACACTTCCTGCACTCCTGGCAAATTGAACAAATCGGTTGGTTGTCTTGCATTGGGCGTGGCCTAGGGTGGACGTAAGGCAGCTTATAAAAGCTCCATTTTTTTTCGTTTTATTCGGACAAATATCTTACATATAATATTGGAAACATGCGTTATAGCGTCTTCTTTTTTTTCTTTTTCAAAAAGGCATTCGATACAGGATTTCGCGTTTCATATATTCAAAGAATCCAGGTGGAGGTAATTTTAGTGCTGGCAACGTAAATTTACCATTAGAACAGCATATGCTCGGTGTTTCTCCTTTAACTTTTTTCACCTTACAATATTTACATAGTTTACCCGTTTTCCCGATTACTATACTTGGATGTTCATTATATTTTATAGTTGGATCGTATTGAAGGGCCCCATTTTTTAGACACTAACACCCTTTTCTCCTCGAGCATTCTGCATCTGAAGATGTCTTTAAAAATTGTCCCGCGACGTGGTCTCCCAAGCGAAGATTACTTATTACTTCTGTATTCTGTTCATCACTTTTATTGGTGTCCCATCTTTTTCCTATTTTTCTATAAGACTGCTTTATTCTGCGAGCTATCTCCCTAATGTCTTCACGTTGCTCTTCTGTTAGATTATTTCTTCCTCGTCGAGAATTTTGTCGTAACACTGCTAGACGTTCTTCTCCTTATGAATCGGTTCCGTTGTTCCACTCCATCTTTTGTCTTTTCGACGCTACACGACGTCGCGAAAGATTGCTTTTACGTTTGAGCAGTTTGCTCCAGTACATTTCCACGTTCTTTATTACTGCTCGCAGATATTAATTACTGCTCCTTTAAATGCTGCAATGGAACTGAATCAAAGTTTTCGCGAGCACTTTTAATATGTTGTTTTATTTTCCTGCGATTACTATAAATGATACTGAAACGCGCTACGCAAAGATTACATCACGCAGTTTGTGTTAGCAGAATCGAGTCTTAATTACCCTTGCATCACAATTTTTGTCACCCACAAACACCCACTTCCACCCACTGCGACCAAAATAACTTAGAGCACAATGCGAGACTTAAGGTTACTCCCACGCATAAACGCCATTCCTCTGCAGTGAATAGTTTTGGCTACAATGTGAAATATACGAACACTTGTCATATTTTACACACACACACACACACACACACACACACACACACACACACACACACACACACTGTTGTTACCTTTTCGTACAAATACGATTCTCTGGACCTATACGACGTAATACAATGGGAAGTATGTCTGCCAAATACTTTGCAGTGGATCGCAGATTACAAATGTGGGGGTAGATGCAAGAGTTTGGTAAAAGACTATTAAATAAAATGAGGAGACGGGAAGACAAAAGGATAAGACAGACAGACTTGGAGTCTGCAGTCTTATTTAGCTGGCTGTGATAACGTCGCTTCTCGACGGCTGGCGCTCTCGCATACTATCCAACTGGAAAAGTAAAACTTCGAACTCCTATCTGTCGGAAATGAAGAGCGCGTCATACTAAATCAGTAGTTGCCGCATCTGAATATGTACTGAAATTGTGCTAATGATAAGGAAAAACTGTAGATGCGTTGGCCGAATGCTTGTTCGCCTGTAAGCTGTAGTTGGAATCGTCCCAAACACGAGCAAATCACGTCTCGTGTTGCGCAGTGCCGCAACTGTGACACGCTTCCATAGGTCTCCTGCATTTACTACTGCAGGAGGAACGTAAACTGCCTCTTTCACAAAATCGCACAAGAAAAAGTGACAAGACGTGTGATGAGGAGATTTCGGCTAGCAGAATGCAAGAGACAGGTCTTCCTTTCCGTATAACCTACGCATCAGTCTCTGCTCGCCCGACCTCTGCAGTGGTCGTTTACTTAACTATCAGTGCTCCAGCGGTGCTCATCGAAACTTCAGATCCACTTTTTTCCAACGTTCTGTTGATTTTTCCTATCCAGTTCTTATATCTTGAGATAAAACTTAAAGGCAGTGGGTCCATATTTTTGAATCAGACTTCATTTGTGGTACAGTGCTAATGACCAAACCAGCTTGACTCGGGAGCGTACTTAAATAGAGGTGACAGAAGTCATGGGTAGCGATACGCACATATAGATGGCAGAAGTATCGCGTGCACAAGGTTTGAAAGGACAGTAGATTTGTACTCAAGTTACTGATGTGGAAAGGTTTCAGACATGATTATGGTGCAAATGGCTCTGAACACTATGGGACTTAACTGCTGAGGTCATCAGTCCCCTAGAACTTACAAGGGAACCTCCCCATCGCACCACCCTCAGATTTAGTTATAAATTGACACAGTGGATAGGCCTTGAAAAACTGAACACAGATCAATCGAGAAAACAGGAAGAAGTTGTGTGGAACTATGAAAAAATAAGCAAATTATACAAACTGAGTAGTCCAGGTGTAAGATATGCAACATCAAGGACTGTGTAAGCTGAGGAGCGCCGTGGTCCCGTGGTTAGAGTGAGTAACTGCGGACCGAGAGGTCCTTGGTTCGAGTCCTCCCTCAAGTAAAAATTTTACTTACTTTATTTTCGCAAAGTTACGATCTGACCGTTCATTCGTTGACGTCTCTGTTCACTGTAATAAGTTTAGTGTCTGTGTTTTGCGACCGCACCGCCAAACCGTGCGATTAGTAGGCGAAAGGACGTGCCTCTCCAATAGGAACCGAAAACATTTGATCGCAAATTCATAGGTCAACCGATTCCTCCACAGGAAAACACGTCTGAAATATTCTATACGACACTGGTAACGGCATGTGCTTCACATTACAGGAATATGTTGTCGACCCACCTAACTTGCACACTTGGCGAATGGGTAAAAAGTTTCTTCTACCTTGCCCGATTTAGGTTTTCTTGTGGATGTGATAATCACTCCCAAAAAAGTGATGAAAACATAAGAGTTTGTCACATAAACGGCAACAAATGAATGCAAGTTTCACAGTCGCACAGTTTTCCCTGTGCTCTGTCAAAACATACGTTTTTAACGTTTTCAAGTTTTTCCGTGTGTAGACCGTGAAATTCTCCATGTGTCCAAGCAAATCTGAACATGTACTGGAATTTTGGAGAGCGAAGTTGATCATGTCTGAGTGCATGAACTTTGATAATTGTCTGAAAATAAAAAATTAAAACTTTTCACTCGAGGGAGGATTGAACCAGGGACCTTCCGTTCCGTAGCTGCTCGCGGTAACCACAGGACCACGGTGCTCATCAGTGTACACGTACCTTGATGTGGCTTATCTTCGACACGGACTACTCAGTTTGTATATTTTGCTTATTTTTTTCATAGTTCCATACAACTTCTTCCTGTTTTCTCGATTGATCCGTGTTCAGTTTTTCATGGCCTATCCCTGTGCCAACTTATAACTAAATCTGAGGGGGATGCGATGGGGAGGTTCCCTTGTTAGAACTACTTAAACCTAACTAACCTAAGGAGATGACACACGTCCGTGCCCGAGGCAGGATTCGAACCTGCGACCGTAGCAGTCGCGCGGCTCCGGACTGAGCGCCTAGAACCGCTCGGCCACCGCGGCCGGCGACATGATTATGATTGCACGATGAGAATTAACAGACTTTGAACGTATAATGGTAGTTGGAGCGAGACGCATGGGATATTCGGTTTCGAAAATCGTTAGGGAATTCAGTATTCCAACATTCGCAGTGTCAAGAGTGCGAGAATACCAAAGTGCAGGCATTACCTTTCACCACGGGCAATGCAGTGGCCGACGGTCTTCACTGAACGAACGAGAGCGGTGGCGTTTGCGTAGAGTTGTAGGTGCTAACAGACAAGCAACACTACGTGAAGTAACCGCAGAAATCAATGTAGCACGTCGACGAACGTATCCGTTAAGCCGTCGGCACACGGACCGTGCTGTCGAACGTTAACGTTGAGCGTACCAAGTTCAACGTGCTGCTGAACGCTCAGGAACGATGCGACTTGTGCATACGGTACGTGGGGCCCCAACGTGGTACACGCGATTGCACCGGACTCCAGCGGCACTTGAGGGATGCTTGTAGTTCGTAAATCACACTGTTTACTCAACGGGCGCGCGTAAAATTCCCACGTTAGCTCTATTAAAACGCACATTTCCTCCATTGTCCACGAAAAGGAAAGTACCATGTCCAATCAATAAGGACACAGGTTTATAAAAGTTCCATTACAAACAGTGCGGTACAAATTTGGAACACTTCTCCGCATAAGATAAACATTATTTCATCATTCCCACATTTTAGTAAAACCCCAAGGTCAGTCATACTTGATCAGTGTTCCTACCCAGTAGCAGAATCTTTGCAACGTGTGAATTACGAAGTGAAACAGAAAAAAAAAAAAAAAGAAAAATATCTTTATACAAGTAGCGCAAGCTGTCCTGTAGATTAAGCCAATCGAAGAAATTCACCCCTCAAAAAAAGGTGAACTTATATTTACATAACATCAAATATCATAGTACATACTTACATTAAACTAATGATGAAGTATCAGAACCCAATAAAAATGCGAATGTTAGGAAAAAAATTTGGAAGTGGCAAGACACGAACCACCGCCCCATGAAAATAAATAATCATGAGCAGTGACGCTAGTCACTACACTACAACAAGAACATTTTCAGTTCCCTAATCATAGTATCTTAGCTCGTGCAGAAAACCTTCATCGTAGATATGTTACTAATTGAAGTTTAATTATAACAAATTGTACCAAGAACATTGCGTTTTGGGTAGATCTTCAGTGTGTCGCTGGCTTCAAATAGCCTACTCTGATAATACGCAAGTTAAAATAATAATTTTGCCACGAATATGTTTCTCATTATTTTATTGGAACGAATCACACAGTTAACAACGGGTTTTTTTTAGTGATTCTCAATTTGCTGGTGCTCAGAAACGGCATGTATACATATAGGCTTGAAATGAATGCCAATATGGCGCCTCACAACTCTGTACTGAAGGGAGACGTCGTGCGTGTGACGTAGGTGCCGTTGTTCCATCTCATTGGTCAACGCTCAGACGCACGCTCAGAATATCTGACATGCCAGATATTGCTCTGCACGTTCGGAAAGACTCCCGAACGGGCTATTCCACGCTATGACGTCATAAACTCGGCACGCTCAACGCTCAACGCTCAACGCTCAACGGTCCGTGTGCCGACGGCTTTAGGTGAATGCGGCCAAATATGGCGTTAATGGGCTGTGGCAGCAGACGACCGACGCGAGTGCCTTTGCTAACAGCACGACATCGCCTGCAGCGGGTCTCCTGGGATCGTGACCACATCGGTTGTAGCCTAGACCTCTGGAAAACAGCGGCCTGATCAGCTATTTCCGAATTTCAGTTGGTAACGGCTGATGGTGAGGTTCGAGTGTTGTGCGGATCCCACGAAGCCATGGTCCCAAGTTGTCAACGAGGCACTGTGCCAGCTGCTTCCATAATGGGGTGGGCTCCGTTTGCGTGGAATGGACTGGGTCCTCTAGTACAACTGAAAAGATTATTCACTGCAAATGGTTATGTTCGGCTACTTGGAGCCGTTCAGGGGCTTCATGTTCCCAAACAACCATGTCGTATCAGCGGCCACAATTCTTCGCGACTGGTTTGAAGAACGTTCTGGACTATTCGAGATAATCATCTGGCCTCCCAGACCGCCCGACACGAATCCCATAGAACATTATTGTGACGTAATCGAGAGGTCAGTCCGCGGATAGAATCCTGCACCAGCGACACTTTGGCAATTATGGGTGGCTGTAAGGGAGCATGGTTGGTTGGTTGGTTGGTTGGTTGGTTTGAGAATTAAAGGGACCAAACTGCATAGGTCATCGGTCCCTTGTTTCATAAACACACAGAGCACAGTGAAATCATGCATTAGTCATTCGAAGCACAAGATAAAAACTCCAGGGGAAGAAAATCCCCAAGGTCAATAAGAAAGAAACATGGAAAACGGAGCACAGCAATAAAAAGAACAAAGAGAAGAAAGGTAGAAAGAATTAATACTGTACAGCAGAGGATCGTGGCTGGCTGATCACGAAAATAATAGGATGAGCCAGCCACTCTGCAACACGTTAAAACCTCCAGCCTAAAAGATTAGGGTGGAGTCGAATTAAAACACAAAACTAAGTAAAAGATACAGCTCAAAAGAGGGTCATGTAATAAAATTAAATGGACCTATAAAAGCCGCTGGCGCGAATAAAACTTAAAACCCGATCTGCCATAGAGACATTGTCACCTAAAAGAGATGATAAATCACCCTGGAGATTAAAAGCACGCCTGAGAGCGGTTAAAAGAGGACATGCCAACAACAGATGGGCCACCGTCATGGTTGCACCACAGCGACAATGAGGGGGGCCCTCTCGACGCAGCAGATGACCATGCGTTAGCCAAGAGTGACCAATGTGGAGCCTACAGAGAACCACAGAATCCCTGCGAGAGGCCCGCATGGAGGAACCCCTCACGGTCGTGGTCTCCTTTACACGCCGCAGCTTGTTGGGTACAGACAGAGTGCGCCATTCGTCTGCCCACATCCCAAGGACCCGACGGCGTAACACCGATCGGAGATCAGTTGCCGGGAGGCCGATCTCCAACGGCAGTTTGCGGGTCGCTTCTTTAGCTAACTTGTCGCCGTGTTCGTTTCCCGCTATCCCAACGTGTCCCGGGGTCCATATGAACACCACTGAACGTCCACGCTGGTCAAGAGCATGAACGGACTCCTGGATGGCAACAACAATAGGATGGCGTGGGTAGCACTGGTCATGAGCCTGCAGACTACTGAGAGAGTCACTGAAAATGACAAAACACTCTCCAGTGCTGGTACGAATACGCTCAAGGGCACGAAAAATGGCTGTTAGCTCTGCGGTGTAAACACTGCAGCCGTCCGGCAAGGAGCGCTGGTCTACATAGTCCGCATGAGCATAAGCGTACCCCACACGGCCATCAACCATCGAGCCATCTGTATAGATAGCCTCCGAGTCGCGGGATGCGTCGAGGAGAGCAAGAAATTGGCGGCGCAAGACTGCAGGAGGAACTGAATCCTTTTGCCATTGTGAGAGCTCCAGCCGAAGCTGCGGCCGACGAATACACCAAGGGGGCGTATGTGGGTGGACCTGAAAAGCAGATGGAAGAGGCAAAGGATCGAGGTCACTAAGGAGTGACCTAGGGGAGCATGGCTCGGTACTTCTGTAGTGTACGTCCAACAACTTGTTGAGTCAATTTCCATGGAGTTGCTCCTCTCTGCCGGGAAAAAGGAGGTCCGCCACGATATTGGGAGGTACCCCATGACACTCTTCGTCTCAGTGTAAAATACTAAAGGGGGTAAAACGCTCCGAGCCGTGTGCGGCTCGCGTTGGTGCCATTGGTAGGTTGGCATCGTGTAATAGGGATAGTGGCGCCTCGTTTCCTTCTTCTGTTTACTGGCGCCACTATCTTTGGTTCAAATGGCTCTGAGCACTATGGGACTTAACGTCTGAGGTCATCAGTACCCCATAACTTAGAACTAATTAAACCTAACTAACCTAAGGACATCACACACATCCATGTCCGAGGCAGGATTCGGACCTGCGACCGTAGCAGTTACGCGGTTCCACACTGAAGCGCCTAGAACCACTCGGCAACACCGGCCAGCCACTACGTTTGCTAATGTGGTCTGTCTGTGAGTGGCAGCAGCAGCGTTTATCGATATCTAGCACTTGTACTATCTTTGGAAGGATGTGAAGTGTTTTGCGGTTTGGGTTTGTCGGTTGGGACGGAGCAGGAGAGAGGTCCGGCTGCGCGCGGACATGCCGGGACTGCTGGTGGCATGCGGGCACTGCCGCATTGAGGGGCTGTAGTTGCGAGGGCCACAACCTCGTTCTACACCGGACCCAGCACGTTCAGTTGAGTCAACATTAATCCAGTAGTGACTCCTGCATTTTTGTGATCACGCCATTTGTCTGTGCATTGCTGCTCAAGGGTCACCGTGAGACGAACAGCAGCAAGTGTAACTTGTCGAGTTCGCAGAATCTGTTAGCCGTGTTCTACCGTTTGTTACCAGTTTTTGAATTTTGCGTTAGTATTTGGTGAAATGCAACCAGACGTATTTTACTGCCTAGAGGCCGGTAACGCCATAGTTACCTGCCCTGGAGGTTAGCGTGTTTTTGCGGCAGTGTACTTTTCCTCCTCTTGCCGATGCTGTCTGGCAAGGCGTGTAGTACGACAGCCTCCTTGATTGCGGTGTGGAGTGTGGTTTCTTTTGTCTACCTTGGTTGTTGCACTTTTTTCTGCATTTCGATGTTTTAAACACCAGATTCTGAAGACGCAGTGCTGCCTGTCACTTCGCCCTCGCTTGAATTATTCCATCGTTATACTGGTTATCACACGTTAGGTGGATTTGGTAAGAGGATTGATCGGCGTTTAAACTATCCCTAGTTTGAGTTGCCATCTTGTTAGGTGAGCATAACTCTTGTCAGCCCGTCTCACCACTTACGCAGCTGTAGGGACTTTTCTCAGGTCGATCCTTGGGGCACTGTCTGTGGATCATTCCCTTCTTTATTTGGTCTCATTGTCACAATTGTTTAAAAATAATATTTTTTTAAATTATTCCTATTGCTTGTGGGCTTCAGCCGACAAATAACTTCAATTATTCTTGGTAAGGCCTTCAGCCGTCAGTGTAGCTTGTGTTACAGTCAGTTTTCTTAAAATGATTGTTTTAAAAATTATTTTGGTATTTTCAACGTGTAGTTGTCTTCCTCAGACCCGCCAGGGTATCCGAGAGCGCTAACGCGCTGCTTCCTGGACTCGGGTAGGCGCGCCGGTCCCAGATCGAATCTGCCCTGTGGACGACGAGGGCCAACGTGCCGGCCAGCCTGGATGTGGTATTTAGGCGGTTTTCCACATCCCGCTAGGTGAATACCGGGCTGGTCCCCACGTTCCACCTGAGTTACACGCGGCGCAGACATTTGAAACACGTCCGCACTATTTCACGATTTACACTAGAAGCAGACAGTTGGGGTACACCGATTCCATCCTGGGGGGGGGGGTACAGGGTGGTGGCAGGAAGGGCATCCGGCCATCCCTCACTCTAACATTGCCAAATCTGTTGTAACCACGCCGATCCTGCGATCGCTGCGGGACTATGGCGTAAGCGAAAGAAAGAAAGAAAGAAAGAGAGTTCCCAGAATGAGATTTTCACTCTGCAGCGGAGTGTGCGCTGATATGAAACTTCCTGGCAGATTAAAACTGTGTGCCCGACCGAGACTCGAACTCGGGACCTTTGCCTTTCGCGGGCAAGTGCTCTACCAACTGAGCTACCGAAGCACGACTCACGCCCGGTACTCACAGCTTTACTTCTGCCAGTACCTCGTCTCCTACCTTCCAAACTTTACAGAAGCTCTCCTGCGAACCATGCAGAACTAGCACTCCTGAAAGAAAGGATATTGCGGAGACATGGCTTAGCCACACCCTGGGGGATGTTTCCAGAATGAGATTTTCACTCTGCAGCGGAGTGTGCGCTGATATGAAACTTCCTGGCAGATTAAAACTGTGTGCCCGACCGAGACTCGCAGGAGAGCTTCTGTAAAGTTTGGAAGGTAGGAGACGAGGTACTGGCAGAAGTAAAGCTGTGAGTACCAGGCGTGAGTCGTGCTTCGGTAGCTCAGTTGGTAGAGCACTTGCCCGCGAAAGGCAAAGGTCCCGAGTTCGAGTCTCGGTCGGGCACACAGTTTTAATCTGCCAGGAAGTTTCAGAAAGAGAGTTGTCTTCCTCACTTGTAATTCAGGCCTTCAGCCACTAATTGTTCTGAAGTACTGCTTATGGCCTTCAGCCGATAAATAATTTTGAATTTTTTCTTAATAAGGCCTTCAGCCATCAGTGTAACCTGTGCTACAGTCAGTTTTTCAAAACGGTTATTTAAAAAACATATTTCCTTAAATAAAGTGCACGTGTTTACTGTGCAACCAACGGTAACTGAATAGGCCCCGCCCACACCTTTTCCTACCTTCCCTAAGTCGCACGTATCACGCTCACCTAGCTACCCAGTGCAAGTTTTCAATGTTACACTTAATTATTCAAAAATACTTATACTGGCGTCACAATCCACACACTGAGACATATAATTAAAGATTTAACACAGTAAGACATGTCTTACAGTTAGAAACCGTGTGTATGTCATGTGGCAGAGCAAAATTATGCAGACTATATTGATATGGTATTTGAGAATGACAGCACTTAGTGAATTCCAGAGAAACTTTACACATGATACCAAACCTTTTCGAAACTTTTGTCGCTGGCAGCACGCAAAAAATAATGAAAGGAGAAATGTTTATCGTTTACTACATTTTGCATGCTCGTGCAGTCAAACTTGAGCATGTGCGTTTTAATTTATTTGTTCTGTTACATCCCAACCTTGTATATGGCACCTATAATGGGTAAAATTTTCAGTCTCAGACTGAAGCTATCTTTACATTACGGCAATGTCGACATGTAGCGGCCGCAAGAAAAAGATTTGTTACAAAACGACGAAATTCCTACAGCTGTATTAAAGTGTTGGTTTTATTGCCAACTAGTTTCGATGTTGCTACAACATAATCTTCAGACCCTAAATACAACAGACCATACATAAACAACAAATGCAACAACAGTAATTGATGAGTTATTATGCAAAACAATTCTGTTATAACCATATTACATAATGGATAATTTTAATAAAACTAATTATATTTTTGGTCATTTCCCTTAAAATGCCATCACTCTGGACATTAGCCATTTACGTGGTATCACTAAATACAAATGAAGCTGTATATGCACAATTGTTTTATTATAAGTTAATATCAGGTATTAAAAATGGGAGATATAAAAGCTTAAGCGGCAAGTCGTTATTCTAATAGATAATAATATAGGCGAGGAACATTGTAATTCTTTTTATTCATTTTTTAAAATAATGAACTATAAAAAGGAGAACATACGCATTGCCAATCAGACATATGTTAGATAAATTTCATTCTTTACTAGTAGTGAACGGTGAGCAAGGTAGACTAGAACTACGTTTGCAGAATTCTGTACTGTCGTCATACTAAAGTAACAGTGGCGTAATTTACTTAGACAACTTGGTGGTTCCTAACACCACGAAAGAAATGGTAAGGGACCGAAAAAATGGTGTAAAACCCAGTTCATACAAGGTAGTCAATAGTGTAAAATACATGATAATCAATTTAAAAACTATTCATTCCAATAAAGGTATAAGTTAACACGTTGCTGAAATAATTTCTATGTCGGTGTCTCATCGAAGGCTTTGACCAGGGCCTATAGTCTTATAGTTCATTATTAAAAAAAATTACAATGTTCCACGCCTATATTATTATCTATTAGAATAATGACTCGTCGCTTAAGCTTTTATATACTCCCATTTTTGATACCTGATATTAACTTATAATAAAACGATTGTGCATATACAGCTTCATTTGTGTTTAGTGATACCACGTAAATGGCTAATGTCCAGAGTGATTGCATTTTAAAGGAAATGACCAAAAATGTATTAGTTTCATTCAAATTATCCATTACGTAATATGGTTATAATAGAATTGTTTTGCATAGTAACTCATAAATTACTGTTGTTGCATTGGTTGTTTATGTATCGTATATTGTATTTAGGGCCTGAAGATGATGATGATGTAGCAACATCGAAACTAGTTGCCAATAAAACCAACACCTTAATACAGCTGTAGGAATTTCGTCGTTTTCTAACATATATTGTACTAGCTGACGTCCTAAGTTGTCCGTTTCAATTACGGATATACGAAGAAAAACGTTTCGCCACCGCGGCTGGTTGTTTGTTTGTTTTTGTGATTTGTTTTGTTTTAGAACGCAAAAACAGCTGGAGTCATACGCGCCCAAGTCAAAACTATAGAACACGAAGACAGAGAGGAGTTAAAAAACGACTATGCGTCAATCCTAATTGACGTAAGTGAAGAAAGCTTAAAAACGGGGAGGTGGAGAAAGGGCTACAAAGGACACCATTCACTTACGGACGTGCAGGACTAAAAGTTAAATGGCTTTCGCAATATTGCTTTGACAGATAAGTAAAACACTGTCGACAGTACGCGCGTCATTTGCTGAAACGGCTGATAACACATACGGCAAACCCAAGCTGAAACGTAAACTGTTAAAAAATGGGCAAGTCCGTCAGGAAGTGGCGGGCACTTAAAACTAGGTCGCAATGAGTGCAAAGTGGTGGGGGAGCGCCACTTAGTAAATGACGATGGCTGAAAAGGCAGTGCCCAATACGCAACCGAGTTAAAATGGCTCCTCCCGGCGGGAGAGCCGAGAGGAGGTCGTCCAAGCCGCTGGGAGGGCTTAATAAGGGGGGAGCTCATTCCCGTGAAGGGAGGACCAATGGCGATGCCAAAGGGACATCACCTCCTGATAGACGGAATCACAAAGATCATCGGAGGGAATATAGGAACCAGTAGGCTGAGGTACGAGGGCTGCAGCCTTGGCAGCAGAGTCAGCAGCCTCGTTTCCTGGCAGATAGACCTGACCAGGGACCCACAGAAACATCACACTGGCTCCACCAAGAGGGAGCAAGTGACAATTTTCCTGGTCCCGTTGCACTGAGGGATCGGGGGGCGTACAAGGCACGTAGACTTTGAAGGACTCCGAGTTTGTTTGAGCAGAGTACGCAATTGGAAAGCCTGTGTCGCCAGATGTGCTCCGTGGCCTGATACAAGGCGAAGAGCTCGGCTGTAAACACTGGGCAGTGTGTTGGAAGCCAATATCGAAAGACGTGGGCGCCAATGACGAAGGCACACTCGACGCCACGGTCGTTCCTAGAGCCATCAGTTAACGCAAAGGTACTATCGCGAGGTTCCGTGCGAAGGTCGTGAAACTGAAGGCGATACATCGAGGCTGGAGTAGTGTGCTTAGGAAGCGAATGAAGGCCAAGGTGAACACGGGCCGCTTCACGAAGCCCATTTGGTGGAGGGTTCACACCCACCGCGAGAGGTGCTGGTAGTGTGAAGTTAAGCCGTCGGAGCAAGTGGCGAAAAATGACTCCAGGAGGTAACAGAGGAGAGGGACGTACCCCTTATTGACGATCAAAGGAATCATCGAAGAAAGAGGCAGACAAACGGCATGCATACCTGAGATAGAGAAATCACTCCGTCTACATGCCACGAGTGGTCCATCGAGACCATCCGAGCGCCATGTCATCCTCTGATGAGGATGCGGATAGGAGGGGCATGGGGTCAGCATACTGCTCTCCCGGTTGTTATGATGGTATTCTTGACCGAAGCCGCTACTGTTCGGTCGAAAGCTCAATTGGCATCACAAGGCTGAGAGCACCCCGAAAAATGGCAACAGCGTATGACGGCCTGGATGGTCACCCATCCAAGTGCCGACCACGCCCGATATCGCTTAACTTCGGTGGTCTCACGGGAACCGGTGTATCCACTGCGGCAAAGCCGTTGCCGCATGCATACCTGCTGAGGAGAAAATCACGCCGGTAGGACAGTGGTAGCTCAGCAGCTTCAGCATACGGACTCTCAGCCGGGCTGGTGTAAAAGGTGTCCGTGGCCAAACGGATGCCATTATGGTGGATAGTGTTGACACAGCGTAAGAGAGATGGCCGTGCAGACGCATAAACAAAGCACCCATAGCCGAGTTTCGAACGGAAAAGCGACTGGTACAAACGGAGGAGGGTGGTTCGATCGGCTCCCCAGGAAGTACTATTGAGGATATGTAGCACATTGAGAAGCCGCATGCAGCGGGCTGCCAGGTAAGATACATGGGTGGACCGAGAATGTGTCCTATCGAGCATGAGCGCCAGGAATTTCGTAGTTTCAACGAACGGAAGGGCAACAGGCCCAAGATGTAAAGATGGTGGGAGAAACCACTTGCTTTGTCAGAAATTCATACAGACGGTTCTCTCAGTGCAAACGTGCAAGCCATTGTGGATGCTCCAGGAGCAAAGACGATCAAGACACTGCTGAAAACCCGGCTCAGTGAGACAGATCCGTGGAGAATTACAGTAGATGGGAAAATCGTCAACAAAAAGGGAGCCGGAGATCCCGCCTTGGAGACGGGTCATTATAGGGTTAATGGTGATAGCAAAGAGAGCGTCACTCAGGACGCAGCCCTGAGGCACACCGTTTTCCTGGATAAAGGTGTCCAACAAGGCAGAACCCACACGCATCTTGGAAACACGAGCTTGTAAAAATGCCTGAAGGAAACAGAGCAGGCAGTCACGGAAGCCCAATGTGAAAAGTGTACGTAGGATACCAGTTCTCCAGCAGGTGTTGTAGGCCTTCTCCAAATCGAGAAACACGGCCACAGACTGGGATTTCCACAGAAAACCATTCATGACATGGGTGGACAAAGTAACGAATTGGTTGACTGCAGATCGCTGTGCTCGAAATCTACACTGTGCATTCGTCAGTAAATTTCGAGACTTGAGCCATCATACTAGCCAGGCATGAATCATATGTTCCACCGCTTTGCAAACGCAACTGGTAAGAGGGATGGGGGCGGTAGCTAAGAGGACGGTTTTTGTCCTTACTGGGCTTAGGTATGGGTATGACGCTGGCTTCACGTCAGCGTCTGGGAAATGTGCCCTCTGCCCAGATGCGACTGTACATCTTAAGCAGAAAGTGCTTGTCCGCAAGAGAAAGGTGCTGCAACATCTGAATGTGGGCGGCGTCCGGCCCTGGGGCGGAGGATCGGTATGAACTGAGAGCATTATCGATCTTCGTCATAGCAAAGTCGGCATTGGAGCACTCACGATTCGGAGAAGGGTATTGCCCAAGCCTCCTCCGCTCTTTTCCGATGGAGGAAGGCAGGGTGATAGTGAGAAGAGCTCGAAAATTACGCAAAATGGTGGCCTAAGGTGTTGGAGATAGCAATAGAGTCCACGATTACATCATCTGCTACCTTGAGGCCGGAAATTGGGGAAGAGATCTTGGTCCCAGAGAGCCGTTGGAGGTTGGCCCACACGAGAGAGGAAGGGGTGGAACTGTTAAAAGAACTAGTGAATGAAATCCAGCTAGCTTGTTTGGTATCCCGAAGGACGCGACGACACTTTGCACGCATCTGTTTATAATGAATGCAGTTTTCCATCGTAGGATGACGGTTAAAAACGCGTAGAGCATGTCTCCGTGCGCGAACTGCATCGTGGCGTGCCTCAGTCCACCAAGGGACTGGGACACGACGTGGTAAAGATGAAGTGCGAGGAATTGAACGTTCTGCAGTAGTATGGATAGAGTTGGTGAGATCGTCGACGTGGTCATCACAACTGGGGAAATCTTGTTCTTCGAAGGTCGCCAGGGAGGAGTAAAGCTGCCAGTTAGCTTTTAGGAAGCCACCATATGGGCGAGCACGCAGATGGGGTAGGAGTCAGCAGACGGATAGCACACAGGGAATGGTCGCTCGAGTAGGTGTCAGAAAGAATGGACCACTCAACACGATGGGCAAGCTGGGCAGTGCAAAAGGATAGGTCCAAATGGGAATAGGTGTGCAAGGAGTTGGAAAGGAAAGTGGGTGCTCCAGTGTTAAGGCAGAAGAGCTTAAGATGATGATGAAGAAGGTCAGCCGAGAGGGCACCTCCCCAAAGGGGATGATGCTCATTAAAGTTGCCGAGTAGCAAAAATGGGGAGGTAGCTGCCTGATAAGCTGAAGCAAGTCTGCCCTGGTGACAGGCAATGACGGAGGTACACAAATGGTGCAGAGGCAAATACTCAGGTGGGGAAGGAAAAGGCGAACTGCAACAGCTTGAAGACAGGTAGTCAGGGAGATGGGTTGACTATGAAAGTCGTCCGGTATGAGCAGCATGATGCCCCAATGAGATAGAATGCCGACCTCAAGGGGAAGGTCAAAACGAATCGGTAAGTAATGTGAGGGCGCAATTTCGTTCCCTGAAGGCAGAGTACAAGGGGATGCTGCGATGCTAAAAGCAGCTGTAAATCCTCTTTTTGGGACCGAAGGCCACGAATGTTCCATTGGGGGACAGTCAAGAGGAGGGAGAGATGTAACGATGTCAACTCGGCGGCCGCCGAGTGACAGCCGGTGTAGAGTCGCTACTACAGAAGCAGCAGCATCCAGCTACATGGGGTCCAGAGAGGCATCCGCTTTCTTGTGCGGTTGGGGTTGGTCCATGGAGTCCATCACTGAAATATGGTTGGCGCTGCACACTGGCATGACAGAGGCCAGCTGGGCTATGGTAGCATGTGGCGACACCATCGAACAGGATCTTCGAGTTGGCAAAGGTTCAAATGGCTCTGAGCACTATGGGACTTAACATCTATGGTCATCAGTCCCCTAGAACTTAGAACTACTTAAACCTAACTAACCTAAGGACAGCACACAACACCCAGCCATCACGAGGCAGAGAAAATCCCTGACCCCGCCGGGAATCGAACCCGGGAACCCGGGAACCCGGGCGTGGGAAGCGAGAACGCTACCGCACGACCACGAGCTGCGGGCAGTTGGCAAAGTAGAAGACCGTTTGCCTGTGGTGGACTTCTTCGAGCCTTTCCAGTTAGAGGAAGACTCGGATGTTGTTTGGCTGGAGGGATGCAGGACGTTTCCACGGGATTCTCCTTCTGTCCTTTCCTGCCTACTGGTTGTGTAGCTGGTGGCTTTGCCCCTTGAGGCGAGAGTTTGACGGGTTGTTGCACAGTGGGACGGGAGGATGGCGATGCTACCTTGACACAGGGCGATTTCACAACCTCAGAGCTGAATCTGAGGTCGCATGTCTGCGTGGCCATGTCCTTCATGGAATGAGGGGTAACAAGAACACAACTATAGGTGCCAGACAGAAGAACACAGGGTTTGCGACTTGCCAGTAACTTGTGAGATACTGGGTAAGGCACTTTTCCTTTACCCGAATCTCTTGGCCAGCCCGCTCATCAAGATGCATGGGAAAATCCTGAGAGGAGGTGGCGTAGCCGCCATTGCAGTTGATACAGCGGGGAGAAGGAGGCGGACAATCTCCTTTGTGTGCAACCCCACCACAGGTGACACATTTGGTTGGGTGTCGACAAGACGTTCTAGCGTGGTTGAAACAATGATACTGGTAGCAGCGCACCGGGTTAAGAATGTATGGCTTGACTTTGATCATTTCTTACCCTGCTTTGATTTTGGACAGCAGCACCACTCTATCAAAGGCGAGGAAATGTTAGTGGGTGGACACTATGGAGGAATCTGCCTTTGTCACTACACTATGGATGGCAATGACACCCTGATCAGAGAGGTAAGACTGGATTTCGGTCTCAGTTAGACCGTCGAGCAGCCTGTGCTAAATTACACCACAGGAAGAATTCAAAGTTCTATGGGCCTCGACACTAACAGGGTAGCCATGGAGAAGCGAGGCAGCAAGCAGTTGCAGTGCTTGAGAATCAGAAGCACTCTCCAAAAGCATCTCCAAAAGCATCTCCAAAAGCATCTCCAAAAGCATCTCTAAAAGCAAAGTGCCATTCCGCAAACGAGAAAAGGGTCAGAAATTGCATCAACACCTTTCTGAATGATGAACGGATTTAACATGGCGAAGGACTGGCCGTCTTCAGTATGTGAGACCACGAGGAACCGTGGTGCAGCGGGAAGAGTCTTACAAGGGAGCCTCCCCATCGCACCCCTCTCAAATTTAGTTATAAATTGACACAATGGATAGGCCTTGAAAAACTGAACACAGATCAATCGAGAAAACAGGAAGAGGTTGTGTGGAACTACGACAAAATAAGCAAATTATACAAACTGAGTAGTCCATGTGCAAGATAGGCAACATCAAGGACATTGTGAGCTGATGAGCGCAGTGGTCCCGTGGTTAGAGTGAGCAACTGCCGGAACGAGAGGTCCTTGGTTCGAGTCCTCCCTCGAGTGAAAATTTTACTTTCTTTATTTTCGCAAAGTTACGATCTGTCCGTTCATTCATTGACGTCTCTGTTCACTGTAATAAGTTTAGTGTCTCTGTTTTGCGACCGCACCGCAAAACCGTGCGATTAGTAGACGAAAGGACGTGCCTCTCCAATAGGAACCGAAAACATTTGATCGCAAGGTCATAGGTCAACCGATTCCTCCACAGGAACACACGTCTGATATATTCTTTACGACACTGGTGGCGGCATGTGCGTCACATGACAGGAATGTGTTGTCGACCCACCTAACTTGCACACTTGGCGAATGAGTAAAAAGATTCTTCTACCTTTCCCGATTTAGGTTTTCTTGTGGATGTGATAATCACTCCCAAAAAAGTGTTGAAAACATAAGAGTTTGTCACATAAACTGCAACAAATGAATGCAACAGTTCCACTGCCGCATTGAGGGGCTGTAGTTGCGAGGGCCACAACCTCGTTCCACACCGGACCCAGCACGTTCAGTTGAGTCAACATTAATCCAGTAGTGAATCCTGCATTTTTGTGATCACGCCATTTGTCTGTGCATTGCTGCTCAAGGGTCACCGTGAGACGAACAGCAGCAAGTGTAACTTGTCGAGTTCGCAGAATCTGTTAGCCGTGTTCTACTGTTTGTTACCAGTTTTTGAATTTTGCGTTAATATTTGGTGAAATGCAACCAGACGTATTTTACTGCCTAGAGGCCGCTAACGCCATAGTTACCTGCCCTGGAGGTTAGCGTGTTTTTGCGGCAGTGTACTTTTCCTCGTCTTGCCGATGCTGTCCAGCATGACGTGTAGTTCGACAGCCTCCTTGATTGCGGTGTGGATTTTGGTTTCTTTTGTCTACCTTGGTTGTAGTGGTTCCTTCTGCCTTTCGATGTTTTGAACACCCGATTCTGAAGACACCGTGCTGTCTGTCACTTCACTGTCACTTGAATTATTCCATCATTGTACTGGTTGTCACACGTTAGGTGGATTTGGTAGAAGGATTGATCGGCGTTTAAACTGTCCCTAGTTTGAGTCGCCACCCTGTTAGGTGAGCATAACTCTTGGCAGCCTGTCTCACCCCTTACGCAGCTGTAGGGACTTTTCTCAGGTCGATCCTTCTTGGAGCACTGTCTGTGGATGATTCCCTTCTTTATTTGGTCTGATTGTGTCAATTGCTTAAAAAAAATGTTTTGTTTAAATTATTCCTATTGCTTGTGGCCTTCACCCGGCAAATAACTTGAATTATTCTTAAAAAATCCTCCAGCCGTCAGTGTAGCTTGTGTTACAGTAAATTCTTTTTAATGATTGTTTTAAAAATAATTTTGGGATTTTCAACGTCCAGTTGTCTTACTCACTCGTAATTCAGGCCTTCAGCCCCTAATTGTTCTGAAGTATTGCTCGTGGCCTTCAGCCGACAAATAATTTTAAATTCTTTCTTAATAAGGCCTTCAGCCGTCAGTGTAGCTTGTGTTACAGTCAATTTTTTTAAAATAAAGTGTACGTGTTTACTGTGCAATCAACGGTAACTGATTAGGCTCCCTTTCACACCTATTCCTTCCTTCCATAAGTCGCACGTATCACGCTCACCTAGCTAAGTAGTCCAAGTTTTCAGTGTTTCACTTGCTGATTCACAAATATTTATACTGCCGTCATAATCCACACACTGAGATATATAATCTGATGTTAAAGATTTAACACAATAAGACATGTCTTATAGTTAGAAACCGTGTGTATGTCATGAGGCAGCGCAAATTATGCAGACTATATTGATACGGTATTTAAGAATGACAGCACTTAGCGACTTCCAAAAAAACTTTGCACATGATACGAAAGCTTTTCGAAACTTTTTGTGGCTGGCAACACGCAAAAAATAATGAAAGGAGAAAAGTTTATCGCTTACTACATTTTCGCTGCTCGTGCAGTGAAACTTGAGCATGTGCGTTTTAATTTATTAGTTCTGTTGCATCCCAGCCTTGTATACGGTGCCTAAAACGGGTAAAATTTTCAAAGTCTCAGACTGAAGCTACCTTTACATTACGGCAATGTCGACATGAAGCGGCCGCAAGAAAAACATTTGTTAGAAAATGTCGAAAATTCTTCAGCTGTATTAAGGTGTTGGTTTCATTGGCAACTAGTTTCGATGTTGCTATAATATAATCTTCAGGCCCTAAATACAACATACCATACATAAACAACAAATGCAACAACAGTAATTTATGAGTTATTACGCAAAACAATTCTATTATGACCATATTATATAATGGATAATTTTAATGGACTAATTATATTTTTGGTCAAGGGAGCGAAAAACAAAGGTCAGACTGTTCGTTCGTCAGCGACAGACAATGCAGAACATTCCCAATAACATCCTGGACATGTTCCCCAAGGGAGGGGAAAAAGAATAGCAAAAGGATAAAGATGTAGCATGGAAGAGGAAAAACGCTGGAAAGTTTAGGGCCCCGTGGTAGCCAAGCACAAACCTGTCAAAGGGTGGCGAACCCCCTTGGGGGTACATACAGAGGTGTCGGGTTGTGAGGGTTGTAAACTATTAAGTGTCTGGAGGCTGGTTACTACATGATGTTACGTTTTTCTTCATTTTGTTATATATTCAGTTCTTCCATGTTACGCTTACAAAAAGAATAAGGCCTGTTTTTTTATGGATAGTATTTGATTACGCTTACTACTACATTAGTTTGGTTTTATAAAGAGTAATATGAATAGGATTCTCATCACAAGATAGGTATTTCTGTTCATGTTTATGACGAATAACACATTTACTAACAAAGCACATTGGATAGTAAGGTAAGTAAACGTATTTTCCTGGATTGTTGGCCACTGGGGCGTTATATGGGGTCAAATTGTATCCCTGAACTGTATTATATGACTTCACGTATGAGGAACTTTAAGTACTATTAAGTGCTGAAGGTTTAAATTTTTCTTAAAGAGTCGAGTTTGACAAGATCGTCAGCAATTTTTATTACTGTTACCGGGTTCGACAAATCTACATTGTAATCATCGGGTCCCGCAAAATTATGAGGTGTACATGCTTTTTGCAACACTTTCAATAGCATAAAAAGCATTTACATCTAATAATGTTACAAGAGCCGATGGTGACATCTTAGATCTGTCAAACAGGTAATAGTAATAAAAGGAGTTACTAGCGATGTTGGCAAACTTGAGTGTACAAGAATATTATACTATTAAATAACTTTTCAGGTAGTTATATTTGCGTTCACTCTGAGCTGATGAACACACGTTTGTGGAAACAGCGTCACAGCTCTAGCCAATCGTCAGGTTTGAGGTGCTAACACATATTAGTTCAACTTGTTGCTTTCACGAAGTTAATCACTAATTTACTATGTGTTTTTTTAAGATTTTCAGGCACTGATCACTTTGTTGCGCCAATTTATACGAATACGTGAGCTGTGTGGCTACTTAGACGTATTTATTCGAGTCAGATAGCGTATTCATGGGCATTACATGTCTCTTTTTGCGCATGACATCCTACGAGAAGATGTTTGTTACTTACGTTACGGCGGACAGGACTTTGTGCACTCTGGGACACATCCTCGTTAGCTCCAGACTTCTTTCATTTCTCCAAGAAAGCGGAGGCACTGCTTACCTGGAAATTAAAAATACACAACGTATCTTTTATGAGGCTCCTGAAAAGGATTCGTTACGAGAAACAAGAAAATAAACAGGTCTACAAAAGCGCAACGTAGCGACTAATATGAACGAATTAACGTCATGAATGATCTTCTTTCTCGAAATTTTTGCTTTAATGTTATGAAACAAGAAGAGTGAGACCTGTTGCCTTGATTACATGAGTTTTTCAGTAGCTTGTTAAATGTCCTCGGTGTTATGTGCGAATCCCTTAATAAAACATAAAATATTTTCTTGGAGGAAAACTAGATTTTGTCGCATAATCTGCATGGATATAGCAACAAAAACCGCCAGTTTGAACACAGCTTGTTCTATCCATACACGGAACTTTGTAAATTGTAGACGCAGTTGAAGCGGTCGATTTCTTCTCCCTAGATTTCCGACAGACGTTCAACCAGGTACCGCATCTGAGACTACTAAGCAACATACCATGATCCGGAATATCTTCACAAGTGTGTGACTGGGTCAATTAATAATTGACCACAGGAATCCAGAAAGTTATACAGGAAAGCCAGTGTTCTACAGAAATCGTCAACTGAACATACGGGGCATACACGTACGTATAGACAGCGATTAAATTACAGCGTTCCTTGTTTTACATGAGCACTTGGGGAAGGTGAAGTGACGCGTGTGTAGCGATATGTCAGATCATTAGAATCAATTTGTTTATACTTGTTACTTACTAGCTGTATCCATATACGCTCGGCTGTGGCCTAGTTTGTTTGAACGGGAAGAAAGAAAGGAGGAAACACACGTTCCTAATATGTATGGGAATTCGATACTCTTCCTAATCTTCTTCTGTCCCCTGTCCCTGTCTGTCTCCCACTCCCCCTTTCTTTGTCCATCTGTACCTTTCCCCCTCTCTCTGTCCATCAAATCCTTCCTATATCCCTGACCATCAACTCCTCTCTCTCTCTCTCTCTCTCTCTCTCTCTCTCTCTCTCCACCCCCATCTTCTCCTCTTCCCTCTGCCCAACTCTTCCGGCCCCTCTCTGTTCCCTCTCTCAGTTCATCACATCCTCCCCAAATTCCCTGTCCATCTTCTCGTCCCACTCTCTCTGTCGATCTCCTTCTTTCCATTTTCTACGTCCGTTTCGTCTCACCCGTCTGTCCATCTCCCTTCCACCTCCGTCTGACCTCGAATTGTTTTTATTCTTATTGCAAATTTTCTGTCTTGGAAGTATTCTAATCACAAAAAAGTAAGCCATAAATACAACTTTCATATATATTTCATTTCATCCATTTATATCATTTTTGCCCTTATGGACAGTGTTTGAACTCTAATATCTCATGACGACACAATTTTCACTTCTTTCCTTTCTTCCTTTTCTCTTCCCAAAATCTCTTCATTCTTTGACTATGCTCTTGTTTCCTTGGTTCCATCCATAAGGCTCTCGTCTTCCTCTTCTCATTTACCATAAATTTTGCGTTCCTAATTTTGTTCCTGAATTCCTTTCTGTCTTTTATCATTTGTTGATCTCCAGCTGCCTGATGTTTTCCTCTATTTCATGATACCAATTTGTTTTAAGGGGGGTAGGGCGTCAAACGGGCCGACTTTGAGCAGGAGAGGCACCACAGGACATTTTATTTTCTACTGTCTATACTTTTACAAATAAATTCATGAAACTTTGTCAGCATGACCACGAAGGATTCAGTATTCACACTCATAGCAGAGGAAGTGCAAAAACATAACAAAATAAATTTTTTTTAGATATGAAATCTCATCATTTTTTCACTTACTGTTGGCTGCATTTGTTGCTATAGGTACATTTTTCGTCACAAGTAAGAGCGATTCTTTGATGAATTTTGCACAGCATACAAGCCATACTTACAGGTGTATGAATTTCTAGAATTTTCCAAATCTATTAAAAACTGTGCTAAAAATTGAGATAATTAACTACAAAATTTGATTTTTTTCTAAACATAAAGTTTAAAACGAAACAGTTCATTCATTTTTCATACATTAAATAGATTCTAGAGTTTCAGACACCTGTAAGTATGAAACTGTACGCTGTGCAAAATTCATCGAACAGTCTCTCTTACTTATGAAGAAAAGTGTACCTATAGCAACAAATGCAGCCAATAGTAAGTGAAAAAAATGATGAAATTTCACATGTCAAAAAAATTATTTTGTTATGTTTTTGAACTTCCGCTGCTGCGAGTGTGAATCCTGAATCTTTCCTGGTCATGCTGACACAGTTTTATGAATTTACTTGTAAAAGTATAGACAGTGGAAATTAAAATGTCCTGTGGTGTCTCTCCTGCTCCAAGTCGGCCCGTTTGACGTCCTACCTCCCGCAAGGCTTGAATGTTTTACTACATCAAAGATTCTCTTCATACGTCTGGTGTTGTCCATTCTCCGTATGTGACCGTAGAGATTTAGTCTGCGTTTTCTGATCAAGCCCGTGAGTCTGTCAGTGTGTTGCTATAACTCATTGGTAGGTCTTTTCATCCATATGCCTTCTATGTGTATTGGTCGGAATATTTTCCTGAGAATAATGCGTTCTATTTTTTCTGTCTCTATAATGCCTGATGCTCCAATCGTGGTCGTTTCTGAAGCATATTGTGCTTCCGGTAATACAACTGTTTTGAAGTATTTAATTTTCGCCTGTCATGATATTCTTTTCTTATTATAATGTGACCATGTAAGTTTGTATGCTTTCTGGAGTCTCTCTCTTCGTTCTAAGTCGGATGCCTTGTTTGATCCTCCTATTTGTATGTATTCCCCTAAATATTTGAATTTTTCGACTCTTTTTACAGATCCGTGCTATATGTATATCTGGGCTAGTTTGAGGAACTATTGTAGAGGTGTTGATACGATGTTGGACCTGGGACCGATGTCTTTCCAGTGTCTATATCGAAAACAGACAAAAATCGCTGATATTCTCTATTGCCAGGATTGATTGTATATATATTTATTGGAACTTCAATAGTGGCAACACTGCTGTGGAGACACTATTCAATGGAATCTACTATTGTCGCTGATAGCACACGTTGTTGACATACCTACCTTACCTCCGAGCAAATGGACTCGCCCCTCCCACGTCACCGGCGTGCGCACAATCGAGGGAAACACAGTCACTTGTGAGCGAGCGGTCTAACGTAGCGGTGTCACTGTGTCTTCGAGCAGGAACAACGGAGTTGGATCAAGACTGAATGTGCCGGAGGTCGTACAGCACGACAGTGTTATCGAGGTCTTCGAGAGGCGTGCGGGGAATCGGCATTGCCGTACAGAACAGTGGCGCGTTGGGTAAAAGCCTTCAAAGAAGGTCCAGCAAACAGTGGCAGATATGCATTGGGCAGGTCGTCCTAGCGTCTCTGCAGAAGATGTGCATGCTGTTGCCGCGTTAGTGGACAGTGACCGACGCCATACGATTCGTCAGCTCGCCCACGAAGCCGGATTAGCGCATACGACTGTGCTTCGCATCCTGAAGGAACGTCTGCGCGTGCGAAAAATTGCATCACTATGGGTTCCGCATGACTTGACGGAAATGCAGAAAAGGATGCATTGCGACGCTGCTCAGACGCACTTGGAGCGCTATGAGCGCGAAGGAGAGGGTTTCTTACGCCTTATCATAACACTGGATGACACATGAGCCATATCGTACGAGCCAAAACTGAAAGGCAAATCCAACGAATGGCGTCATTATGGGTTGCCGCGAAAGTCGAAAGTGCGTCAGAGCCCCAGTATGGTGAAAGTTATGGTGATTCTCGTATACGACTGTAATGGTGTTATTCTAACGCATTACGTTCCTCCGCGGCAGACCGTCAATGCACGGTATTACCGTTCGTTTTTGGAGCATCACCAGCGACCAGCTTTGCGAAAGAAGCGACGACACCTTCTGCGCAACCCGCCCATCATTTTGCACGACAATGCGGGGGCGCATACAGCGCCAGCTGTGGCTGCTCTGTTCGGTTGATGGGACCGGGAAGTACTGTACCATCCACCATACTCCCCGGACTTAGTCCTTGTTACTTTGATTTGATTGCGAAGATGAGGGAACCACTTCGTGGTATTCCCTTCAGAACTGTTCCAGAGATTCGACAGGCAGTAGACCGCTCCATCCGCACCATCAACAGAACAGGCTCTGCTAACGGTATACTACGCCTTCCACACCGCTGGCAACGGGTCCTACACAACGCTGGTGACTACTTTGAAGGACAGTAACATGTCCAAACATGTAACTCTTTTGTATTGGTTGAGAAGAAATAGTTGTCACTATTTAAGTTCCAACCCTCGTATATATATATATATATATATATATATATATATATATATATATATATATATATATATATATATATAATCTGCAGATGAAGATGTAGGTTGAGAGTCCACACAGCAAATGGAATGACCCCATTAATAAATATAGACTTCGATCAGAAATCGGTAGCTAAGGTAGAATATTCAAAATTTCTAGGTGTATGCATTGATGAGGGGTTGAACTGGAAAAACACACACTGAGGATCTGCTGGAACGTTTAAGTTCAGCTACTTATGCTATTAGGGTCACTGCAAATTTTGGCGATATACAACTGAGTAAATTAGCTTACCACGCCTATTTTCACTCTCTGCTTTCGTATGGCATCATATTCCGGGGTAACTCATCATTGAGTAAAAGATTGTTCATTGCACAAAAGCGTGTAATCAGAATAATTGCTGGCGCTCATCCAAGATCACCCTGCAGACACTTATTTATAGAACTAGAAATCTTCACTGTAGCCTTACAATATATATATTCACTTATGAAATTTCTTATTAACAATCCGAACGAATTCAAAAGTAATAGCAGTGTACATGGCTACAACACTAGGAGAAAGGATGATCTTCACTACTCAAGGTTAAATCTAATTTTGGCTCAGAAGGGGGTAAATTATGCTGCCAAAAAAGTCTTTGGTCACTTACCTAATAGCATCAAAATTTTGACAGATAGCCATATAGCATTTAAAAGGAAATTAAAGGAATTTCTTAATGGCAACTCCTTCTACTCATTAGATGAATTTTTGGATATAGTAAGTGGGCAATTTCACAACCTAAGAGAGAGAGAGAGAGAGAGAGAGAGAGAGAGAGAGAGAGAGAGAGAGAGAGAGAGAGATTATTGAGTCTCATGTAATATTTTGTCTAATGTAATATCCTGTATAGACACCTTTTATTAACCTGACACGTTCCACATCATTACGAAGTGTTGTATTCATGATCTATGGAACAAGTACTAATCTAATCTAATCCATGGAAGAGCTGCCATTTTGCATTCTCTATTAACTCGACAGAAAATACCTTTGACTATAGTTGTTGCAAAGTCCAATGCCTAACAAGATTTGTCGAATTACAATGATTTGTCCGAAAAGCTCTTACCTCTCCCTCCTGTTTATCCGAAGAGAGGTGGTCATACTATGTGCAGACAAACGAAATGCTGAACATCATGGGAAGTATCTGGCTACGGACAACACAGAGCTCAGAACAACACAGAGCTCAGAACAACCCCGAGGTAACGCTAGCCTGTATTCGCGCGCTCGGCGCCGTTCCACAATGGACACCGTCGTGGCCGGAACTACTGAATGGTGCGTAATTAGCCACAGCAGTCAATGGGTCTCCTGCCTCCCTAACCGAATTGTTCCGGGAAACAGAAGCTCCCCCTACCCCGCACTCTATCCTCACCGTATGTGTGTTCCTGTTACACACATGCGTGTTCACTGAATGGCCGGGTTGATTAATGCAACTTGTCTACAATTAAGTAAGAATGGACGGATTAATTCACCTTGGTTGCCTCTTACATCTTAATTGCATATGCGCTGGTGACGCAACAGTCATCTGTAGAAGAAGTAGTTCATTAGGGAGAATAGCGAATCAGGTGAACAATCATCGAGACCTTGCAGTTAATAAATTAAGATCACATACATGGTAATCACGAAGTAAAAACAACAATCTCAAAACATTATTATCAGCAGCAGGCTTTAGTTTTCAACAAGTGTAGAGCTCTACATCCTGGGGTGACGAAACTCATGGAACAGTGATATGCACACACACAGACATGGCGGTAGTATTGCGTCCACGAGATATGAAAGGTCAGTGCATCTGCGGAACTGTCATTTGGACTCGCACGATTCACGTGGCAAGGTTTTCGACGTGATTATGGTCGCACGACGCGAGTTAACAGACTTTGCGCGCAGAATGGTTAGAGAATTCAATTTCCAGAGCTCCACAGCGCCAAGACTGTCATGAATTCCAAAATTCAAGCATGATCTCTAAGCGACGGCCTTCACTTACCGACCGAGAGCAGCGGCATTTGCTTAGAGTTGTCAGCGCTAAGAGAGAAGCAACACTGTTTGAAATAGCCGCATAAATCAATGTGAGACGTACGACGAATGTCTCCGTTAGGTCAGTGCTGTGAAATTTGGCGTTAATATCTCTAAGCTGGTCGTAGGTAGTGTTCCAAAAATAAACAACATAGAGACAGAAGTGATGACACTTTCTGCAGGACCTGACCATCATTTTGCAGGTCAATGCTCAAGCATGTACAGTGCAAGCTGTTAATGGTTTGTTTGACTGAAGGGGCTGCTAAGTGCTATACCACCGACTGCACTGCCATGACTTAAGCCTTCGTGAGTTCAACTCGATTTCTAAACTGAAGGAAACACTTCACTGTTTTCCCTTCAGAACCGCTACAAATTCGCCGAGCAATAGACCGCGCCGCTCGAACTGTCAACGCAACTGGCACTTCTAAGTGTGTCTACGACTTCCACATCGCTACCAGCGGGTTATAAACAATGCTGGTGACTATTTTGAAGGTCAGTAAAACTTTGAAACACATATCTATTTTATACGAGCTGTAAATAAATAGTTGCCACTATTAAAATTCCAACCCTCGTAGACAGATTTTATTTAAATATTTTATAGCGAATACATTAAAAATATGTAGGGTATGGCGGAGCTAGTTGAACATACGGGTAAGTTGGGCAATCGAAATATCTCTGAACTACTCACGGTACGCTAATGCATCAAATTGCGGAGAGAAGCGATCGTAGGAGAGGAACGCACGTCAAATATTATTCATAAATATGTGACAAGTAATGTTTATCACAACAAAAGCCGTTTATGAGTACAATTATATTTCACAACAAGTAACTTAACCCTAAAATTGATTTGAAATCCAGTATCACATGAAGGGCACGTAGTCCAAACTAACAAATTAGTCCCCGTCTCTGCCCTTACGTCATACTTGACTTTTGCTGGTATACTATAAACAAGATAGCAGTAATACATGTCCGGAGATAAACTCCGTCAAACTGATTTTTTCTGGTTGGTTTTTTTTTTTTTTTTTTTTTTTTTTTTTACTGCGATACGCCATCTGAGGACCACGTTCCAATTTCAGTTCTTCGTTCTTTGTTCTTCTTTTCCAATAGGCTTTCATATGTTCGTTATATTTCTTGTTACTGTTTTCAGACTATTTTGAACCAGACTTATTAGCTACCCTGCTTTGGAATCCTTCCATTTTCAGCGCTTGCTTCTGATAGGCTTCTCTGTTGTTGATATCTACTGTTTTTGTATTGTTTCTTTCTAAATCCTTTTTTACGTCGTTGACTAGCTTGCTGTGGACTTCCCCCATAAATACCGGAAAATTTTATTAGTTAATCTACTGTCTTGCATTCGAAATAAATGTCCAAAAAGCATAAGTCTTTCTCATTACGTTTGAAATATTTTCTGTATTTTGGTATATTTCAGCATTACTTCGTAATCTCCAATCTTCTGCTGTGTTCTGTGGTCCTACTATTTTCCTTATAATTCGCCTTTCCAGTACTTCCAGTTTATCTAACTTATAGGTTAAGGCTAGGCATTCGCTAGCATATAGGAATACTGGCCCTTATTTTTGCATTTTTGGACATGTTCTTTTTGTTGTAGAGATCTTTGGTGATACCATATTGTAGAATGACCCATTTTATGCAACGCTTCTTCTAGTGCAGATTTTTCAAAAAGAATTTTCTTGGATTATCTGCCTTAGAAATTCGAATTTTTTTCCCCGTTTCTGTTTGGCTAACATATGTTTTCAGGAATTTCGGAACATCCTTAAGGTTTGTCAAAAATTTTGTTTTGTCTGGAGAAATTCTTAAGCCACATGTGCTGATTTCATTCATTTTTTTTGTCTCTATTGTGAAAGCAGGAAATGTGGAAATGGTGCGTTTTTGCAGTAAGCCGTTCATGTGGTACGCGGGCGAGACAAGTTCTTTATTGGATTGTAGGAGACAAGAATGGACATACACAATGTCGTGCATAGATGTCATTAAAAACGCTCGGTGGTAATGAACCCGATACTCGAGCGGGACGTCCCACCGATATGTCGACGTGTTGCTGGATCTGTCCTAGATCGCACGTGTGTGCGGAAGCTACATAACGCAGCGGCAGACAGCTGATAGCACTTAATTGGCGAGCTATCTGATAAACCAAATGTCACGGATAGGGTCATAAGTGGCTGTCTGGCGGCACCATCTCTGCCTAGATATTCAAGCGGACCCTAAACCGTCAACAATAGTGCGCAGTGTTTCCTGATGCACAGTAATGCTGACCATCTAGGATTGACATTCAGAGGTTGTGCAATGATACTGAAACTAGCAAAAATTTTGGAAATATATTCGGCTGTCCCGAAATATCTTGCCGTTTGTGGGCAACACGTACAACATACTTGACAGTCTCTCGCATGCTACACCGACGTAGGAGGTGAGGTTGGGTTAGTTTTGGGATTTTGTTGTTGTATGGAAAATGAGTTCAAAACAAAATGAAACAACATTACCATTAGACTGCTACGAAATGTATATATCATTGCCGGGATTGTGAGATGTTGCATCACGTGAGTACAAAAGCAGAAGGGGTAAGAACTATGAATTGTATACTTTGTAGCTCATAAAATATAGGGGAAAAAACGAACTAAGATTTTTTTTAAATTAATTAATAGAAAGCACTTGATTAGATATAATCATAGAGTGCACGTACGAGGTGCGACAATAAAGTAATGAGACAGATGTGAAAAAAATGTTGCTTACCGTTTTAGACAGGTTTAGTGTTGTCTCTTTGCCGGCCGAAGTGGCCGTGCGGTTAAAGGCGCTGCAGTCTGGAACCGCAAGACCGCTACGGTCGCAGGTTCGAATCCTGCCTCGGGCATGGATGTTTGTGATGTCCTTAGGTTAGTTAGGTTTAACTAGTTCTAAGTTCTAGGGGACTAATGACCTCAGCAGTTGAGTCCCATAGTGCTCAGAGCCATTTTTTTTGTTGTCTCTTTCAAAGTAGTTCCCTTCTAACTGCACACACTTTTTCCACCACTTCTGCCATTGATGGTAACATTTCTGGAACTCATCTTCTGTAATATCCTCCAAGACTCTCGTCACAGCTTTTTGGACATCTTGTATTGTTTGAAGATGGTGTCCCTTGACCACCGTTTTGACTCTTGAAAATAGAAAAAAGTCGCACAGAGCGATATCTGGTGAATAAGGTGGCTGTGGTAGTACTGAAATTTGTTGTGAGGTTAAAAATTGCTGTACTGACAGAGCAGTATGGGATGGCGCATTATCGTGATGCAGAATCCAATTATCAGCAATGTTGGCCCGGACACGAAGAACTCTTTTACGAAGTCTTTCTAAAATTTCTTTGTAGTAATATTGGTTAACTGTTTGACCAGGAGGCACCCACTCGTTATGAACAATTCCCTTGGAATCGAAGAAGCACACAAGCATGCATTCCACTTTTGACTTTGACATTCGATCTTTTTCTGGTCCGGGTGATCCTTTTCAACACCATTGCGAACTTAGGCGTTTTGTCTCTGGATCGTACTGAAAAAAAAAAAAAAAGAAACAGCTTTCATCACCAGTGCTAAAATGGCTCAACAATTCTGGATTGATTTCCGTTTGCTCTAACAGATCGGCTGCCGCATTTTCCCGTGTTTCTCGCTGTTGTGGTGTGAGATTTTTGGGGACCATTTTTGCACAAATATTTCTCATACCAGTATCTTCAGTTATTATTAGAAGAACCGTTTCTCGATTGATGTTCAATTCTTCTGCAATCCTTTTCACGGATAATCATCGAACAGATTGTACGATTTCGCACAAGCCGGCCAAGTTGACATCCGTCCATCAGGTTGATGGTTGTCCACAGCGGTCTTCATCTTCAACATTCGTTCCGCCTTTACTAAACATTTATGCCAACGAAAAACTTGAGCTCTTGACATAACCTCCTCTCCAAAAGCCTTCTGAAGCTTACCGCAAGTTGTCGCGTTTTCACCCAATTTAGCGCAAAAAGAGGTGGCATACCATTGCGCAATATTATGCGGTTCCATTTCCGTGACGAGAGACACGAACACGTGTTAACGCATTACGGCACAACTCACGACTGAGCAGTTGCATCGATGTGCCACTTGGGCTAGAAGGAGCTTATAGACCAAGGTCAAAGATATTGTGCCTATGGAAGCGTGCAGGGTTGCCACATCTTGCAAAGAAAATCGGTCTGATTGCTTTATTGTCGCACCTCCTATTACAGTTCTACATGATCTGTTTCCATAACTACAATGAGGTGACAAAACTCATGTTACACCTCCGAATATCGTGTCACATCTCCTTTTGCCTGGCTCAGTGCAGGAACTCCTCTTGGCATGGACTCAACAAGTCGTTGAAAGTCCCCTGCAGAAATATTGAACCTTGCAGCCTCTATAGCCGTCCATAATTGCGAAAGTGTTGGTGGGGCAGGATTTTATGCACGAACTCACCTCTCGATTGTTTCCTGTAAACATCCGGTGGTATTCCTATCGCGCGATCTGAATGGCCAAATATTTCGCTAGAATTGTCCAGAATGTTCTTCAAACGAATCACGAACGACTGTAGCCCGGTTACACTCTCCATTGTCATCCATGAAATACCATCATTGTTTGGAATCGTGAAATTGATGAATGGCAACGAATGGTCTTTACGTAGCCGAACACTAACCATTTACTGTCATGACCTGTTCAGTGAGGCTGGAGGAGGCAGTCCACTCCACGTAACCACAGCCCACAACATTATGGAGCCACCACCAGCTTGCACAGTGCCTTGTTGAGAACTTGCTTCCATGGCTGCGTCACGAGCCCATGAGAGGTGCTGCAGCCGATATCGTGCTGCTGGCAAAGGCACTCGTGTCGGTGTCTGCTGCCATGGCTCAATGTCCATGGTGATGCCTGAAATCTGGTATTCTCGGCACACTCTGATTACTGTGGATCTCAGAATTTTGAGTTCCCAGATGAATTACGAAATGGAGTGTCCAATGTGTCTAACTCCAACTGCCATTCAGCTTTCAGAGTCTGTTAACTCCTCTCGTGCTGCCATAATCACGTCATCAGCCTTCTCACATAAAACACTTCAGTATAAATGACAGATCCGCCAATTCGCTGCCCTTTTATGCCCTGCGTACACGACAGTACCGCCGCCTGTATACCTGCATATCGCTATTCCATGGCTTGTCACACGAGCCTGTGTCTCAAATACTGTGAGGTCAAACTGCACATGAAACTTGCAAGTCTTTCAAAGAACTGTCACTGACAACGTATCGTTCCCTATCAAGTAAGTGCCGACTTGGTGGAACTGCGCCTCTCATTGTATTACACACATCAAAAACAGATTTGCATCACCCCCAGTTCCCAGCTCTCCTGAAGATAGACGTTGACTGTGGATATTGTATCACAGACACAGTCGCTTTGACTGTTCAGAGATGTCACTACACCCGCCCAAAGATGTACGAGGTGCATTCAAGTTCTAAGGCCTCCGATTTTTTTTCTAATTAACTACTCACCCGAAATCAATGAAACTGGCGGTACTTCTCGACGTAATCGCCCTGCAGACGTACACATTTTTCACAACGCTGACGCCATGATTCCATGGCAGCGGCGAAGGCTTCTTTAGGAGTCTGTTTTGACCACTGGAAAATCGCTGAGGCAATAGCAGCACGGCTGGTGAATGTGCGGCCACGGAGAGTGTCTTTCATTGCTGGAAAAAGCCAAAAGTCACTAGGAGCCAGGTCAGGTGAGTAGGGAGCATGAGGAATCACTTCAAAGTTGTTATTACGAAGAAACTGTTGCGTAACGTTAGCTCGATGTGCGGGTGCGTTGTCTCGGTGAAACAGCACACGCGCAGCCCTTCCCGGACGTTTTTGTTGCAGTGCAGGAAGGAATTTGTTCTTCAAAACATTTTCGTAGGATGCACATGTTACCGTAGTGCCCTTTGGAACGCAATGGGTAAGGATTACGTCCTCGCTGTCCCAGAACATGGACACCATCATTTTCTCAGCACTGGCGGTTACCCGAAATTTTTTTGGTGGCGGTGAATCTGTGTGCTTCCATTGAGCTGGCTGGCGCTTTGTTTCTGGATTGAAAAATGGCATCCACGTCTCATCCATTGTCACAACCGACTTAAAGAAAGTCGCATTCGTGCTGTCGTTGCGCATCAACATTGCTCGGCAACATGCCACACGGGCAGCCGTGTGGTCGTCCGTCAGCATTCGTGGCACCCACCTGGATGACACTTTTCGCATTTTCAGGTCGTCATGCAGGATTGTGTGCACAGAACCCACAGAAATGTCAACTCTGGAGGCGATCTGTTCAACAGTCATTCGGCGATCCCCCAAAACAATTCTCTCCACTTTCTCAATCATGTAATCAGACTGGCTTGTGCGAGCCCGAGGTTGTTTCGGTTTGTTGTCACACGATGTTCTGTCTTCATTAAACTGTCGCACCCACGAACAGACTTTCGACACATCCATAACTCCATCCCCACATGTCTCCTTCAACTGTCAATGAATTTCAATTGGTTTCACACCACGCAAATTCAGAAAACGAATGATTGCAGGCTGTTCAAGTAAGGAAAACGTCGTCATTTTAAGTATTTAAAACAATTCTCATTCTTGCCGCTGGCGGTAAAATTCCATCTGCCGTACGGTGCTGCCATCTCTGGGACGTATTGACAATGAACGCGGCCTCATTTTAAAAGAATGCGCATGTTTCTATCTCTTTCCAGTCTGGAAAAAAAAAATCGGAGGCCTTAGAACTTGAATGCACCTCGTACCAGCACCGCCAGTTAGACGGAGCGAGTCCTACAGCCAATCAGTTACAGTCATTCCACAAGGAAGGAGGTACACGTCTCGTGTTGTCTGTAGTTCAACTATGCCTAGACGGTCAATATCGCGGTTCGATCACGTCCGCATTGTTACTTTGTGCCAGGAAGGGCTGTCAACAAGGGAAGTGTCCAGGCGTCTAGGAGTGAACCAAAGCGATATTCGGACATGGAGGTGGTGCAGAGAGAGAGAACTGTCGATGACATGCCTCGCTCAGGCCGCCCAAGGGCTACTACGGATTATGGCTCGGAGGAACCCTGACAGCAACGCCACCATGTTGAATAATGCTTTTCGTGCAACCACAGGACGCCGCGTTACGACTCAAACTGTGCGCAATAGGCTGCATGATGCGCAGCTTCACTCCCGATGTCCGCGGCGAGGTCCATCTTTGCAACCAAAACACCATACAGCGAGGTACAGATGGACCCAACAACATGCAGAATGGACCACGTTCTCTTCACCAATGAGTGTCGCATACGTCTTCAACCAGACAATCGTTGGAGACGTGTTTGGAGGCAACCCGGTCACACAGAACGCCTTAGACGCACTGTCCTGCCAGTGCAGCAAGGTGGAGGTGCCCAGCTGTTTTGGGATGGCATTATGTCGGGCCGATGTACGCCGATGGTGCTCACGGAAGGGGTCGTAACGGCTGTACGATACATGAATGGCATCCTCCGACCGATAGTGCAATCATATCGACAGCATATTGGCGAGGTACTGGTCTACATGAACGACAATTCGCGCCTCCATTGCGCACATCTTGTGCATGACTTCCTTTAGGATAACGACATCGCTCGACTAGAGAGGCGCTGCAGTCATGGACTATGCGGCTGATCCCGGCGGAGGTTCGAGTCCTCCATCGGGCATGGTAGTGTGTGTGTTTGTCCTTACAAGGAAACTTCCCCATCGCACCCCCCTCAGATTTAGTTTTAAGTTGGCACAGTGGATAGGCTTTGAAACACTGAACACAGATCAATCGAGAAAACAGGAAGAAGTTGTGTGGAACTATGAAAAAAAATAAGTAAAATATACAAACTGAGTAGTCCATGCGAAGACAGTCAACATCAATGACTATGAGAGTTGACGAGCGCCGTGGTCCCGTGGTTAGTGAGAGCAGCTACGGAACTAGAGGTCCCAAGTTCAAATCTTCCCTCGAGTGAAAAATTTAATTTTCAGTTTATGTGACAATCTCTTATGTTTTCATCACTTTTTTGGGAGTGATTATCACATCCACAAGAAAACCTAAATCGGACAAGGTAGAAGAATCTTTTTACCCATTCGCTAAGTGTACAAGTTAGGTGGGTCGACAACATATTCCTGTCATGTGACGCACATGCCGTCACCAGTGTCGTATAGAATATAGCAGACGTGTTTTCCTGTGGAGAAATCGGTTGACCTATGACCTTGCGATCAAATGTTTTCGGTTCCCATTGGAGAGGCACGTCCTTTCGTCTACTAATCGCACGGTTTTGCGGTGCGGTCGCAAAACACAGACACTAAACTTATTACAGTGAACAGAGACGTCAATGAACGAACGGACAGATCATAACTTCGCGAAAATAAAATTTTCACTCGAGGGAAAACTTGAACCAAAGAGCTCTCGTTCCGCAGCTACTCACGCTAACCACGGGACCACGGTGCTCCTGAGATAATATTCTCCATGATGTTGCCTCTCTTGCACATGGACTACTCAGTTCATATATTTTGCTTATTTTTTTCATAGTTCCACACAACTTCTTCCTGTTTTCTCGATTGATCTGTGTTCAGTTTTTCAAGGCATATCCACTGTTCCAACTTATAACTAAATCTGAGGGGGGTGCAATGGGGAGGTTCCCTTGCTAAGATAATTTAGGTTAAGTAGTGTGTAAGCTTAGGGACTGATGACCTTGGCAGTTAAGTCCCATAAGATTTCACACACATTTGAACATTTGACTGGAGTGGCCAGCATGTTCTCCAGACATAAACCCTATCGAATATGCCTGGGATTGATTGAAAATGGCTGCTTATGGACGACGTGACCCACCAACCACTCTGAGGGATCTACTGCGAACCGCTGTTGAGGAGTGGGACAATGTGGACCAAGAGTGCCTTGATGAACTTGTTGATAGTATGCCACGACGAATACAGGCACGCATCAATGCAAGAGGGCGTGCTACCGGGTGTTAGAGGTACCGGTGCATACAGCATTCTGGACCACCACCTTGGAAGGCCTCGCTGTATTGTGGTACAACATCCAATGTGTGGTTTTAGTGAGCAATAAAAAGGGTGGAAATGATGTTTATGTAGACCTCTATTCCAATTTCCTGTAGAGGTTCCGGAACTCTCGGAACCGAGATGATTCAAAACTTTTTTTGATGTGTTTATTTTGATTCTGATGATGCGGATATGATGGTGCGCAGAAGTTTCTCCGGGTTGAGTAGGATGTGGTTATGATGAACTTTCTGTTTTCGTCGAACCTCAGTTCTCTGGACGAGTTTTCATGAGTGATCGTTGGTGCTTCGTGAACCAGTTTTTCTCTCACCTTTCTTTTTCATTTGTAGCAAAGTGGGCCAGTGACAGTTGAGGGGTCTTTTTCGCTCAACATTCAGAATAACAGTATTATTGCACAATATTAATGAGAGCATTACTGAGCAGTTCAGGAAGAACGTTCATTATATTGGTAGTATTATTATGCAATATTACTGACCATCTAGTGGGTGCCTTAGAGAGCCTCTGAAGTTCTGTTTCGCTTCGATACGGTCGTTCTCGAATAAGGAATTTGCGTCAGAATTCACTGTTATTCAAGGAGCCAAACGACTCTGAAAAGTCATGTCAAAGCAGGAGTTGTCACACTGAGAAGGGCTACAAATATAAAAGCACTGATACGTCAGTCAGTTTGTGCTGTAGATGTAGAAATTCGCGGAGGGTTTGTGGTAACAACCACAATATACCGTGCTACATGTGGTAAACTGCAGGTATTTATGAGGCAACTTGACGCATTGTTTAGCCCTTTCCCTACAAAACAGCATAAAGTAATATTCAATTGAGATTTTAGTTTAAATTTTACAGGGTGCATTCTCAAGTCCCTTGTCATTTCGTATAACTATTTATGTCTCGCTCATACAGTTTACAAGATATGAGGTAACCAGCAGCACTTTTATTGATATCGTTTTTCGTAGACACATTGAAATAGAAGGGCCATACTGTTAATACTAATAATTAAACTCAAGAGTTATAAATGAAAAACGATTTGACGGCTTCAACATGAATTCTCAGAGTACAGACTGGAAAAAATGTGCTTAATAATGCACTTCGTGTAAAACAAAAAAAAAAAAAAAAAACACGTTATATATTCCGTAACACAGACTCCAATTGACAAAAAGCTTTCCTAAGCAAATTTAAGAAACTGTAACTCCAGTTTAATTTTACGCTTATCAGCATGAAATGCTGCCAAGTAAAGCAGCTGACTTCATGACGTAAGAGCTGGAATTCCTTGTAACATAGGTTCTGTGTGGTGGAGCGCAATCGAGCGTTCCAGTATGGGCTGCCGAGATTATCAGCGATATACTGCTTGGGTCATCTGGTTTTCAACATTCATACAAAGATCTAGAGGAGACTGCTATACCGCAGTTGATGTCCAACACACCATGACGCCTACGTGACAACCTGACGATGACAACGACAGCAGTACACCTACTTGATGGCAAGTCCATGAAATGTTGACGACGACGATAACGCAACCAATAACGTGACGACGACGAGATGATAACGACGACAATGACAACGCGATGACCACAACAAGTGGACGACCATGAAAACATGACGATGACGATGACATGACGACGTTGACGACTCGATGACACTGACAATATTACGACGACGTTATGACAACAACACGACGATAACGGAGACGGGAATGACGACGACGACAACCACATGACGACTACACGACGATGACAACGATGTAGATCGTATGACTATGACTACGATATGAGGAAGAGAGTATGATGGCAACAACGACAACGACACCACGACGAAAACAACGACACCACGACGAAAACAACGACACCACGACGAAAACAACGACAATACGACAAAAACGACGAAAACAACGACAACACGACGAAAACAACGACAACACGACGAAAACAACGACAACACGACGAAAACAACGACAGCACGACGCATGCAAGGACGACGTGACGTCGACTACATGACATCGTTGACAACAAAACATCGACGAAGAGATGACGACAGCAACGATGGCGACTATACAGGGTGGTCCATTGATCGTGACTGTGCCAAATATCTCACGAAATAAGCGTCAAACGAAAAAACTATAAAGAACGAAACTTGTCTAGCTTGAAGTCGAAAACCAGATGGCGCTATGGTCGGCCCGCTAGATGGCGTAATGTATGACGAAGCAAATACCGTCCGCACTGGCGGAATGTTACGTGATACCACGTACTTATACGTTTGTGACTACTACAGCGCCATCTATTACAAAGCGAAAAAAGTAATCCAACTAAAACATTCATATTTCGTTACGTACCACACGAATATGTAATAAAAATGGGGGTTCCTATTTCAAAAAACTCAGTTGATATCCGTTTGACCTACGGCAGCGCCATCTAGCGGGCCAACCATAGTGCCATCTGGTTTCCCGCTTCAAGCTAGACGAGGTTTCGTTCTTTGTAGTTTTTTCGTTTGGTGCTTATTTCGTGAGATATTTGGCCTGGTCACTATCAATGGACCACCCTGTATTACGACGAGATCATAACAAGATGATTAGCACAATGTGAGGACGGGATGACAACAATATGTCAACGATTTCGATGACGACTTAATTGCGTTTAGAGCTCCATGTCGTCATGATGACAGTAGCTACGTGCCAAAGTACAATAACCATGGAGTTCAGAAAGTGTTGAAAACAGCTGCGTTGCATGCCCGCCATGCCATCCACAATCGACATCGGTTGGTCACAAATGAATCCAAGACGTGCACTCACTGTTCGATTGCATTTCAGGTGCAAACAACAGGACTGATGTTATGTGGCTTTGGGAGTGTGGAGCAGGGCACGCAACAACCTCACTCACATTTCTCTGTAGAGCATTCCTCTTAAGGGGAGCCGGAGGTGGTCAAATCAAAAAAAATTACGATTTTTTTGCTACCGAAAATTAATTGAAACATTCCTCTTTAATGTAAACTTTGAATTATTCTTCTACTCGCCCTAGAAGTGGAGTTATTTCCATTTTCCCCCACGCCTGCAGAGGAAATGGGCGGCCGCTGAATGCATCTAACACCCTCTCGTGACTTCCTGGCGAACTGATTGGGATTCTCTCGGCATGTTACGCATACAGCGAGTGTGCAAGGGGTAGCTACATTGTTTTCTGTGACAAATATTACCCGTATTTCCTTACAGCTTACTCCTATTTTCCTCAGAATTTCGAACATCTTGCTCCATTTAATATTGTCGTACACTTTTGTTCTGGTTACGATGCCACGTTTTAGTAACCGTGTATATAAGAAGAGGAAGAACGTAGGGAAAAGAAAATTAACACTAATACCAAGTTGCGATACTACAATGAATATGAGCGCGGAACGTCGTCTCTTTGCTGTTTACCGTTTCGAATTAGTTCAGTGTTGCGCCTGTTGTTGGTAGTATTATACTTCTTGTGTAAAGCGGGTAATATGCAGTATGTACAAGAATCAGGAGGGAACAATAAAACCAATTTTTCATGACTTAGCACAGCCAGAATTGTTACACAGATGTCTACACGGAAAGACGCAGAATCCTAATGAGAGCGTAAACAATTTGATTTGGAAAGTGATTCCTAAAAGGGTGTTTGTAAGCATAAGAACACTGCACTTTGGCATTTATGATGCAAAAGCAACCTACAACTAGGGGAACAGTGTGAAGTGTGAAGTTCTGAAGGCATTAGGATTTACAGCTGGGGTGAACACTGTACGAGCACTAAGAAATATTGAAGGAGAAAGGATAAGATGAGCAGAAAGAAGAGAAAGGCTACGAAGTATGATGGAACAACAGGCCAGAAAAGAAGACAGATGAGGAAGCTTTTGGAGGATGAAGAAGACACTGATAATCCATCCTATATGCAGGAATGTATTGAGAAACTTTGATAGCCATTTCCCGTAAATTAGAATTTTTCGAATATAAGGAACATTTAGACTTAGAGAAAGCTTTTGACAACGTTAACTGGAATACTCTCTTTCAAATTCTGAAGGTGGCAGGGGTAAAATACAGGGAGCGAAAGGCTATTTACAATTTGTACAGAAACCAGATGGCAGTTATAAGAGTCGAGGGGCATGAAAGGGAAGCAGTTGTTGGGAAAGGAGTGAGACAGGGTTGTAGCCTCTCCCCGATGTTATTCAATCTGTATATTGAGCAATCAGTAAAGGAAACAAAAGAAAAATTCGGAGTAGGTATTAAAATTCTTGGAGAAGAAGTAAAAACTTTGAGGTTCGCCGATGACATTGTAATTCTGTCAGAGACAGCAAAAGACTTGGAAGAGCAGTTGAACGGAATGGACAGTGTCTTGAAAGGAGGATATAAGATGAACATCAACAAAAGTAAAACGAGGATAATGGAATGTAGTCAAATTAAATCGGGTGATGCTGAGGGGATTAGATTAGGAAATGAGACACTTAAAGTAGTAAAGGAGTTTTGCTATTTGGGGAGCAAAATAACTGATGATCGTCGAAGTAGAGAAGATATAAAATGTAGACTGGCAATGGCAAGGAAATCGTTTCTGAAGAAGAGAAATTTGTTAACATCGAGTATAGATTTAAGTGTCAGGAAGTCGTTTCTGAAAGTATTTGTATGGAGTGTAGCCATGTATGGATGTGAAACATGGACGATAACCAGTTTGGACAAGAAGAGAATAGAAGCTTTCGAAATGTGGTGCTACAGAAGAATGCTGAAGATAAGGTGGGTAGATCACGTAACTAATGAGGAGGTATTGAACAGGATTGGGGAGAAGAGAAGTTTGTGACACAACTTGACTAGAAGAAGGGATCGGTTGGTAGGACATGTTTTGAGGCATCAAGGGATCACAGATTTAGCATTGGAGGGCAGCGTGGAGGGTAAAAATCGCAGAGGGAGACCAAGAGATGAATACACTAAGCAGATTCAGAAGGATGTAGGTTGCAGTAGGTACTGGGAGATGAAGGAGCTTGCACAGGATAGAGTAGCATGGAGAGCTGCATCAAACCATTCTCAGGACTGAAGACAACAACAACAACAACAACAACAACAACAACAACAACAAGGAACATTTTCTCAAAATCCACTAAAGCTAGACAGATGATATTTTTATACAGCAGTCCTAGTGGTCAAACTTACATTGTAACACAGCCATTTGGTAATATGTTCAGTAGTTTCATTTCAGTTTAATTATAAAGCAATTATTTGTAAAAAAATTTGGGTCATTAATAAAAAAATAATTAGAAGGAAACTAGGAAAGATACTCCAAAATCCCTCTGTCATAACTGCAATACTAAACCACTCTATATGTAAGAAAAAATTCATATTTTTCTATTTGGTAGTTTATTCATAAATGTTCCTCAAACTTAGTGATTTTAACAAGGGCAGCATAGGCACTTCCGGCTCCCCTTAACATTCTGAAGCAGTAGGAGGTCACTGTAGCTGTGCAATGTACTGCTGTAAATACAAGTCTCGAATGAGATGCTGTGGTCAAACAAAAGGACACATGGTTACTGCGCAGTAGATGACTGTATAGTTCTCTGACACACAGACGACCCGTAAGTTGGTCAGTTTCCTATCACTTAAAAATCCCCAAGACGAGAACCTCTCTACAATCTGCATGAACAATGCCGGTCATCAATGGCAATACATTGTCTCTTGTGGGTATGAACGCAGTCTGTTCATAATAAGCACGGTGTGTTCTATTATAGGCAGTTGCTCATGGATTGCCAAAGGCCATGCCGCAGTGGTAACACCGTTTCCCGCCAGATCACAGAAGCTACGCGCTGTTGGGCTTGGCGAGCACTTGCATGGGTGACAGTCTGGGCCTGCAGGGTGCTGTTGGCACTGAGGACAGCACTCATTCCTTGTGAGACCAACTGTGGAGCTACTTAATTGAGAAGTAGCGGCTCCAGTTACGAGAACTGACGACGACTAAGAGGGCAATGTCCTGACGACACGCTCCTCCATGGCTGCATGTAGTGACACTGGTGGCATGATGATGACACGGCGGTCGGTCGGTACCGCTGACGCCTGGTCGGACGTAGAGTTTTTACTCATAGCTGCCTTGCGGCCATTAGAGTGAACGGGCGTATTGTTGCTACTTCCAATGTTTGCCGAAATTACAGACAGTAAAAAAAGCGATTGCGGAACTCTTGCTAACTCCTAGTTTATCCATTGTGAGGCGAAATGGCCGTTCAATTTAGCCTCTCTCCGCGCAGAATGCGGCCTGTCGTTAAACAAGTATCGGAGGCAACAAGGCGAACAATTTCCGAAAGAGCGCAATAGCACACAATCCAATTTGCACCGATAGCCGATCGCAGTCGCGTAAGTTGGTAGCGGAGCAAATCAGCCAGCGGTACACAATCGTGATTGTGTGTGTGTGTGTGTGTGTGTGTGTGTGTGTGTGTGTGTGGGCGCGCGCACACACGGGTCTGACTGAGCGCCACCCCTGCTTACCTGCCTTCCTGTTTATTTGTTTACTTCTGCTGCGTCCGTGTTTGTGTGTACTGTTCGCTTGTCACCACAGCTTTTCCGCTGCGCATTATTTCTGTCTGGCCTTTTTATATCCGGACCACCCCACAATGTAGCCAGCGTGCGGGCGCGCGCGCGTTCCCCCCCCCCCCCTCCCCTCTCCCCCCTCCCCCTCGAGCGCGCGCGCGCAAAATACGGAATAAATTACAGAAAAAGAAATTTTTGAGCAGAACGGTGGTAGCCGTATAAGGCTATTATTCGCTCGAAAGCTTGGTATACACGTGTGTAACAGAGTAGAAAGTGCATGCGCCCGTAATGTCCCCAAGCGTTAAATATGAAATCTCCGACAGAAAATTATTTGGCAACACTCTTGCCCCTCTTTTTTTTATATTTTTTTTGCTGCCGTGAGACTGTATATCCGTTTACTGTAATGGCCACTCTAAAGCATAAACTTCGCCTTGCTTGGCGTGTTTATTTCGTGCGGTTACTGTTTGTATCTCGGCGGCATTGAAAACGAGGAATGGGTAACTTTTTTCATTGTCCCATTACAGAGCACAGTTCTCTTGCTATCTCTGTACTTTAGATGATGTTATTTCCGTCAGAAGGATTCAAACTCCGGTTACGGGCACACATTTGAATGTTTGGAATACGAAAAATTAAACATGCAGTGAAGATTTTGTTACCAGGCTTAGTGAACACCTGAGACAGAACACTTAATAATAATAATAATAATAATAATAAAACAAATTACTTTTATTTCAAGAATGAAATTTTCACTCTACACCGGAGTGTGCGCTGATATGAAACTTCGTGGCAGATTAAGACTGTGTTCCGGACCAAGACCCGAACTAGTTCTGCAAGAACTTTTGTGAAGTTTGGAAGGTGGGAGACGAGGTACTGGCGGAAGTAAAGCTATGAGGGCGGGGCGTGAGTCGTGCTTGGGTAGCTCAGATGGTAGAGCACTTGCCCGCGAAAGGCAAAGGTCCCGAGTTCGAGTCTCGGTCTGGCACACAGTTTTAACCTGCCAGGAAGTTTTACTTTTATTTCGGTTAACGTTCACAAAACTTTCGGTCATTGGACTGCCGGTTTCGGTCAGCAATGACGATTTGCAGACCTGTATTATAACTAGTCCTAATACAATGAAGCAGTGTTACAGAATATACACAGTCACGATGCCACTATCGCTTCATTATATTAGGACATGCTATAAAATAGACCTTAAGATGGTCAGTTCTGACCGAAACGGGTAGTCTGAAGACCAAAATTCTGTCATCATTGACGGAAATAAAAGAAATATGTTCTCACTTCCTGGATCATTGTTTTAATCCTCGGCAATGTCGTAGCTTGTGTGATTATTATTATTATTATTATTTGCTTCGTTTCGGTCCTTTAGGACCACAGTCACTTGTTCCGTACGTCTTCTTTCTTCTCAATACCTCTTTATTCTCTCGCTTCTCGTGGTTCTGTCCGACATACAGGGTGGACGCAACCTGCGGCTGTTTGCTGATGATGCTGTGGTGCATGGAAAAGGTCGTTGCTGAGTCACTGTAAGAGCACACGAGGTGACAGAATTTATGGTTGGTGTGACGAGTGGCAGCTTGCTGCAAATGTAGAAAAATGTAAGTTAACGCGCAAGGATACGGAAAAGCGTTAGTAGTGTCCCGCTTGACACGGAAAAGTAGACTAAATATGTGGGAGTAACGTTACAAAGGGATACGAAGCGAGACGAACACGTAAAGTAGGTAAAAGGGAAGGCCAATGGTCGACTACGGTTTACTGGGAGGAGAATTTTAGGAAACTGTGGTTCATCTATAAAGGAAGCTACGTATAGAATACTGGTGCTGCCCATATATTTGAGTACTTCTACAGTGTTTGGAATCCGCACCATGTTGTATCATACGAAGACATCGAAGCAATTAAGAGCCGAGCTGACTCAAATGGGAGCTCCTAGGGGAAAGACGACGTTCTGTTCGCTGAACACTATTGAGAAAACTGAGGAAACCATCAGTCAAAACTGACTGCAGAACGATTCCATGGCCGTCAACGTCCATTTTGTGTAAGGATCATGAAGATAAAATGAGAAATTAGCATTCGTATGTAGGTACACAGACAATCATTTTTCCGTCATTCAATGTGCGAGTGAAAGAGAGAGAAAATGGGTGGTGAAGGGCGTATACGGCCTGCGAGAATCGGACGTTCCGTGCTACGAACGCATCTGTGTCCTACCGAACCAAAGATTTTGTTTTATGAACTCTTTGCGAAGAAAATGGAGAGACCGGACGTGTGAGAGGAGCAGAGAGATGGTATTGTTGCGAGACGCCATTACTGTATGTAGTAAATGTTCAAACAGTTCTTTGCACTAAATAAAATCCTATAACTAACATCAAGTACTCAAACTGTATCTCCATAAGTAATTCAGTTAATTATCACGGTACAAGTTGTACGAGACGTAGATCGCTCGGAGGTGAAGTTTGGAACGATAGTGCGAACCTGCATTTTCCACGGTCATAATTCGCCGAGAGATTATCTCCAAATTAATAAACTTTAACTTGCTAAATTGTTGGACCTATCATTAAAACTCATCAAACAACATAGCACACAGTTGCGCCGAACGATCAGCGTAGCGAGTGAAGGTTTTAGGGATTTCAGGTGGAGCAGATAACGAACAGGAATTTCCACGAGATCGACGTTGCGGAATATACCTCTTGCTCTCCTGTGGTATTTAAATCGAATTATTGATCTTCTCCAGGTTTTCAGGAGAGTAAAGACAAAAGGAAATAAAGAACTAAGCTAAATCAACTAAAACCAATAACTAAACCAATAATTAAAATAAAAGCATACATAAAGAACATATATTAATAATAATAAAGTATATTTTAATTTTTGTTGTGGTCTTTAGTCCTGAGACTGGTTTGATGCAGCTCTCCACGCGTATTTTAATTAAGTAACCAATAATAGTATATTCAACTATGCAGATGGAGGCTTATGGACTGTCGTTTTTCCCTCGCTCTATATGCGATCGGAACAGAATGGAAATGACTAGCAGTAGTAGAAGATACCCTCCGCCATGCATCATGCAGTGTCTTGCGGAGTAAGTATGTGGATGCAGATGCTTCTGTGATCATAACTTTGATACCGATATGAGTCCACTTATGATCTCCCACTGTATTTCTATAACTCGACTTATCCTGCACTGGCGTGCACGCCAATTCAAGTTGTTCTCCAGTCCCCCATGATTTCACTCATCCACCTGTTCTCTGTTAAGCAAGTTGCCTTCCGTATCTTCGTGCACAAAAAGGTCCTCCGTCCTCACGATATGTTCGTCAAATTTTAAGCCTTGACTTCTGCATGGTGCTTGAAACTAGTTGAACGCAGTCCTACAGCCCCTGCCATGGTCAATGTACAGGGTGTTTCAAAAATGACCGGTATATTTGAAACGGCAATAAAAACTAAACGAGCAGCGATAGAAATACACCGTTTGTTGCAATATGCTTGGGACAACAGTACATTTTCAGGCAGACAAACTTTCGAAATTACAGTAGTTACAATTTTCAACAACAGATGGCGCTGCGGTCTGGGAAACTCTATACTACGATATTTTCCACATATCCACCATGCGTAACAATAATATGGCGTAGTCTCTGAATGAAATTACCCGAAACCTTTGACAACGTGTCTGGCGGAATGGCTCCACATGCAGATGAGATGTACTGCTTCAGCTGTTCAATTGTTTCTGGATTCTGGCGGTACACCTGGTCTTTCAAGTGTCCCCACAGAAAGAAGTCACAGGGGTTCATGTCTGGCGAATAGGGAGGCCAATCCACGCCGCCTCCTGTATGTTTCGGATAGCCCAAAGCAATCACACGATCATCGAAATATTCATTCAGGAAATTAAAGACGTCGGCCGTGCGATGTGGCCGGGCACCATCGTGCATAAACCACGAGGTGTTCGCAGTGTCGTCTAAGGCAGTTTGTAGCGCCACAAATTCACGAAGAATGACCAGATAGCGTGACGCAGTAATCGTTTCGGATCTGAAAAATGGGCCAATGATTCCTTTGGAAGACATGGCGGCCCAGCCCAGTACTTTTTGAGGATGCAGGGACGATGGGACTGCAACATGGGGCTTTTCAGTTCCCCATATGCGCCAGTTGTGTTTATTGACGAAGCCGTCCAGGTAAAAATAAGCTTCGTCAGTAAACCAAATGCTGCCCACATGCATATCGCCGTCATCAATCCTGTGCACTATATCGTTAGCGAATGTCTCTGGTGCAGCAATGGTAGCGGTGCTGAGGGGTTGCCGCGTTTGAATTTTGTATGGATAGAGGTGTAAACTCTGGCGCATGAGACGATACGTGGACGTTGGCGTCATTTGGACCGCAGCTGGAACACGGCGAACGGAAACCCGAGGCCGCTGTCGGATCACCTGGTACACTAGCTGCGCGTTGCCCTCTATGGTTGCCGTACGCGGTCGCCCTACCTTTCCAGCACGTTCATCCATCACGTTCCCAGTCCGTTGAAATGTTTCAAACAGATCCTTTATTGTATCGCTTTTCGGTCCTTTGGTTACATTAAACCTCCGTTGAAAACTTCGTCTTGTTGCAGCAACACTGTGTTCTAGGCGGTGGAATTCCAACACCAGAAAAATCCTCTGTTCTAAGGAATAAACCATGTTGTCTACAGCACACTTGCACATTGTGAACAGCACACGCTTACAGCAGAAAGACGACGTACAGAATGGCGCACCCACAGACTGCGTTGTCTTCTATATCTTTCACATCACTTGCAGCGCCATCTGTTGTTGAAAATTGTAACTACTGTAATTTCGAAAGTTTGTCCGCCTGAAAATGTACTGTTGTCCCAAGCATATTGCAACAAACAGTGTATTTCTATCGCTGTTCGATTAGTTTTTATTGCCGTTTCAAATATACCGGTCTTTTTGAAACACCCTGTATGTATGTATGTATCCGAACTTTGTTTGCCCCAGACGTCCCTCAGTACCTTTCGCTCCACCATCTCCAGCTCTCTTGTTCAAAGCGATCGTCTCCAGAGTCACTTTACAGCGTATAGCAATGATCAAGATCAACATTTTGAGCTCTTGGTATGAAAGCCGTGATAATAAAACACATGAAGCGCACATGAGTTAAATGTTTACTTACATATGGGATAGCAGACAGTTGTCTATGGAACCTTTTCCCCTGCCAGCGGCACAGTGGTATGAGGCGCTGTTATCTTCATACTCTTTGATCAAATCCCATTCATGTTACGTCGTTGACGTTGCCTCAGAAAATTCTTTCAAAATGCCACAGAAAAAATATATAGTTTCGTTGCAGAAAAGACAAAGTCAGTGTCGTATCTCAGCGACTTTGTTGTTGTCCAGAGACTGGTTTCATGCTGTTCTCCATGCTACTCTATCCTGTGCAAGCTTCATCATCTCGCAGTACCTACTGCGACCTGCATCCTTCTGAATCTGCTTAGTGTATTGATCTCTTGGTCTCCCTCTACGATTTTTACCCCCCACGCTGCCCTCCAGTACTAAATTGGTGATCCCCTGATGCCTCAGAACATGTCCCACCAAACGGATCCCTTCTTTTAGTCAAGTTATGCCAAAAATTTCTCTTCTCCCCAATTCTATTCAATACCTCCTCATTAGTTATGTGGTCTACCCATCTAATCTTCAACATTCTTATGTAGCACCACATTTCGAAAGCTTCTATTCTCTTCTTGTCTAAACAATTTATCGTCCATCAGCGACTGTAAACAATAAAAAGTACTTGCGAAGGTCGGGAAATTCGCCATATTGTCCGCTTTAACTTGGCGAAAACCACACCTCGACATATTTATTCATTCTCGATACTGCTGCTATGGGAGCACAAGAAAGGCGAATATGCTCGTGTTTAAAAGATTCTGACTCGACAGTGGGATAGCAACTGCCTCGTTGTACCTTCCTCAGAACCTTTAAAAATTTTCCCAAGAACTGAAGCTTGCGAACATATTCGCGCTCTTTCCAACCTGCAACTCACCTCTCATTCCCGTAAGCTCCCCTAAATGTAACTCGCTCACACCCACTAGTCCATCGTTATAAGTCGCTGATACCAATCCACTTCCACTTGTCCATTCCCACTCACTCCTTTAGCCCAACTCATTGTCACTGTCGAATTGTCACTGTCTCCCATGTAACAGCCACATTCTCCTTCGTTCTGTCTCCTACAACTGCTGTCCCACTATCACTGTCTGCTTCGTGTTCTCTCTTACTGCTACCACCTGATTCATTCCTCCACACTCCTGCTGTCTCTTCTTAATGTCACTATCTCTCTCTTCCTCGGTGTCGTTGTCATAGACACTGTGTCTTTTTATCACAGGCTCTCACCATCTTCCAATTTCTCTGTCTATTCCTCTCCCACTGTCATTCTCTTCTTCACTCTTTTCTTACCACTATTCTGTCACTGTCAGCTATGTTCCACTACAACTGCGTCCCTCTCTCTCTCTCTCTCTCTCTCTCTCTCTCTCTCTCTCTCACACACACACACACACACACACTGCCATTGACTCGTCTGCTCGTTCTATGTAACCACTGACTACTGTCTTCCAGTATTAATTAATTTTCTGCCTCACTGCAATTGCCACTTTCTCCCTCTTTCAGAATTATATAGCGCGAATATATTCGCATGCCAAAATTTTTGGGAAAATTTCTAAAGGTGCTTAGGACGGTAGAATGAGAGAGATCGTACTGCACCTCTCAATGTGACTCTTTTTAAATAAAGAGGAGCATATTTGCATTTTTTTTTTTGCTCCTATAGGAGAGTTTTTCCGCTGGATCATTTCTTTTCCCTACAAGAGCAGGACATATCTAAAAATGGCTCTGAGCACTATGGGACTCAACTACTGAGGACATTAGTCCCCTAGAACTTAGAACTACTTAAACCTAACTAACCTAAGGACATCACAAACATCCATGCCCGAGGCAGGATTCGAACCTGCGACCGTAGCGGTCTTGCGGTTCCAGACTGCAGCGCCTTTAACCGCACGGCCACTTCGGCCGGCAGGACATATCTCTCGTATGAAACTTATCGGGTCGGTAATATTTTGATAGTTTACTTATGTGAAATTGAAACAACGGGAAACTAATTTTACAATTCACACCATATTTTACGTGCACAGAAATTTTGCGTTGCTTTAGTACTACAACATGGGGCTTCCAGAAAACTTCACATGATAACGGGAGACATTTTAGAGCATATCTCTCTGTGGTGCGTCACTTTATAAACGAGAGGTTGTCCGGGAAGAAGAGACGAATATCAAAGTGCTATTCAACATACAAAATTTATTGAATATGTATTTTTCATACAAACACCTTAAGTAACTTCTCCCATTTATGTATGAGAAATTATATCCTCTATATGACCACACAAGGACGCTCAGAAACGAGCAATGCGTTCATTGAAGTTCCCGATCGAGCGTCCACAAACATCTGATGGGATGCCGTTAATAACATTTCTAATTTCATCCTTCAGTTGGTATATTGTTTGTGGTTTGATCTGCAGGCTTCAACGCTTGTGAAGTGGAATCATGTACGCATATATTTTCAGATCTTTTGAAAGGATTTCATGCAGTGAACGTGGTGATAAATTCAATTGTTGACCTCGTCGGCGAACCGATTTTCTCAGGCCTTACGGTCACATTGTCAGTCACAGCAGCAAGGTTTTCTTGAACAGAACGCGCCCGTCCTGTTTTCTTAACGTCTGAAACAAAGCCCGTGGCATAAACTTCTGAATCAACTTCCGAACTGATGATCCGGTTGGAGTAGCGTTCGTCCGAGTGTCATACGCAATTGATGAACGGTTGCAGTGGGACTTTCAATGTTTTTGTAAGAACTTTTTATCACTTTGATACGTTGCTCAGTTGTCATCCGCTACATGAAGAAAATAAACATCAAACAACAGAGAACAATGCTCATCACATAAAAATGGTTGAAATGGCTCTGAGCACTATGGGACTCAACATCTGAGGTCATTAGTCCCCTAGAACTTAGAACTACTTAAACCTAACTAACCTAAGGACATCACACACATCCATGCCCGAGGCAGGATTCGAACCTGCGACCGTAGCGGTCTCGCGGTTCCAGACTGTACCGCCTAGAACCGCTCGGCCACTCCGGCCGGCTGCTCATCACACAAAAGTTGTCTAATAATGGGAAGGATCGCAGATAACAAACATGAATAAAATCACAGTTGCCAACAGTCATACGATAAAATGGCACAAAATTCAAATTCGTCCTATTTCCCGGACACACATTAGGTTTCTGCCTCACACAGAATTTTACGTGCGTATTTTACGCGTACGACTGTGGTAATTTCACCCTCTGTATCGCGGAAACAAAGATATCAAGAAATCGGGTGTATTAGGGACACAGCGTGAAAATGTCATTACTTGCCGAGAGTGGCTGTCTTTGAATCCTCGGTTCGGGTTTGATTCGGAAAAAAAACCGGTAAAAAGTCTTTTTGGGTCTTTTGAGAGATCACCCATGAATCAATGGCTCCTGCACAAGCATTTTAAGGCCCACCGTAGACACATCAAATGCAAAAAGCACCATCCACTTTGCTCAATTTGCCTAAGCTCGAGAAAGTGCGTAATATTCATACTTTGACCCTGTACTGTGGAATAGTGACACTGGGAAGATCCTTCTGTTGACTATAGATATGGTCCCTCGGTCAAGGGTTATCCAAAGCACTTAACCCTACCTTCCTGTCGGCAATGGCACCCAAGGTATCAGCCTCCAAAGAATGCCGTTGATATTCGCGGGGTTTTCGAATATACTAGGCAGCGCATATTGCCGCATACGTACCGATATTTCGTATGGCTCGCCTCAGCTTCCTAACACATATTTCAGCAACCGTGATTATAGCAGGATGTCTTTAATTGTCTTTTTGCAAGGCTCCAAACCTCTTCGAGAATACTGCTGTCCCACATTGACGAAGAGATTTTCTGAGAGTGTGCGCGGGTCGCTTTTACGACCTCCGGCGGTGCGTGGGCGTGTGGACATGGTAGATGATGATTCCGCGAGAACCCCACTCACCTGCAACAACCGGAGCGGGCAGTCGGCGCCACCCCCACCACCAGACTCCCCCTCCCCTCCCCTCCCCTCCCCTCCAGAAAGCCACAAACTGTACCGGCTCTCTCTCTCTCTCTCTCTCTCTCTCTCTCTCTCTCTCTCTCTCTGGCAGAACCACTCGCATGTCGCCGTCCACCAACCCAGACTCTCCGCAATATAAATGCAAATCCAGGTGCGCCCAAACACGCCTGCCTTACCGCTGCAATTAGCCAGCGTCCGCCGCGTCCCGATACTTCTGCAATTCCCTCCACTCCACTGCACTCCACCCAGCCTGCTGCCCAACTCTCCCTCCTGTACCGCTGCCAACTTTATTCTGCCATATTCTCCTTTTCATAACAAAACTCCGGCGCAACTTTAATACGGAAAAAAATAATTCCGTGCCGCCCAATCCCTCACACACCTGATAACTGCTCTATCCGTACTCCAGCTCTCCAGATGCTAATGCTTTTTCTCTTAAATTTTGTAAGCAGTCCAATTCGTATATCAGTTTTTTGATAATTGGACTTTTTATTGGTTATAGCGCAAGACGAGGGTTTAATTTACTGGATTTCGGTCTAAGTTCGGCCGACAGCGGAATCCGTGCCGGAAATACGACAAATACCTCGTGTAGCTTTTCCGCTGTTTAGCATGATGTACAGAAAAATTTAACGCCACGTCTCACGAATTGTACAGGGTGATTCAAAAAGAATACCACAACTTTAAAAATGTGTATTTAATGAAAGAAACATAATATAACCTTCTGTTATACATCATTACAAAGAGTATTTAAAAAGGTTTTTTTTTCACTCAAAAACAAGTTCAAAGATGTTCAATATGGCCCCCTCCAGACACTCGAGCAATATCAACCCGATACTCCAACTCGTTCCACACTCTCTGTAGCATATCAGGCGTAACAGTTTGGATAGCTGCTGTTATTTCTCGTTTCAAATCATCAATGGTGGCTGGGAGAGGTGGCCGAAACACCATATCCTTAACATACCTCCATAAGAAAAAATCGCAGGGGGTAAGATCAGGGCTTCTTGGAGGCCAGTGATGAAGTGCTCTGTCACGGGCTGCCTTGCGGCTGATCCATCGCCTCGGGTAGTTGACGTTCAGGTAGTTACGGACAGATAAGTGCCAATGTGGTGGCGCTCCATACAGTTGATTGTGGAATTTGCAGCTCTCTGCTAGCTCTGCGAGTCGATTTTCCTGGGCTGCGAACAAATGCTTGCTGGATGCGTGCTACATTTTCATCACTCGTTCTCGGCCGTGCAGAACTTTTCCCTTTGCACAAACACCCATTCTCTGTAAACTGTTTATACCAACGTTTAATACACCACCTATCAGGAGGTTTAACACCATACTTCGTTCGAAATGCACGCAGAACAACTGTCGTCGATTCACTTCTGCCGTACTCAATGACACAAAAAGCTTTCTGTTGAGCGGTCGCCATCTTAGCATCAACTGACGCTGACGCCTAGTCAACAGCGCCTCAAGCGAACAAATGTACAACTAAATGAAACTTTATAGCTCCCTTAATTCGCCGACAGATAGTGCTTAGCTCTGCCTTTTGTCGTTGCAGAGTTTTAAATTCCTAAAGTTGTGGTATTCTTTTTGAATCACCGTGTATACTACATTGAACAGAGTATTTTGAGATTTAAGACTTAAATCGTTGAGGAAACAGTGCGAACGGAGTTGTATGATAAATTCAGGGAAACATATTTGCCTCAGACTGAAATTTAATGATGAATTGATGAGGACAAGACAAACACCCAATGCCCGGGCAGAGAAAATCCCCAACCCAGCTAGGAATACGAACCCTGGACCCTGTGATCAAGAGGCAGCAACGCTAGCCGCCAGAGCATGAGCTGCGGACTACCCTTAACACCTCGACCACCAAAAGGATGAGGTTTGGTAATGTTCCTTGGTCCATTACGTGATTCCACCTCCCCCCTTTCCAATATCCGGGACACAATCATGAACTTTTCTAATGTCCAGGATACCATCATGAACTGCGGAGATGTCAGTGTAATTACTCTTGTTTTACATTTCTGTTCATCTTACTAAGTATTTCTTTGAGTTATCTTCTGTACTATGCTGTTGCAGTTCTTCCTGTGTATGGCGCTACTTTTAAAGATCTACGTTACTTGGCAAAGGCATATCATGCGAAAGTCGTTTCCGTCCGTAAGTATTACACACCAGTGTAATTCTCAAGTGAACATCCGTCCGCCAACTGCGGATATAAGCAGACACACGGCTCTGTTCAGACAGAATAGATCGCCGATCGCTGTGGGCGAGCGGTTCAAGGCGCTTCAGTCCGGAACCACGTGGCTGCTACGGTCGCAGGTTCGAATCCTGCCTCGGGCATGGATGTGTGTGATGTCCTTAGGTTAGTTAAGTTTAAGTAGTTCTGAGTTCTAGGGGACTGATGCCCTCTGATGTTAAGTTCCATAGTGCTTAGAGCCATTTGAACCATCGGAATAGATCAACAGTTAGTTCGACATTATGAACACCGAGCCTCAAGTCGCAGTCCGTAAGAACGCAACTGGACATTCTACTTATACACCCCAAGAAAAAAGACGGACCACGAAGCAATTTTCCGACCCGACCAATGAGACGGAAATCGGTAATGTGATGTTCTTGTACAGACAAACAAATTATTATAATTTCAGAGATGTTCAAATGTGTGTGAAATCTTATGGGACTTAACTGCTAAGGTTATCAGTCCCTAAGCTTACACACTACTTAACCTAAATTATCCTAAGGACACACACACACACACACACACACACACACACACACACACACACACACACATGCCCGAGGAAGGACTCGAACCTCCGCCGGGACAAGCCGCACAGTCCATGACTGCAGCGCCCTAGACCGCTCGGCTAATCCCGCGCGGTTGTTTCAGAGAAACTAGATGATTTATCCAAGAGAATGAGTTTCACAAACTGAGTAAGTCGTTAACGCGTTGTTCCACCTCTGGCCCTTATGCATGCAGTTATTCGGCTTGGCACTGATTGACAGAATAGTTTGATGTCCTCTTGAGGAATGTCGTGCCAGATTGTGTCCAGTTCCAGCGTTAGATAGTCAAAATGCCGACTGGCTTGGAAGGCCCTGCCCATAATGCTGCTAAGGTTCTCAGTAGGGGGAGGTCCGGTGATCTTGCTGGCCAGAGCAGTATTTAGAAAGCACGACGACAACTCTCGCCGTGTGTGTGGGCGGGCATTTTCTTGCTGAAATATAAACCGAGGATGGCTTGCCATGAAGGGCAACAAAACGGAGCGTAGTATATCGCCGTACCGCTGCGTTGTAAGGGTGCCGTAGATGACATCCAGAGGTCTCCTGCTACGAAAAGAAATCGAATCTGAGACCATCACTCCCGGTTCTTGGGACGTACAGCGAGCAACAATCAGGTTGATACCTCACCTCTGTTTGGGACGTCTTCAGTCACGTGTTCGCTGGTCGACTTGGTTCAGCTGTAATTGGGAATCATCACTGGAGACAATTCTGCTCCAGTCGATAAGATTCCAGGCTGGATGTGCGCGACGGCGTTGCAAAAGGGCTTGTTGTTGTAGAGAGGTGAGCTCCCATTTGGTGAGCTGCCTGTTAATGGTCCATGTGGTCAGTGAGGGAGCAGTTGCAAGTCGGATCGAGGACAACGTGCCTCCCTGACGACTGATCATTACTCTCGTTCTGTCGTCTCTCTAGCTTCACCGCATCCTTCTTGACTCTGTGTTCGGCCATACCTCGTGCATTTCTGCCAACATCGTCCATTAGGGGCATCACTCCTATTCAGATGAAGAGTGATTCTCCGATTACTCCAACCGGCTTCTTTGAGCCCAAGTCCTGTCTCAAACGCTGACATCTGCGTATATTGTTCACGCGGCTGTCTCCGACGCACAGTTGCTATCCCACTGAGTATACAAAATGAAATTCACGACGACTTCATGCCCTGGTATCGACATGCCTCCTGTTCACCACGGCGACTTCATGCCCTGGTATCGACATGCCTCCTGTTCACCACGACGACTTCATGCCCTGGTATCAACATGCCTCCTGTTCACCATGGCGACTTCATGCCCTGGTATCGACATGCCTCCTGTTCACCACGACGACTTCATGCCCTGGTAACGACAAGCCTCCTGTTCACCATCCTTGATAGCTGCGCTGTGAAACTGCGCTCCACCATCACACACACATCCGTCTGCCGCCAAAGTTTTGTATTCTCCGTCGATGCCTGTATGGATATAAATTTCCGACCAATTTTCAGAACTCCTTAGTCATGCTTTTTTTCTCCAGAATGTACACTCCTGGAAATGGAAAAAAGAACACATTGACACCGGTGTGTCAGACCCACCATACTTGCTCCGGACACTGCGAGAGGGTTGTACAAGCAATGATCACACGCACGGCACAGCGGACACACCAGGAACCGCGGTGTTGGCCGTCGAATGGCGCTAGCTGCGCAGCATTTGTGCACCGCCGCCGTCAGTGTCAGCCAGTTTGCCGTGGCATACGGAGCTCCATCGCAGTCTTTAACACTGGTAGCATGCCGCGACAGCGTGGACGTGAACCGTATGTGCAGTTGACGGACTTTGAGCGAGGGCGTATAGTGGGCATGCGGGAGGCCGGGTGGACGTACCGCCGAATTGCTCAACACGTGGGGCGTGAGGTCTCCACAGTACATCGATGTTGTCGCCAGTGGTCGGCGGAAGGTGCACGTGCCCGTCGACCTGGGACCGGACCGCAGCGACGCACGGATGCACGCCAAGACCGTAGGATCCTACGCAGTGCCGTAGGGGACCGCACCGCCACTTCCCAGCAAATTAGGGACACTGTTGCTCCTGGGGTATCGGCGAGGACCATTCGCAATTGTCTCCATGAAGCTGGGCTACGGTCCCGCACACCGTTAGGCCGTCTTCCGCTCACGCCCCAACATCGTGCAGCCCGCCTCCAGTGGTGTCGCGACAGGCGTGAATGGAGGGACGAATGGAGACGTGTCGTCTTCAGCGATGAGAGTCGCTTCTGCCTTGGTGCCAATGATGGTCGTATGCGTTTTTGGCGCCGTGCAGGTGAGCGCCACAATCAGGACTGCATACGACCGAGGCACACAGGGCCAACACCCGGCATCATGGTGTGGGGAGCGATCTCCTACACTGGCCGTACACCACTGGTGATCGTCGAGGGGACACTGAATAGTGCACGGTACATCCAAACCGTCATCGAACCCATCGTTCTACCATTCCTAGACCGGCAAGGGAACTTGCTGTTCCAACAGGACAATGCACGTCCGCATGTATCCCGTGCCACCCAACGTGCTCTAGAAGGTGTAAGTCAACTACCCTGGCCAGCAAGATCTCCGGATCTGTCCCCCATTGAGCATGTTTGGGACTGGATGAAGCGTCGTCTCACGCGGTCTGTACGCCCAGCACGAACGCTGGTCCAACTGAGGCGCCAGGTGGAAATGGCATGGCAAGCCGTTCCACAGGACTACATCCAGCATCTCTACGATCGTCTCCATGGGAGAATAGCAGCCTGCATTGCTGCGAAAGGTGGATATACACTGTACTAGTGCCGACATTGTGCATGCTCTGTTGCCTGTGTCTATGTGCCTGTGGTTCTGTCAGTGTGATCATGTGATGTATCTGACCCCAGGAATGTGTCAATAAAGTTTCCCCTTCCTGGGACAATGAATTCACGGTGTTCTTATTTCAATTTCCAGGAGTGTATTATTGGTCATTCACTGGATTCAGGACTACACCAGAGCTTGAAACTTGATCAGCGTAACTGATTATGCAAATACACTGCCACACATGTTTTTCACACTGAAATTACATAATATTTCCTTGAGACAGAGAAGTTGCTGTCCATGCATCAGCACGGCTTTAGAAAGCATCGCTCCTGCGAAAGGCAACTCGCCCTTTTTTCGCATGATATCTTGCGAACCATGGATGAAGGTTGTCATACGGATGCCATATTCCTTGACTTCCGGAAAGCGTTTCACTCGGTGCCCCACTGCAGACTCCTAACTAAGGTACGAGCATATGGGATTGGTTCCCTTCGTAACTAATAGAACCCAGTACGTTGTCCTCGATGGTGAGTGTTCATCGAAGGTGAGGGTATCATCCGGAGTGCCCCAGGGAAGTGTGGCAGGTCCGCTGTTGTTTTCTACCTACATAAATGGTCTTTCGGATAGGGTAGATAGCAATGTGCGGCTGTTTGCGGATGATGCTGTGGTGTACGGGAAGGTGTCGTCGTTGAGTGACTGTAGGAGGTTACCAGATGACTTGGACAGGATTTGTGATTGGTGTAAAGAATCGTAGCTAACTCTAAATATAGATAAATGTAAACTAATGCAGATGAAAAGGAAAAATAATCCTGTAATGTTTGAATACTCCATTAGTAGTGTAGCGCTTGACACAGGCGCGTCGATTAAGTATTTGGGCGTAACATTGCAGAGCGATATGAAGCGTGACAAGCATGTAATGGCAGTTGTGGGGGAAGGCGAATAGTCGTCTTCGGTTCACTGCTAGAATTTTGGAAAGATGTGGTTCATCTGTAAAGGAGACCGCTTAAAAAACACTAATACGACCTATTCTTGAGTACTGCTCGAGCGTTTGGGATCCCTATCACGTCGGAGTGGGAGAGGACATAGAAGCAATTCAGAGGCGGGCTGCTAGACTTGTTACTGGTAGGTTTGATCATCACGCGAGTGTTTCGGAAATGCTTCAGGAACTCGGGTGGGAGCCTCTAGAGGAAAGGAGGCGTTCTTTTCGTGAATCGCTACTGAGGAAATTAAGAGAACCCGTATTTGAGGCTGACTGCAGTACAATTTTACTGCCGCCAACTTGCATTTCGCGGAAAGACCACAAAGATAAGAGAGATTAGGGCTCGTACAGAGGCATATAGGCGGTCATTTTTCCCTCGTTCTGTTTGGGAGTGGAACAGGGAGAGAAGATGCTAGTTCTGTTACGAGGTACCCTCCACCACGCACCGTATGGTGAATTGCGGAGTATGTATGTAGATGTAGATGTACTTTCATTTAATAAACTACTGAAAGTTGTTACAAATCGCTGCTTCCATTTTGCGCCGGCTGCGGTGGCCGAGCGGTTCTAGGTGCTACATTCTGGAACAGCGCGACCGCTACGGTCGCAGGTTCGAACCCTGCCTCGGGCATGGATGTGTGTGTTGTCCTCAGGTTGGTTAGGTTTAAGTAGTTCTAAGTTCTAGGGGACTGATGACCTCAGAAGTTAAGTCTCATGGTGCTCAGAGCCATTTGAACCATTTCCATTTTGCTATAGCTTGCCTAAACATGTTTAGTACTGTGTCGAGGCTGTATACCTGCTGCATGCAAGGAAGCCACCACGCAACTCCGGTGGCACGTACTTGACACCAAGAGCATATGATGACCTCAATATGAATCATCTTTGATGTTGTACTGTGTCACATGTTTTTCGGAAGCCAAGAAGTACCTGACTGTCTTAATTACCAGCTTTCAACACGTCGCGTAAGAAAACCGTGAGTTAGGTTTCGCATGAGCTACTTTTTCGAGATATGTGGCGGCTGCCTTTTCTCATATTCTGTCATGAAGCTCCATTATCACCTTCACATCTTTGCATTTTTTACTATCAGGTGGCCCAACCGTGTAATGACAATTTCGGAAAATGATAACTGCACGAACGACCATTTTGAAAAAATACACTACTGGCCATTAAAATTGCTAGACCACGAAGATGACGTGCGGCAGATGCGAAATTTAACCGGCAGGAAGAAGATGCTGTCATATGCAAATGATTAGCTTTTCAGAGTATTCACACAAGGTTGGCGCCGGTGGCGACACCTACAACGTGCTGACATGAGGAAAGTTTCCAACCGCTTTCTCATACACAAACAGCAGTTGACAGATATTGCCTGGTGAAACGTTGTTGTGATGCCTGGTGTAAGGTGAAATGCCTACCATCACGTTTCCGACTTTGATAAACGTCGGATTGTAGCCTATCGCGATTGCGGTTTATCGTATGGCGACATTGCAGCTCGCGTTGGTCGAGATCCAATGACTGTGAGCAGAATATGGAACCGGTGGGTTCAGGAGGGTAATACGAAACGCCGTGCTGAATCCCAACGGCCTCGTATCACTAGCAGTCGAGATGACAGGCATCTTATCCGCATGGCAGTAACGGATCGTGGAGCCACGTCTCGATCCGTGAGTCAACAGTTGGGGACGTTTGCAAGACAACAACCATCTGCACGAACATTTCGACGACGTTTGCAGCAGCATAGACAATCAGCTCAGAGACCACGGCTGCGGTTACTCTTGACGCTGAGCGTCTGCGGTGGTGTACTCAATGACGAACGAGGGTGCACGAATGGCAAAAAGTCATTTTTTCTGATGCATCCAGGTTCTGTTTATAGCATCATGATGGTCGCATCCCTGTTTGGCGACATCGCGGTGAAAGCACATTGGAAGCGCGTATTCGTCATAGCCATACTGGCGTATCACCTGGCGTGATGGTATGGGTTGCCATTGGTTACACGTCTCGGTCACCTCTTGTTCGCACTGACTGCACTTTGAACATTGGACGTTACATTTCAGATGTGTTACGACCAGTGGCTCTACCCTTCATTCGATCCCTACGAAACTCTACATTTCAGCAGGATAATGCACGAATGCATGTTGCAGGTCCCTTACCGGCCTTTTTGGATACAGAAAATGTTCGACTGCTGCCCTGGCCAGCACATTCTCCAGATCTCTCACCAATTGAAAACGTCTGGTCAATGGTGGCCGAGCAATTGGCTCGTCTCAATACGCCAGTGACTACTCTTGATGAACTGTGGTATCGTATCGAAGCTGCATGGGCAGCTGTAGCTGTAGACGCCATCCAAGCTCTGTGTGACTCAATGCCCAGTCGTATCAAGGCCGTTATTACGGCCAGAGGTGGTTGTTCTGGGTACTGATTTCTCAGGATCTATGCACCCAAATTGCGTGAAAATGTAATGACATGTCAGTTCTAGTATAATATATTTGTCCAATGAATACCCGTTTATCATCTGGATTTCTTATTGGTGTAGCAATTTTAATGGCCAGTAGTGGAATTAAAAGAGGTAACAGATGACGACGTCGGAACAAGTCCTAGTTGTGTTACCCGCGCAAAAGATAGTACTCCGTTCAGTGAACGTCGGGACGCCATATCGTTACAGCAAGTTAACCGCCTTGAAGTTTCTTGGAACTTGTCAGGACAGTTTTTGCGAGGAAAGAACGCCTCGGCTGTTGTAAAGGGTCCAGGATGAGCGCCGAAGGCTGACAAAGCCAACTTGCGCGCGGGAACCGCTATGTTCGGTAGACTAGCTTCTTGTGCGGAGGCGCACGTCACGATCGACTTTGCTCTCGATAAGAACACGAGCGCCCACGACTTATAGGCTAGCAAACTCGATTTTCGCGGGATGCTTCGCTGTGCGCCCGGCGACTTCCCAAGTTAAGCAGCTCATTAAGGCAAGCCGTTTAACACGGCACCACAAGCACAAGAGCACAAGTTTTCCCATTACTGGCTGCGGTCGCGCTGTCTCTTCCATACTGTTCGGCGTGCCGGCAGCCGGGCTTACCGCCAGTACAACCACCAACTCGATCTGACGTACTTTGTACCGAAATTAACCTTGAGCACATACAGGGTGTTTCAAAAATGACCGGTATATTTGAAACGGCAATAAAAACTAAACGAGCAGCGATAGAAATACACCGTTTGTTGCAATATGCTTGGGACAACAGTACATTTTCAGGCGGACAAACTTTCGAAATTACAGTAGTTACAATTTTCAACAACAGATGGCGCTGCAAGTGATGTGAAAGATATAGAAGACAACGCAGTCTGTGGGTGCGCCATTCTGTACGTCGTCTTTCTGCTGTAAGCGTGTGCTGTTCACAACGTGCAAGTGTGCTGTAGACAACATGCTTTATTCCTTAGAACAGAGGATTTTTCTGGTGTTGGAATTCCACCGCCTAGAACACAGTGTTGTTGCAACAAGACGAAGTTTTCGACGGAGGTTTAATGTAACCAAAGGACCGAAAAGCGATACAGTAAAGGATCTGTTTGAAAAATTTCAACGGACTCGGAACGTGACGGATTAACGTGCTGGAAAGGTAGGGCGACCGCGTACGGCAACCACAGAGGGCAACGCGCAGCTAGTGCAGCAGGTGATCCAACAGCGGCCTCGGGTTTCCGTTCGCCGTGTTGCAGCTGCGGTCCAAATAACGCCAACGTCCACGTATCGTCTCATGCGCCAGAGTTTACACCTCTATCCATACAAAATTCAAACGCGGCAACCCCTCAGCGCCGCTACCATTGCTGCACGAGAGACATTCGCTAACGATGTAGTGCACAGGATTGATGACGGCGATATGCATGTGGGCAGCATTTGGTTTACTGACGAAGCTTGTTTTTACCTGGACGGCTTCGTCAATAAACAGAACTGGCGCATATGGGGAACCGAAAAGCCCCATGTTGCAGTCCCATCGTCCCTGCATCCTCAAAAAGTACTGGTCTGGGCCGCCATTTCTTCCAAAGGAATCATTGGCCCATTTTTCAGATCCGAAACGATTACTGCATCACGCTATCTGGACATTCTTCGTGAATTTGTGGCGGTACAAACTGCCTTAGACGACACTGTGAACACCTCGTGGTTTATGCAAGATGGTGCCCGGCCACATCGCACGGCCGACGTCTTTAATTTCCTGAATGAATATTTCGATGATCGTGTGATTGCTTTGGGCTATCCGAAACATACAGGAGGCGGCGTGGATTGGCCTCCCTTTTCGCCAGACATGAACCCCTGTGACTTTTTTCTGTGGGGACACTTGAAAGACCAGGTGTACCGCCAGAATCCAGAAACAATTGAACAGCTGAAGCAGTACATCTCATCTGCATGTGAAGCCATTCCGCCAGACACGTTGTCAAAGGTTTCGGGTAATTTCATTCAGAGACTACGCCATATTATTGCTACGCATGGTGGATATGTGGAAAATATCGTACTATAGAGTTTCCCAGACCGCAGCGCCATCTGTTGTTGAAAATTGTAACTACTGTAATTTCGAAAGTTTGTCTGCCTGAAAATGTACTGTTGTCCCAAGCATATTGCAACAAACGGTGTATTTCTATCGCTGCTCGTTTAGTTTTTACTGCCGTTTCAAATATACCGGTCATTTTTGAAACACCCTGTAGATTCTTCACCAAAATCCATATCCCGATCACAGCTGCGGAAGACTTGCGCGGTCCAGTCGCATCAATGAGATTACCTACATTCGAGGTCAACGTGCGGTAGCCACTCACAGACAGCAGGTGACAAAACTAGCAGTGGAGGATATACACTGAAGGGCCAAAGAAACTGGTACAGCCTTGCGTATTCTAATGAGAGAGATGCAAGCAGGCAGAATACGGCGCTGCGGTCAGCAAAGCCTAAAAAACACAACAAAAGTCTGGCGCAGTTGTTACATCGGTTACTGCTGCTACAACGGCAGGTTATCAATATTTAAGTGACTTCAAACGTGCTGTTATAGTCGGCGCACGAACGATGGGACACGACGTCCTCAAGGAAGCGATGAAGTAGGAATTTTTCCGTAGCACCATTTCACTAGTGTACAGTGAACATCAGAAATCCGGTAAAACATCAAATGTTTGACATCACTGAGGCCGGAGAAAGATCCCGGAAGAACAGGACCAATGACGACTGAAGAGAAAATGTTTCAAATGGCTCTGAGCACTCTGAGGTCATCAGTCCCCTAGAACTTAGAACTACTTAAACCCAACTAACCTAAGGACATCACACACATCCATGCCGGAGGCAGGATTCGAACCTGCGATCGTAGCAGTCTCGCGGTTCCGGACTGAAGCGCCTAGAACCGCTCGGCCACCGTGGCGGGCGACTGAAGACAATCGTTCAAAGTGACAGAAGTGCGAATTGTTGCTTATTTCAATGCTGGGCCATCATCAACTGTCAGCGTGTGAACCATTTAACAATACATTATCATATGCGCTTTTTGAGCCCAAGGCCCACTCGTGTGCCCTTGATGACTGCGCGACAGAAGCTTTACGCCACTCCTAGGCCACTGAGCAGCGACATTCAACTGTTGATGACTGGACACATGTTGTCTGGTCGGACGAGCCTCGTTTCAAATTGTATCGAGCGTATGGACTTGTACGCATATGGAGGCAACCTCATGAATCCATGGACCCTGCGTATCAGCTGAGAACTGTCAAGTTGGTGGAGACTCTGTAATGGTGTGGGGCGTGTGCAGTTGGATTGGAGTGATATGAGGCCCCTGATAACTCTAGATACGACTCTGACAGGTGACACGCACATAAGCATCCTGTCTGATCACCTCCTTCCATTCCATGTTCGTTGTGCATTCCGACGGACTTGGGCAATTCCAGCAGCACAATTGGATAGCCCACACGTCCAGAATTGCTATAGAGTGGCTCCAGGAACACTCTTCTGAATGTAAACACTTCCGCTGGCCACCAAACTCCCCAGACATAGCTGGGATGCCTTGCAAAGTGCTGTTCAGAAGAGATCTCCACTCCCTCGTACTCTACGGATTAATGGACAGCCCTGCTGGATTCACGGTGTCACTTCCCTGCAGCACTACTTCAGACATTAGTCAAGTCGATGCGACGCCGTGTTGGGTATTCCAGGGGGCCGTACACGATATGTGGCAGGCCTACAAGTTTCTTTGGGCTCTTCAGTGTATAAAGCGTGTCCTAGGGCCTCGGAAACAGTGCCGTCGTTGCCATAATGCGGAAAGGGAGAGATGTATTTGTCGTCCAGAAGGTGATGTTCATTGGCTTTCGGGCCAAGGGTGGAAATATTTTCGAAACTCCTAAATCTGTGAACTTTTCGCGTGCTGCCACGGTTGAAGCACACCGAGCATGGCAAAATGGAGCTTCCCAAAACGGGCGCCTAGGCAACTGTGGTGCACCACCGGTCTTAGATGACAGGAGTGAATGTCTGTCGCGGAGATGTGTACGAGAGAATAGACGTGCAACTGTGGAGCAACTGACCACTGAGATAAACCGAGGGCTGCCAACGGTGTCTCGTCAACGCCTGTTCAGATAGCTCACTGGAGTAGCATTCGGGAGGAGGACGGCTCAAACTACCTGTTGCCAACTGTTCGCCTAAAATTGTGAGTCATATGTTTGTGACTATTACAGCGCCATCTGTCACAAAGCGAAAAAAGTGGTCCAACTAAAACATTCATATTTCTTTGCGTACTACACGAATATGTAATAAAAATGGGGGTTCCAGTTTAGAAAAACGCAGTTGATATCCGTTTGACCCATGGCAGCGCCATCTAGTGGGCCAACCATAGCGCCATCTGGTTTCCCCCTTCAAGCTAGACGAGTTTCGTTCTTTGTAGGTTTTTCGTTTGATGCTTATTTCGTGAGATATTGGGCCTGGTCACTATCAATGGACCACTCTGTATATATAGTTAGGGCTTACTGGCCATTTGACCATCTTCTTCTGTGCGGATGCCCGAACTCTTACGGGAATCGGCAAAAAGCCGCGAGTAATGAGTATAATGGGCAGGGGCACTATGAATATACTGTGGGGCAGTAAGTTGGGAATGTGGGTCTCACGGGAGGCGTGCCAGAGGCGAGTCTCTGCAGTCGCACTATCCTCTGTGTCCTCGGTGGCTCGGATGGATAGAGCGCCTGCCATGTAAGCAGGAGATCCCTGCCTCCAGTCGCGGCCGGGGCACACACTTTCAACTGTCCCCGTTGACGTATATCAACGCCTGTATGCAGCTAGGGGTATTCCTTTCACTGTAATACAATGTATGTATTTACTCCGACGTCTCTAAGGCAGTGCTTGTTATGCGGAAGAGGACAGATACAGGACCAATTAGACACTCTGGTACACTAGGCACTCTTTGCCCCATGCTGGGCGGTGTACAGATGAAAGTGTGCGAGATCATAACATTGGTTGTACCACTGATATTTCTGATTCTAATAATATTGTCGTCTGTAGAGAAAATTTATTATGCTTGTTGCATGTAAAGGTGTAGGTGATTAATAAATAAAATAATAAGTAATAGTGGTCCTAGGACTGAACCTTGTGGAACTCTATTGGCGATATCTTCCTTCTCGCAGAAAGTCTGAGGACGTTCGACAGATAGCCTCGATGCAGTTTCACTCAATATTGGTGATGACACAGTATCACTGGCGTTCCCTTTCGGTACGGATTCTATTTCGGTAAGTCTCTGCGGCTGGAACGCCACGTCTCTATAGTCTCAGGGACTATATTAGATAATAGCGAGCGAGAGCTGGGTGTGGACAGTAGCAAGAAGTACGTGTCGCTCGGAGAAATTGGTTACGTGACCGGCAACCGTTAGCTGATATCTCTTTTAATAACGGCTCACCCGGGACAGCGAGTAGGACGTGTGTGTGTGTGTGTGTGTGTGTGTGTGTGTGTGTGTGTGTGTGTGTGTGTGTGTGTGTGCCAGAGAGGCAGAGAAACTCTGTCTGCAATACTGGCCATTTCATTAAAACCTGTGAATCTCAGCTCGAATACGTGTTGGCGAACGGATACACACACACACACACACTGACCTAGCAAGGTTACGTTCATTTTCACTTAGTGGTTGGATGCCCTTCCTCATCCCACGGTCGGCAACCTGACCTAAGGGAGTGTGGTAGTGGCTGCGTTTTGTCTATGAATCTTGTAAATTTCATTCTATGTTGTTATCCTTTTAACTGAATCTAATAAATATACATACGACCGGGAAATAACTGAAATTACATCCCGATTCGTTGATTGAATATTTACCATTCCATACTATAGAGTTAATGAGTTCAACGGAAAAAAATTTGGCAACCCAGTGCGCATGCACAGCTGAATCGCTGAGCGTTTACAGAAGGTCCAGCGATCGAGTAACGTGTTCAACCGTGTTCGTACTGCCTCTACATGAGCATAAGGTAGTGTCGATCAGTAAAACGATGTTTCAAGCGGACATTGTATGTAAACATTAGTTAATAAAGAAAAGATGGAGGGCAAAATAATGAAAAAATTGAAACTTTTTACTACTTAAATTATTAGATTGGTGCTTTAAGAATGAAATCACCAAGTTTCATAATCTAAATCTGCCTACAAATATATTGTAATAAATTTTCTTTGGCCTTCTGTGCCTGCTACATCGCCTTTTCGCATGTTGTCATCCACATCTTCCCTACAATGGACAATCTTTTGTGTTAATTTGTCGGTCACAAAATCGGAAAGAACTGCAGACATATCTGAAAGGCTGTGACATAGATTATACCTACCTGTGTCGTGGGAAAAATTAGAAGATTGGAAACCAGTCTGAGCTACTAACAAACCGACAGACAAAGAAATTCACACGTTGCAAATATATTACGGAACGCGAACGGGGACGATGTACATAGTGTGAAAACAATGCAGCAAGCGGTGTGGGCAACGTTCCTCGACAAGCCTTCCACAGATGAGAATCCTCAGCACTTCCTCTCTGACGTAGCGTTGTGCACATATCTTCAGCATAAGCGAGTAGAAAGCTGTACGCCCATACACATGGTTTCCCACTTGCTGCTTCATATGTTATAAGGCCAACCCTCAAATACCAAGCAAGTCCTGAACTGCTGAAAAAATGTGTACATGGAAAAACACGAAACGCTAATGAGAGCTGCAATTACCTTACACGGGTGCATTGTAGAAAAACAGTATTTGCGTCATCAAATTTTGTGAAGATAGCTGCATGAGATGCTTGTCTAGTGTTTAACAGTGGAAATTTAGGTAGGATACCTGCAGACATTAGGCTTCAATCCAGGTGCATTCACACTGAAGGTACTTAGAAGCATCGATGAACCACAATTTAATAAAGCGGAGGCATCAGAAGAAAACATGCAAAAGTTGGCTAGGCAAAGGAGGCAGGGGAGGGAAGTGCTCCAGTAAGACAAGGAAGAGAATGAAGATTGTGAAACGCATAGTACTAGTGACTAGACATATGACAATATTGTTGAAAACTGAACTAAAAACTTTAAATGATATTTCCTATAGACTGAATTTTTGAGATATGATGTACCTTTTCTCAGGTACTATAAAAAGTGACACCCTAAAATTTGTCACAATTCTTAGAAATCGGTTACTAAATAATTCTGTACAGCACTTTATCTTGGGTCTGAGAAACGTTCTCTTTTAGTATATTAGGTAAATAGAGCAGTGTGTCTTAGCATAAAACTGAAAAATTACTTGGTAAGTAACTACGAGCTTCAACAAAAAATCTGTTGCACCCGTTTTACAAGTCCTTTATTCCGACGTATGCTGTAAGGTTTTAGCTTCTGTGATTAGTTTATGAGGAAAAAGTACATTATGTGTACCACCACAGCTATATTCATACACGCTTGCTGTGTTCGTTCTTTTAGAACAGTCTGAGGTTGTCGAGTAGTGCGAGTGGCATGATGTGAGAGGACTAGCCTCCATAAGCAACGCTAGAGGCAAAATACAGGGTGTAAATTTTAAGTTGACAAACCAGAATAACTCGAAAAATAAGCTTCACACGAAAAAATGTGTACAATCCAAAGTTGATTATTTTCGAGGGGGACATCTGCTGGTGCTAAAATTTCTAATGGGAACCCAAATTTTTATTGCAGAATCAGATTCTACGTGAAAAACTACGTACATTTTGTCTTAAACATATGTTTTGATTCTTGGTAGTTGGCATTGTAATTCAAGAAAATCCATGTTCTCATTTTTGCATGGAAAATGGTTACGGATAAATGAAAAAATACTTATTTACTTAGTAAATAATTGTTAAAGACCAACACTAGTATGTACACGCACTAATAATGGTTCAATGGAAAATGATAAATATTGTGTGTACGTAGCAATAAGCTGAAAACTTTCTAATACAGGATAGACTTAATAACAGCAGCCAGTAGGTTGAAATTCTCCCATAGAGCTAATCTAAATAAAGTTCAGCAGATAACTCATCAGTAGATGCTGATGAAAGTTATAAAAACACAGTTAAAACAGATGTAAGTAAATCAGGCGACTGCGAATTCCGTGACGTCAGCTGTATTAGGTATAGAAACACAACGTATTAGTGACATATAAAAATTTGTGCCTGACTGTTGCTTGAACCAGCATTTCTCGCTTATCACGAGCACTCACCTTACAACTTCGGCTATCCGTGCACGCTTCCTGAACCGATCCACAATTCCTTAATTTACATTGTCTATACACTTATACCCTAGACACCTACATTCATCACTTAATGCTCAGAGGTTTGCTCTGGATTCTCGCGCTAATGAGAAATAGACTGTGAGGATCTGAAGCAATTGATGTTATCCATTAAATGTATTTGCAGTTGCGAATACGGACAAGCATCAGCTGTAGAATGGAATGACAACAATGAAAATTCGTGCCGGACTGGGACTCGAAGCCGGATTTGCCGCTTCGCGCGAGCTGTCGCCTTATCATGCACGGATGTCCGTAGGAACTCAGCGTGCCGTACGCCGCAGTGAATATATCGAAATGAAACTCAGTTAAGTACAAGTTATTAATTTATTGAATACTCATTTTTACTTACAAATTTTCACATTAAATGTTGGCCGAGCGGTTCTAGGCGATACAGTCTGGAACCGCGCGACCGCTACGGTCGCAGGTTCGAATCCTGCCTCGGGCATGGATGTGTGTGATGTCCTTAGGTTAGTTAGGTTTAAGTAGTTCTAAGTTCTAGGGGACTGATGACCTCAGAAGTTAAGTCCCATAGTGCTCAGAGCCATTTGAACCATTAAATGTTGAAAGTGTCTCCCCCCCTCCCCCTGTTGTTGAATACGCAATTCAATTCGTCTAATCATGTTTCCAAACACAAACTGTAAAATTTTTTCTGTGTCAGAAGCAGTAAAATTGGATATTGCAGTTCTCAGTTCATCGATGGATTTTGGACGGTTTTTATAGACAGTAATTTCGCTGCATCCCAGAAGAAAAAGTCAGGTGGTGTTAGGTCAGGCGACAGTGGAGGCCAAAGTCCCTGTGAAATTATGCGATCACCAAAAAAATCAGCAAGCAGTGACATTGAAACGCGAGCTGTATGCGCGGTTGCACCATTTTGCTGAAAATAACCGTTCAGTATTTCACTTAACACGAGTTCTCCTATGAATGGGTATGGAACGTCACTGTAGTATCTTTGTGCGTTTATTGTTTCGTTGAAAAATATGGGGCCCACAATCTGACGTCTAGAAATTGCAATCCAAACACCTATCTTCAATGAATGAAGTGGTTCCTCATGAATATACAATAGATTTGCAGTACTCCACATATCCTCATCAGTGGAAAACGTTTCATTAAGAACATCCCTTCCATTTCGTTTAACGAAATTTTTGAACCATTGACAATAATGCAGTCTCTTGTGCCATGATAAGTATTTTTCAGTTCTTGCACGACTGTCACTTTGTATGTGGAAAGTTCTAATTTTTTCCTTAGAGTTGTGTGGGCCGTTTCCTGGGCGAGTTTTCTTACTGACTTGCTTCGACTCACGGATATTTTGTCGGAAATATCGAGTAGTTTATCTTCAGACAAAACGCTAAGACGACCACTTCTCGGTGCATCTGTCACTGAACCCGTACTTCGAAATTTGTTACTCAAATCTCGTACAGTATCGCGATCTCCTGCAGGAGAGCTTCTGTAAAGTTTGGAAGGTAGGAGACGAGATACTGGCAGAAGTGAAGCTGTGAGGAACGGGCGTGAGTCGTGCTTCGGTAGCTCAGATGGTAGAGAACTTGCCCGCGAAAGGCAAAGGTCCCGAGTTCGAGTCTCGGTCGGGCACACAGTTTTAATCTGCCAGGAAGTTTCACTCACATATTAGTTCAGAATTTACTACACAGTAATCAATAAGAAATGTCAACGAAAATTAATAAGTCTGTTATTTCGAAGAAGTGTGCTTATATCACACCACTGCCAAAAACGTCTGCGGCCTGATGGTATTAGAACTGGCAGAACTTGCGTGTGCACAAATTACAGCGCAAGCTTCCCAGAGGTAAATTTATGTCGTGCGAGTAATATTTCCTCGCGATGTAAACTCATATAGAGGTTGAATGGAATACATGGGCGTAGTCCTGTTATAGAGTGCCATGAAGTCGATGAGAGAGGGTGCTTGACAGAAAATCGAACAAAGCCGAATTGTCACAGCGTTCTGCGAATACCCAACCAAAAGAGGCGCCTGTTTTGACGAACGTTTAACGCGCTACCTCCACATGTAGCTACAGCCAGCAAAAAATTCCGGAAATGAGTGGGAAATTGGATTAAGGTGCTGTGCACAGATTTGCCTGGTGTTCACGTCTGGGCCTCGTTAATTCAGCACAACGCAAACAGTAGCCTTCTACTTCAAACGATACAAACAACGATTTCTGCGGATTGAGAGTACATCTGAAGCACAATTTTCGCTCTATAACGAAAACTGGTTATGATAAATTCTTTAACTTCCCTTTCTTTCTTTCTGGGTACTTGCTGAAACATTTTTGTTGTTGTGGTGGCGGTGGTGGTGTTCAATTCGGAGACTGGTTTGATGCAGTTCTCCATGCCAGTCTATCCTGTGCAATCCTGTTCATCATCGAATAACTACTGCAACCTATGTCCTTCTGAATCTGCTTACTGTACTCATCTCATGGTCTCCCTCTATGATATTTACCCCACACATTTTCATCCTATACTAAACCGATTATCATTTGTTGTCTCAGAATGTGTCCTATCAACCTTCATCTAGACGAGTTGAACCATACATTTCTTTTCTCCCTGGTTCTTTGCACCACCTCCTCATTAGTTACGTGATGTACCCAACTAATCTTCAGCACTGTTCTATAGCATCACACTTCAGAAGCTTCTATGCTCTTCTTGCCTAAACTGTTTATCGTTCATGTTTCACTTCTACACACGGCTACACTCAAAACAAATACTCTCAGAAAAGACTTCCTAATACTTTAGCTATACTAGTTGTGAACACATTTCTCTTTTCCAAAAACGCTTTTCTTGTCATTGACAGTCTACATCTTATATCCTCTCTACTTCGGCGATCATTTATTTTCCTCCCCAAAAAGGCGATCTACAACTCTTATAGTTTCATTTTCTAATCCAATTCCCTCAGTCGCTGCAGTCATGGACTGTGCGGCTGATCCCGGCGGAGGGTCGAGTCATCTCTCGTGTGTGTGTGTGTGTGTGTGTGTGTGTGTGTGTGTGTGTTTGTCCTTAGGATAATTTAGGTTAGGTAGTGTGTAAGCTTAGGGACTGATAACCTTAGCAGGTAAGTCCCGTAAGATTTCACACACATTTGAATTTTTTTTTATTCCCTCTGTAACTTCTGGTCTAATTCGTATACATTCCATTACCATGTTTGCTTTTGTTGCTCTTCATCTTATATCCCCTTTCCAAGACACTAGCCTTTCTATTCAACTACCCTACGAAGTCCTTTGCCGCTTCTGACATGATTAGAATCTTGTCGACAAACTTCAAATTTATTACTTACTTTCCCTGAATTCTTAATCCCTTTCCAAATTTCTCGTTGGTTTTATTCACTTCTTGCTCTGTGTACACATTAAATAACATCAAGGTTAGTCTACTACACTTCTCAGCTACTGCAATCCTTTCATATATGACTCTTGTTACAGTAAAAAAAAAAAAAAAAAAAAAAAATACATGCCTGTGTCATCAGCAGTACAAATATATGTTTATTTTTTGACCGGTTTCAATTATTACAACAATCTTCAGAGGAGAAAAACAGTGTACATAAATGGATCAAAAATTCATTTTCGTCAAAAATTACACAACCAAATGTAGACTATATATAACTGTCTTAACAGTCTGCATTAACACAGTCCATATAAACGTGGCGTACCTTGGCACAATCAAGTATGCAGTTACCACCTAGTGTATTTTATTGTACCTGTGGCATGGTACAGCATGTTTATATGGAGTGTGTTAAGACAGGCTATTGTAACAGTTATGTATGTTCTGCATCTGGTTGTCTCATATCTAACGAAAACGTATTTTTGATCCAGTGATGTACAATGTTTTTCTCCCGTGAAGATGGTTGTAATAACTGAAACCGGTAGAAGAGAAACATACATTTGTACAGCTGATGGCAGAAACTTTTTTTTTCAAAATATTTAACAACCGTAGACAGTTACCTACGAAAAGTTTTATCATATGACTGCAGTCAGGAGTCTGTGAAAGGTCTAAATAATTTTTCGCTTTATCCCCACTGCATCCACCACTTTAAGCATGTATTCGAGACAGTCTTGTTACAAGCTTTCTCTAAATAGACAAACACGATAAACTTAGGTTTGCCTTTTGTAACCTATCTTCTAATACGTAATAGGGTCAGTATTGCTACTGCATAATATGGTAAATTTTAGAACCAGAAAATCTAGTATTATGTTTACTACAAACTTCGTACTGTCTACTGATCTGATTAAAATCGGGCATAGGTTACCCTAGAAATAGTACTTTCGAAACATACATACAATGTCAATTTTTAAAAAGGTAGAACACTAATAAATTTTGGTTTTATATTGACTTTAACTTTGCTAGTCAAATCAGTTCAGTACACTTCAGAATTTAAATGAATAGAAAAGAAAAAAAAGGGGGGGGGGACCCTGAAACTGTTACGATCACTGTATTAAAACAATTAATTTATTGAAATCATTAAGCACTCAAAATTTCCACTATATGAGTTACTACTCTTTTTAGCTTAACTCCTGCTCATTTAATTACCATTATATCTGCCTCAAAATAATTAAACTTCATTACTAAACCAATTTCAACATTATCTTCCAACTTAGTCAGACCTATATTATTTGACTATATATTCATTAACAACAAAGTTCTTTAAACATCATTCTAACATAGATAGGTCTGCAGGTAATTATTATTAACAAAACTTTAACCCTTCATTTCGGGACACTCGGATTGCACAACATGTGGAAAGGACCCTGTCTAGGTTAGTGATGAGGATAATTAAAGTATAGGACAGTTCTGGTAAAAGTTAAGTTGTTATTGAACAGTCAGGAACAAAAGTAACACTAGTCCACACAAATACAGTACTAAAAGATTCAACCTGTTCGTATCGATGCGGCGGTTGGCGGGCGGCGAGATGGCGAGGCACAGAGCACACATACAATCACAGCAATGGCTCTTGATGTATCGGCACTTTACTTCTTCATAGTGTCGCAATAATTTTCCATTTAGTGCCTATAGAATTTTGCCATGCTGTATAGTCGTCGGAACCGGCACATCCGAGGCTCAATGAAGCTACGTTTTCCAGGAGAGCCTTCTCGATCCAGAGCGTGTTTCTCAGACCGATGCCCAACTCCGACTATTGCTGCCGAGCCCGTTATGCTGTGCCGCGACCGTGTGCATTTTCCCGCGCTCGCCTGCCATCCACCTTTTACCGCTCCCCTACAGACAGGGTATTCATCAAAGGTTTTGCATTCCACATATCCTAATACATTGCCTACGTATGGACCAGGCGCATAAATACAACTTTAACATCTTACAACAGTTTCAACATTTCTTACATTTCCATTTTGTTATAATATTGCTTGCAATTTGACATAAACATTAATATTCACATCGAAAATTGGTTACAGTTCCTTTAACATCATGGCATGAAAAGAAAAAGAAGTGAAATCAGAACATCGATTACACTAATTTAACGAAAATCAGAAGAAAAAAATTATTATATGTACAGTTGTTGTTGTTACAATATTCCCCGACTTCAGCTGCTACCACATTTTCTCTTCCTCTGTAAACATTCTGTACCATTACCAATTAAACTGAGGACAATGTTGTCGGGTAGTGAAACACGGACTGTGGGAAAACCAGGAGGGATGAGACCTGTACCATTTGAGATGTGGTGCTACTGAAGTATGTTGAAAACTAGGTGCACTGAGAAGTGAACGAATGAGAAGGTTCTCTGCAGAATCGTCGAGGGAAAGTACATATGGGATACAGTTACAAGAAGAATGGACAGGATGATAGGACATGTGATATAACAGGTAATAAGTTCCAAAGTATTAGGAGGAGCTGAAGAGTGTAAAAACTCTAGGAGAAGATACAGATTGAAACGACTGGAATAAGTCCAACAAATAACTTAGGATTTAGGGTGTACGTGATACTCGAAGAGCATCGAAACAAAAGGTTTTGTCTCTTTACAAAGTTTCTTTCTTGTGACGATTTGTATACAATAAAAGGCAAACAGTCTTTAAGAGTTTCTCGCTGAGGACACAGTGATTCGGTTTCTCATGTCATACACGCGCGACTTCTTCGCCAGCTCAAAGCGGAAAACCTCATGAGACTCTTGGAGATCCTAATGATGGAACTTTTGCTCCAAAAGACGTATCCAAAATAATAATCTAAAAATCAATATACAGATTCTCAACGAACTTATGGTCAAAAAATATACACTGAGAAGTTATTAACTCACCCACAAGCTACAGAACGGACTATGAAACTGCTTACCTCTACCTACGCCAATAATCGCAGAATTTTGTCTTCCCTGCGGCTGCTACTTTCCACTGTTGTATCGACGTTGGCCCGGCAGAGGCCTACAGAGACAGATGGCGGTTTCTATATTAACACCATCACTCACTCACTGGATGGGGCTGGTAGCAGCTGCTGGCCCTCTCAGGGCTATAATGCCTCTTCGTCACGATGGCGCTGCCTGGCCCATTTCTCCACGTCGGTGACTACAGACAACTTTACAGTGTGGGAGGGGGAGGGACGTGTCGCTGACAAATTGCGGGGGTGGGCCGCCATGTGTGTCCCAGTGTGGGAGGCTCCTCAACACGCCTGTGACACGTTCCTCCCTAGGGGTCCGTGGCTGCTCCGGAACGCAGCAGTGGCGAGACGAGTAGGCTTGCTTCTCACAAGCCACGTCAGCGCCACTGGTTTATGCAACCCGCAGAACAGCACTGGTGATTGGGCTGCATAACACTGCAGGGGTAACATGGGCCAATGAGTATAGTGAACCCCCCCCCCCCCCCCCGAACCTTCGCGCATATTCTTTGAAGCGTGACACAAAGGCTTACGAAGACTACAGCTGCCACATGTACGAAACCATGGTTTCAGGCCAATATATACTGAAAATACAAGGAGTCCAGAGGACGAGTCCCTACCTTTAAAATTAAATATGTCTAAATCTGCATCTACATACATACTCCGCAATTCACCATACGGTGCGTGGCGGAGGGTACCTCGTACCACAACTAACATCATCTCTCCCTGTTCCACTCCCAAACAGAACGAGGGAAAAATGACCGCCTATATGCCTCTGTACGAGCCCTAATCTCTCTTATCTTTGTGGTCTTTCCGCGAAATGTATGTTGGTGGCAGTAAAACTGTGCTGCAGTCAGCCTCAAATGCTGGTTCTCTAAATTTCCTGAGTAGCGATTCACGAAAAGAACGCCTCCTCTCCTCTAGAGACTCCACCCGAGTTCCTGAAGCATTTCCGTAACACTCGCGTGATGATGAAACCTACCAGTAACAAACCTAGTAGCCCCCCTCTGAATTGCTTCTATGTCCTCTCCCACTCCGACCTGATAGGGATCCCAAACGCTCGAGCAGTACTCAAGAATAGGTCGTATTAGTGTTTTGTAAGCGGTCTCCTTTACAGATGAACCACATCTTTCCAAAATTCTAGCAGTGAACCGAAGACGACTATCCGCCTTCCCCCACAACTGCCATTACATGCTTGTCGCGCTTCATATCGCTCTGAAATGTTACGCCCAAATATTTAATCGGCGTGACTGTGTCAAACGCTACACTACTAATGGAGTATTCAAACATTACGGGATTCTTTTTCCTATTCATCTGCATTAATTTACATTTATCTATATTTAGAGTTAGCTGCGATTCTTTACACCAATCACAAATCCTATCCAAGTCATTTTGTATCCTCTTACAGTCACTCAACGACGACACCTTCCCGTACACCACAGCATCATCAGCAAACAGCCGCACATTGCTATCTACCATATCCAAAAGATCATTTATGTAGATAGAAAACAACAGCGGACCTACCACACTTCCCTGGGGCACTCCAGATGATACCCTCACCTCCGATGAACACTCACCATCGAGGACAACGTACTGGGTTCTATTAGTTACGAAGGGAACCAATCCCATATGCTCGTACCTTAGTTAGGAGCCTGCAGTGGGGCACCGAGTCAAACGCTTCCCGGAAGTCAAGGAATATGGCATCCGTCTGATACCCTTCAACCATGGTTCACAAGATATCATGTGAAAAAAGGCGACTGTAACAGGTATTTTGAAAGCTATAAGAATTTTATACAGTAGCGTTTTACGCTGTGCAGCTCGCAGATTATCAACGTGTACAATTACACTCGTCCTCAGCAAATAGCCTCTGCAATCACATCACAATCTTTTAGAAATACCTACCACTCAAAGTACAGAGGTAGCTCAAGGGAACAATGAAATTTGCCATCACATCCTATACTTTCTCAATGGAAATAGTTTCAGATGCCAAACAGATGGCCGATTCGAGCTCATCCAGCGTGGTGCCACAGCTCTGGTAGACAGTGTCTTTCAGTGTGCTACACAAAAAGTAGTCATAAGGAACCACATCGCGGGAATGTGGGGCGAGTTCATGACTTTGTTCTTCAAGTATCCATCAAGAAAGTTCAATGTGATGTCATCTTGCATGAATCACTCGGTGCTTGGTCGATTCTTCAACGCTAGCTGTGTGACCAAAAACTGATCCAAAACGGCAGCGTAACAAGTCATCGGTTCTATCGGATTAGGGAAGGAAGTCGGCCGTGTTGTTGCAAAGGAACCATCCCAGAATTGCCTGAAGCGATTTAGGGAAACCACAGAAAACCGAAATCAGTTGGGTCGGACGCGGGTGTGAACCGTCGTCCTCCCGAATGCGAGTCCAGTGTGCTAACCACTGCGTCACGTCTCTCGGTAAATGTCCATCTTCGGAACCCCAAAATCGGCAGTCGTTTATTCACGACTCGTTTAGATGGAGAAGTGCTTGATCTGTGAACAAAATGCAGCCAACTTGAAACCCTTCTGTAGCAATCATTGTGAGAATCTGATTTGGAAACGAAGCCCTCTGTCGTACAGCTCGTGCGGGTGTGGTTTGGTGGTTTTGGTTTTTAGTGGACACGTGTGTAGGCTCCGTCTGCTGGAGCGCTTAAAACCACTCTCTGCCATAACTGTTCGGACGGATTCCTTGGATTCATTTTCAAATAACTTCCGTGAATTCAGCCAGGTAACACTTTCAGCGACCGCCGATTTTTCGGCAGGACAACACCCCGCCATTTTCAAGGCAAACTGCAACGGACACGCGGCGTACATGCAAATTTAAAACCTCGGCTCTCGGACTGAAGCAGGAAAGATAACACACACACTGAACACTAGTGCCACCAAAGATGACCAAAGTCAGAGCTATCGATAGTGAGACTATGAACTCGCAGGTGAGGTAGCATTGACTCTGTCCCTCTGTTTTTTGACAAGGGAGAGAGCCGGATTCCAAACAGAGTTTAAACAGAAACCTCCATCCCTGTTAACGAGGTTCCTCGCTAATTTAATCTCAACTGCCTCCTTAATAACACTGTCCCAATAGCTGGACGTGCATGCCAATATCTCGGTGTTATTATATAACATGGGGTGACCAGTATCCAAGCAATGTTCGGCAACAGCAGATCTATTTGGCTGCTGTAATCGTGTGTGCCGTTTATGCTCAGTACATCTGTCCTCCACGCTCCTGGTAGTTTGACCAATATATGCCATGCCGCAGCTACAAGGAATACGATATACACCCGCCTTACGCAGTCCAAGATCATCCTTAACGGAACTCAAAAGTGCTCTAATTTTAGATGGAGGTCGGAAAACACATTTCACATCGTATTTCCGTAAAATACGACCGATCTTATTGGACGTGTTTCCTACGTAAGGCAAAAAGGCAGTAGACTTAGGTGTTGACTCAGAATTATCATCAGTCACCCGATGTACAGTTGGTCGATAGCGCAACGCACGTTCAATCTGTCTATCACTATAACCATTTTGACGAAATGTAACTTCAAGATGGGACAGCTCAGCTGGCAAAGTCTCAGCGTCAGAAACGACATGTGCCCTGTGTACCAAGGTACGAAGTACCCCTTCACGCTGAGCGGGATGGCAACAACTATGAGCCTGTAAGTACAAGTCGGTGTGAGTACGTTTACTGTAGACTGCATGTCCCAATGATCCATCATTATTCCTCCTAACCAACACGTCAAGAAAGGGAAGGCAACCATCCTCTTCCACCTCCATCGTAAAACGAATGTTCGGGTGGATCGAGTTCAGATGTTGTAGAAAGACATTCAAATTGTCCCTACCATGAGGCCAAACAACGAAGGTATCGTCAACGTATCTAAAGAAACAGGCGGGTTTCAAAGCCGCCAACTCCAATGCACGCTCCTCGAAGTCTTCCATAAACGAATTTGCGATCACAGGAGACAACGGACTACCCATCGCAACTCCATCTGTCTGCTCGTAGTACTGGTCATTAAATAAAAGTGGATGTCATCACATGCCGAAAGAGATTAGTTAATTCAGCACCAAACCTGGCCTCAATTAACCGCAACGAATCAGACAGAGGAAAACGAGTGAAGAGAGAGACCACAACGAAACTCACTAAAATATCAGAGTCAATCAACCGCAGTCCCCCCAAACGACGTAAAAAATCAGCTGAGTTCCTGATATGATGTTCACACCGACCTACTTGTGGACTCAACAGAGAAGCAAGATGCTTGGATACACGATATGTCGGAGCGCCGATGTTACTCACTATAGGACGGAAAGGAACCCCTTCCTTATGAACCTTTGGAAGGCCATATAACCTAGGGGGAACGGCACTATAGGTGTTAAGGAGGCTGTTGGTCTTTCTCTCAAAACTTTCTGTGGGATCAGCATTGATTCTGCGATACGCTGAATCAGATAATAAACGTTGCATCTTTTGTACATAATAATGTTTATTTAAAACAACGGTGGCATTGCCCTTGCCCGCCGTTAAAATAATAATATTAGGATCAACTTTGAGAGAGCGTAAAGCAGCCCTCTCTGATGCTGTTACATTACTCTTGTGTGGACGAGCCCATGTGTTTTCCGACCTCCATCTAAAATTAGAGCACTTTTGAGTTCCGTTAAGGATGATCTTGGACTGCGTAAGGCGGGTGTATATCGTATTCCTTGTAGCTGTGGCATGGCATATATTGGTCAAACTATCAGGACCGTGGAGGACCTATGTACTAAGCATAAACGGCACACGCGATTACAGCAGCCAAGTAGATCTGCTATTGCCGAACATTGCTTGGATACTGGTCACCTCATGTTATATAATAACACCGAGATACTGGCATGCACGTCCAGCTATTGGGACAGTGTCATTAGGGAGGCAGTTGAGATTAAATTAGCGAGCAACCTCGTTAACAGGGATGGAGGTTTCTGTTTAAACTCTGTTTGGAATCCGGCTCCCTCCCTTGTCAAAAAACAGAGGGACAGAGTCAATGCTACCTCACCTGCGAGTTCATAGTCTCACTGTGGATAGCTCTGACTTTGGTCATCTTTGGTGGCACTAGTGTTCAGTGTGTGTGTTATCTTTCCTGCTTCATTCCGAGAACCGAGGTTTTAAATTTGCATGTACGCCGCGTGTCCGTTGCAGTTTGCCTTGAAAATGGCGGGGTGTTGTCCTGCCGAAAAATCGGCGGTCGCTGAAAGTGTTACTTGGCTGAATTCACGGAAGTTATTTGAAAGTTGTATACGCCAGGAGAAACTCAGGTCTTCTTGGATTCAGCTGAATAATTCCAGAAACCGTGGCGACTTTTTCAGGAGTAGCTAGAGACTGCCTCGTGCCAACATTCTCCGCTACATCATCAGTCACACTGCCTGTTCATTGGAATTTGGTGAAGAGCTCGCGAATGGTTTTCGCATCGATTTTGGAAATAATATTTTAAAACTGTGCCATCTCTCCATTGGACAGTATCTGAATCCCGGTTTTCCAGTATCAGAAAAACAAACTTTGCCCTGGATCACACGATTTGAACATCTTACTTCGTTATTCGTTCACCTCCTTTCATGCTCAACGGTGGGACTGATCGCTCTGAGATGCGGCACACTATTTATAGTCACCACGCACAGCCACTACAGCGCTATCTATTAGCAGCTTTCCCAACTATTTCGAAACTTCATACAATAATATTATTAATTGATAATAATAAATAAATAATCTGTTGTGGACTGGCAAGAACAGCCAATCCACTAGGAGGAAGCCGAAAGGCACGCGTTTAAGCTCACGCAGGCTGGCGTGAGGTCTGGAATAGTTAAAGGAGTTGAGTCTAGTAAAAAGAAGTACGGAGCTTCTGGAATACTTAACTTTAATCCATAATTGGTGAACATGGCTCTTGACGGTACATGTTTTATAGCATCAATAGTGAATGGTAATGGCGCCTTGCTAGGTCGTAGCAAATGACGTAGCTGAAGGCTATGCTAACTATCGTCTCGGCAAATGAGAGCGTGATTTGTCAGTGAACCATCGCTAGCAAAGTCGGCTGTACAACTGGGGCGAGTGCTAGGAAGTCTCTCTAGACCCGCCGTTTGGCGGCGCTCGGTCTGCAATCACTGATAGTGGCGACACGCGTGTCCGACGTATACTAACGGACCGCGGCCGATTTAAAGGCTACCACCTAGCAAGTGTGGTGTCTGGCGGTGACACCACATAATCACTCAAAAGGAAATCTACTAAATGAAAAGCAAAATGAAAGTAAATATTTCATACGCACACACACATCACTTTCTTAGTCTCTATAAAGAATTTTTTTTTTTTTTGTGCAAACTTTCAGTCGATATTATCAACTACGTAAAAAAATCACTTCACTGCTTAGTTGATACTGTTCCTATTTTATTGTTTGAAGTGAAAATCGGTAAACTCGTGGCGTGCTGAAAAACGTTCAATTTGGGCTTCTATGATCTCAGGGTAATTGCTAACTGTCTTCTCGCCTCGCGAGAAAATTCAGAATAGTTTAATTTAGTGGGTATCGCGTTGGCAACGTAAGAAAAAATGTAATAAAGCAAAATCTGTAACATTTATCAATTGCGAATTGATGATCGTCCTATGAAATGAAAGCAAAAATGCCAAATTAAACAATTATTATTTAACGAAAGAAACTTTTTATACAGACATCTGACATCTCGTGCATTAATCTCACTGGCTTGTACATAACCAAGAATTTTTTCCTGTATGCCGGCGAAATACGTAGAAATTACAATAATTTTAGCCCGACTCTGGAGCGAAAGAAAAAAGTATTCGTAGTAAAGTCATATCAGTAATCGCAACTGACGATAATAATAGCACAATTGAACAAATTCCTAACAGAAATACAATTTCAGTTAATTTGAACAAAATGGAAGAAAATAAGAGTCTGTTAGCGTAAGATGCTGTCGGAAATGCGTACGACTAAAGAAGAAGAAGAGAGAGAAATAACGAGAGCGCGTTCTTATATAGAACAAAATACAGATGATAATGTTACGCGGCTCTCATTATCCTGGGCGTTTATGTTCGCTGAGTTGCAGCGCATTTCATTGACTCAGTGGTTAAATTGTATCTTTAACTCTTGGTATTTCGACAGGAATGGAAAATAGTATGTTATTACGTCACGGGCAGGGCACAGTATTGCGTTCTATATAGTTTGTATGAAATTCTCATAGCTTTCACAATAAACATATCGTTCGTTGCATTCGTCTGCCGATCGTAATTTTCGAGATACACTGAAGAGCCAAAGAAACTGGTAAACGTACCTAATATCGTGTAGGCCCCCCGCGAACACGCAAAGTGCCGCAAAACGACGTGGCATGGACTCGACTAACGACTGAAGACGTGCTGGAGGAAATTGACACCATAAATGAGCAATGAATCCACAACCTTCATTGTGGATGCACATTTAAATTCGAACTCCAGTGGGTAACTAAAATTAGCCAGCATGGAGGACATCACCACCACGCCACAGCCATCACCATCACCGAGTTATTGGATCTTCAGCGCTAGACGAAGTCTTCCTCTAGCATGTTCTCTAAAGTTACGCAACTGGCCATTAAAATTGCTACACCAAGAAGAAACGCAGATGATACGCGGCTACTCATTGCACAAATATATTACACTAGAACTGACATGTGATTACATTTTCACCCAATTTGGATGCATAGATCCTGAGAAATCAGTACCCAGAACAACCACCTCTGCGCGTAATAACGGCCTTGATACGCCTGGGCATTGAGTCAAACAGAGCTTGGATGGCGTGTACAGGTACAGCAACCCATGCAGCTTCAACACGATACCACAGTTCATCAAGAGTAGTGACTGGCGTATTGTGACGAGCCAGTTGCTCGGCCACCATTGACCAGACGTTTTCAATTGGTGAGAGATCTGGAGAATATGCTGGCCAGGGCAGCAGTCGAACATTTTCTGTATCCCGAAAGGCCGGTACAGGACCTGCAACATGCGGTCGTGGATTATCCTGCTGAATTATAGCGTTTCGCAGGGATCGAATGAAGGGTAGAGCCACGGGTCGTAACGCATCTGAAATGTAACGTCCACCGTTCATAGTGCCGTCAATGCGAACAAGAGGTGACGGATACGTGTCAACTGCTGTTAGTGTATGAGAAATCGGTTGGAAACTTTCCTCATGTCAGCACGTTGTAGGTGTCGCCACTGACGCCGACCTTACGTGATTGCTCTGAGAAGCTAATCATTTGCATATCACAGCATCTTCTTCATGTTGTTTAAGTTTCGTGTCTGTAGCACGTCATCTTCGTGGTGTAGTAATTTTAATGGCCAGTAGTGTATCTATACACATTCCATTAGGTCGTCATCTCTATGCATTAATTCTTATTTACTTTGTGTCTTAGTTTGCATAAAAAGTCTCTCAGGAGAAGGCTATAATGAATCTGCGACATTAGCGCAGACTAAGCACAGCCCGTTGCACATGTGCCTGTTTTACCAGATATTTCTGCGGTTGTCAGGGTTTAATCAGTACACAAATCTGAATACCCAGGGTGGACAATCCAGCGCACCCTAATCCAATCTCCCGTTCATTTCCGAGCCCCACCTGGACGTTTTTTTTCTTTCTTTTTCCCCTCCCCTTCCACCGCCACCCAGATTTCGTCGCCTAGAGAAGTGTGCAACTCTCTGTTAGCTAGTCCATTAAACACCGAGCTCTCATTCACGGCGATTTTCAAAAAAAAGTGGGCGGAACAATATCTGGTGAACAACTGCTAACAATGTTTCCTCGCTGTCGCAACCGCGTTAAAAAAAGAAAGCGTTTACTTACAGGGCTTCGTACGTCGCACATGTGAGTGGACTGCACGACTGTTTAACGCGCACTCCAGTTGCTCTTTACCGAATCACATCGCTACAGTCAGTTAGCATTACATGCATACCACTCATTTCTGACTGTGCAGACCGTACTGAATCTGAAGCTCTCACGAACGGAAAGCCTTGTACTGTAGTAGGAAGTACGACTACTGAAATTTTTAAAACATTCTGTGATTCAATATATCGGTATTTTAAAAAGATATTATTATCGGCCATCAATAAAAGGAATATATGGTATATAATGTCTCCATAGCATTCGATACTATTTCTTCGCATTACTTAAGTTCAGAAGAACATTTCACTAAGCAGGATGCCAACGTTTATTAACAAAAGTGTAATCTTTTCGGGTACAAAACGAAATTTATGACTGACAGAGATCTTTTGCAAGCGAGGATGGTCAGTCGACGACAGATGTAGACTTATTTCAAGCGTGCCCCAGAGATCAATTTTGGTACACTTGCTGTTCACTTTGTATATTAACGGCATAGCAGGGAAAGTTAATTGCAATCTCAGGCGTTTAGCTAATAATGCATTTATCTATTATGAGGCTTCACAAATATCCAAGCAGATCTTCACAAGCCTCCAAAATGTTGCAAAGATTGGCCTTAAAGTTCGTAAATATACACTATCACACGTCACAAAAAGCAAAACAATAGTACCCTACGACTACAGTATCGATGAGTGAAACCTGGAATCGGTCAGCTCCTATAAATACTTGTGTGCAACATTTTGTTGCGATGTGAAGTAGAAGTATCGCTTAGGTCTAGTCGTGGGATAGATAAAGCAGGTGGCAGACGTCACGTTATTGGTAGAATTGAAGAGAAATGCAGTCAGTCTAGAAAGAGGTTTGGTTACAAAACACTTGTCCAGTGCAGCTTAGAATATTGATCAATTATCTGGGATCTTACCTGACGCGACTAACAGCGGATATTGAACATATACAGAGAAGGGCAGCACAAATGGTCACAGGTTTATTTGACACACGAAGACAGCGAAAGAACTGAACTGGCAGACGCTTCAAGACAGTACTTTATTTGTGATGATAACGCAACGGTACGCCGTATCGGTACATCAGACAACAAAAATCATAACCACAGATTTTGAGATAGAACTTTTGCTGCTTTTTGAAGCGATGTAAAATAACTGCTGTATTCGCACTACTAAAATGCTTAGAATAGGGTTAAAATAATGTTTTAAGAAGCTTAAATTTTAAAAACAACTGCTGGAAGGTCAGATCACTGGAACCTCTTTTTTCTTGTAAATCAAGCATTTGTTGAAGATGGAAACGAAGTATCTCTCAGTAGCAGAATTAAGTGAGGAATCTACACTCCTGGAAATGGAAAAAAGAACACATTGACACCGGTGTGTCAGACCCACCATACTTGCTCCGGACACTGCGAGAGGGCTGTACAAGCAATGATCACACGCACGGCACAGCGGACACACCAGGAACCGCGGTGTTGGCCGTCGAATGGCGCTAGCTGCGCAGCATTTGTGCACCGCCGCCGTCAGTGTCAGCCAGTTTGCCGTGGCATACGGAGCTCCATCGCAGTCTTTAACACTGGTAGCATGCCGCGACAGCGTGGACGTGAACCGTATGTGCAGTTGACGGACTTTAAGCGAGGGCGTATAGTGGGCATGCGGGAGGCCGGGTGGACGTACCGCCGAATTGCTCAACACGTGGGGCGTGAGGTCTCCACAGTACATCGATGTTGTCGCCAGTGGTCGGCGGAAGGTGCACGTGCCCGTCGACCTGGGACCGGACCGCAGCGACGCACGGAGACCGCAGCGACGCACGGATGCACGCCAAGACCGTAGGATCCTACGCAGTGCCGTAGGGGACCGCACCGCCACTTCCCAGCAAATTAGGGACACTGTTGCTCCTGGGGTATCGGCGAGGACCATTCGCAACCGTCTCCATGAAGCTGGGCTACGGTCCCGCACACCGTTAGGCCGTCTTCCGCTCACGCCCCAACATCGTGCAGCCCGCCTCCAGTGGTGTCGCGACAGGCGTGAATGGAGGGACGAATGGAGACGTGTCGTCTTCAGCGATGAGAGTCGCTTCTGCCTTGGTGCCAATGATGGTCGTATGCGTGTTTGGCGCCGTGCAGGTGAGCGCCACAATCAGGACTGCATACGACCGAGGCACACAGGGCCAACACCCGGCATCATGGTGTGGGGAGCGATCTCCTACACTGGCCGTACACCACTGGTGATCGTCGAGGGGACACTGAATAGTGCACGGTACATCCAAACCGTCATCGAACCCATCGTTCTACCATTCCTAGACCGGCAAGGGAACTTGCTGTTCCAACAGGACAATGCACGTCCGCATGTATCCCGTGCCACCCAACGTGCTCTAGAAGGTGTAAGTCAACTACCTTGGCCAGCAAGATCTCCGGATCTGTCCCCCATTGAGCATGTTTGGGACTGGATGAAGCGTCGTCTCACGCGGTCTGCACGTCCAGCACGAACGCTGGTCCAACTGAGGCGCCAGGTGGAAATGGCACGGCAAACCGTTCCACAGGACTACATCCAGCATCTCTACGATCGTCTCCATGGGAGAATAGCAGCCTGCATTGCTGCGAAAGGTGGATATACACTGTACTAGTGCCGACATTGTGCATGCTCTGTTGCCTGTGTCTATGTGCCTGTGGTTCTGTCAGTGTGATCATGTGATGTATCTGACGCCAGGAATGTGTCAATAAAGTTTCCCCTTCCTGGGACAATGAATTTACGGTGTTCTTATTTCAATTTCCAGGAGTGTAGTTCTAAGTTCTAGGGGACTGATGACCATAGATGTTAAGTCCCATAGTGCTCAGAGCCATTTAAGACATTTAGTAGTACGTCCACAACGCGTCACCAATAATCATTTTGCGGCGTAACGCGTTAAGTGATCCGAGCTTGTCATCATTCCCTGGTCCTTGTGGTTTTCTGCCCCTTAGGCACTCGGCAAACACTAACTTGACGAAATTTCAGAGTGTCTTGAACAATATTGCACACAGCACCATAGGAAATGCTGAACTTGTGCGATAAGGTTCAGAGTTGCACACGCCGGCCGTTCCAAACTGCTGCCTCAATGACTCCGACATTCTGCAGGGTTGCAGTTGTTACTGGCCACCATGAGCATGGCGAATCACTGAGGTTCACACGGCGTTGTTGGAGGATCTACACCACCTGGAGACACTTCCACGATCCATACATCGACTCCATACATGCCACGCGTGCCCCTGTGAATTTGACCTTTGGCCCCCGCAAACACGCAGAAGTGCTGCAACACGACGTGGCATGGACTCGACTAATGTCTGCAGTAGTGCTGGAGGGAACTGGCACCATGAATCGTCCAGGGTTTTCCATAAATCCGTAAGAGTACGCGGGGGTGGAGATCTCTTCTGAACAGCGCGTTGCATGACATCCCAGATATGCTCGATAACGTTCATCTCTGGGGAATTTGGTAGCCGGTGGAAGTGTTTCAAATCAGAATAGTGTTTCTGGAGTAACTCTGTAGCAATTCTGGACTTATGGGTTGTCGCTTTGTCCTCCTGGAACTGTCCGAGTCCGCCGGAATGCGCAATGAACATGAATGGATGCAAGTGATCAGGTACTGCGCGGATCAACGTGTACAGGTATGGAGACAACCTCATGAATTCATGGACCCTGCATGGTCAGCAGGGGACTGTTCAAGCTGGTTGAGGCTCTGTAATGGTGTGGGGGGCCCTGATACGTGTAGATACGAATCTGACAGGTGACAAGTACCTAAGCATGATCACCTGCATCAGTTAATGTCCATTGTGCATTCCGACGGGCTTGGACAGTTCCAGCAGAACAATGCGACGCCACAGACGTCCAGAATTGCTACAGAGTGGCTCTAGGAACACTCTCCTGAGTTTAACCGTTTCCGCTGGCCACCGAACTCCTCAGACATGAGCATTATTGAGCATATCTGGGATGTCTTGCAACGTGCTATTCAGAAGAGATCTCCACCCTTTCGTACTCTTACGGATTTATGGACAGCCCTGGAGGATTGGCGGTGTCCGTTCCCTCCAACACTGCTTCAGACATTAGTCGAGTCCATGCCATGTCGTGTTGCGGCACTTCTGCGTGCTCGCGGGTGCTCTACACGATATTAAGCAAATGTACCAGTTTCTCTGGCTCTTCAGGGTGGATACTAGTTGTAAATTACAACTTCAAATTATAATTGGAACTCTTTGTATGGCACACAAACTGGAAAGTACAAAGTGTAAATTACACTATGAATAACTTTGTGCCCTCTTGTACATATACACTCCTGGAAATTGAAATAAGAACACAGTGAATTCATTGTCCCAGGAAGGGGAAACTTTATTGACACATTCCTGGGGTCAGATACATCACATGATCACACTGACAGAACCACAGGCACATAGACACAGGCAACAGAGCATGCACAATGTCGGCACTAGTACAGTGTATGTCCACCTTTCGCAGCAATGCAGGCTGCTATTCTCCCATGGAGACGATCGTAGAGATGCTGGATGTAGTCCTGTGGAACGGCTTGCCATGCCATTTCCACCTGGCGCCTCAGTTGGACCAGCGTTCGTGCTGGACGTGCAGACCGCGTGAGACGACGCTTCATCCAGTCCCAAACATGCTCAATGCGGGACAGATCCGGAGATCTTGCTGGCCAGGGTAGTTGACTTACACCTTCTAGAGCACGTTGGGTGGCACGGGATACATGCGGACGTGCATTGTCCTGTTGGAACAGCAAGTTCCCTTGCCGGTCTAGGAATGGTAGAACGATGGGTTCGATGACGGTTTGGATGTACCGTGCACTATTCAGTGTCCCCTCGACGATCACCAGTGGTGTACGGCCAGTGTAGGAGATTGCTCCCCACACCATGATGCCGGGTGTTGGCCCTGTGTGCCTCGGTCGTATGCAGTCCTGATTGTGGCGCTCACCTGCACGGCGCCAAACACGCATACGACCATCATTGGCACCAAGGCAGAAGCGACTCTCATCGCTGAAGACGACACGTCTCCATTCGTCCCTCCATTCACGCCTGTCGCGACACCACTGGAGGCGGGCTGCACGATGTTGGGGCGTGAGCGGAAGACGGCCTAACGGTGTGCGGGACCGTAGCCCAGCTTCATGGAGACGGTTGCGAATGGTCCTCGCCGATACCCCAGGAGCAACAGTGTCCCTAATTTGCTGGGAAATGGCGGTGCCGTCCCCTACGGCACTGCGTAGGATCCTACGGTCTTGGCGTGCATCCGTGCGTCGCTGCGGTCCGGTCCCAGGTCGATGGGCACGTGCACCTTCCGCCGACCACTGGCGACAACATCGATGTACTGTGGAGACCTCACGCCCCACGTGTTGAGCAATTCGGCGGTACGTCCACCCGGCCTCCCGCATGCCCACTATACGCCCTCGCTCAAAGTCCGTCAACTGCACATACGGTTCACGTCCACGCTGTCGCGGCATGCTACCAGTGTTAAAGACTGCGATGGAGCTCCGTATGCCACGGCAAACTGGCTGACACTAACGGCGGCCGTGCACAAATGCTGCGCAGCTAGCGCCATTCGACGGCCAACACCGCGGTTCCTGGTGTGTCCGCTGTGCCGTGCGTGTGATCATTGCTTGTACAGCCCTCTCGCAGTGTCCGGATCAAGTATGGTGGGTCTGACACACCGGTGTCAATGTGTTCTTTTTCCCATTTCCAGGAGTGTATATAGTCGTTTCGCATAATTTGGATGCACAGAATGAAAAAAATGATAAACTGTTTCAAGAGGAAGAGATTTGAGCTGCATAATGTCATCTACTAACTTCATGAACTTACGACCATCGAACAATTTCCTTGCATATTCTATAGGCTGCATGGTTTGGGGCTTTTTGTACCTGATCCGCGAGTCAGAACTTTTGTATCTGATCCATGTAACAGATAACTTTAAATTAAAATAAAAAATTACTAACATACCTCATACATTTTATATGGAAGCAAACTTTTTCTATAACGTTTCTTTCTTACCTCTGTTCTGTTCAATGTACGAATTACGCATATATCTTAATGTTTTTTCCGATTTTTCTGTATTGGACACGTCGTATTTACAGGGTGTTTCAAAAATGACCGGTATATTTGAAACGGCAATAAAACCTAAACGAGTAGCGATAGAAATACACCGTTTGTTGCAATATGCTTGGGACAACAATACATTTTCAGGCGGACAAACTTTCGAAATTACAGTAGTTATAATTTTCAACAACAGATGGCGCTGCAAGTGATGTGAAAGATATAGAAGACAACGCAGGCCGTGGGTGCGCCATTCTGTACGTCGTCTTTCTGCTGTAAGCGTGTGCTGTTCACAACGTGTAAGTGTGCTGTAGACAACATGGTTTATTCCTTAGAACAGAGGATTTTTCTGGTGTTGGAATTCCACCGCCTAGAACACAGTGCTGTTGCAACAAGACGAAGTTTTCAACGGAGGTTTAATGTAACCAAAGGACCGAAAAGCGATACAGTAAAGGATCTGTTTGAAAAAGTTCAACGGACTGGGAACGTGACGGATGAACGTGCTGGAAAGGTAGGGCGACCGCGTACGGCAACCACAGAGGGCAACGCGCAGCTAGTGCAGCAGGTGATCCAACAGCGGCCTCGGGTTTCCGTTCGCTGTGTTGCAGCTGCGGTCCAAATGACGCCAACGTCCACGTATCGTCTCATGCTCCAGAGTTTACACCTCTAACCATACAAAATTCAAATGCGGCAACCCCTCAGCGCCACTACCATTGCTGCACGAGAGACATTCGCTAACGATATAGTGCACAGGATTGATGACTGCGATATGCATGTGGGCAGCATTTGGTTTACTGACGAAGCTTATTTTTACCTGGACGGCTTCGTCAATAAACAGAACTGGCGCATATGGGGAACCGAAAAGCCCCATGTTGCAGTCCCATCGTCCCTGCATCCTCAAAAAGTACTGGTCTGGGCCGCCATTTCTTCCAAAGGAATCATTGGCCCATTTTTCAGATCCGAAACGATTACTGCATCACGCTATCTGGACATTCTTCGTGAATTTGTGGCGGTACAAACTGCCTTAGACGACACTGCGAACACCTCGTGGTTTATGCAAGATGGTGCCCGGCCACATCGCACGGCCGACGTCTTTAATTTCCTGAATGAATATTTCGATGATCGTGTGATTGCTTTGGGCTATCCGAAACATACAGGAGGCGGCGTGGATTGGCCTCCCTATTCGCCAGACATGAACCCCTGTGACTTCTTTCTGTGGGGACACTTGAAAGACCAGGTGTACCGCCAGAATCCAGAAACAATTGAACAGCTGAAGCAATACATCTCATCTGCTTGTGAAGCCATTCCGCCAGACACGTTGTCAAAGGTTTCGGGTAATTTCATTCAGAGACTACGCCATATTATTGCTACGCATGGTGGATATGTGGAAAATATCGTACTATAGAGTTTCCCAGACCGCAGCGCCATCTGTTGTTGAAAATTGTAACTACTGTAATTTCGAAAGTTTGTCTGCCTGAAAATGTACTGTTGTCCCAAGCATATTGCAACAAACGGTGTATTTCTATCGCTGCTCGTTTAGTTTGTATTGCCGTTTCAAATATACCGGTCATTTTTGAAACACCCTGTAAGTTAAACGGCATATTAAACTGCATGAAGACTGCTCCGAACTGTGTCTTCTCACTGTGAACCGACCGTGTAGGACTGTTTTACAGTTACTACTGGGAAAGATCTACATGAAGTGTTCACCCGATATAATCAGGGGTAATTTTGTTTCTGCCTGTAATTGCTGAAAATTGCAAGATCGATGCTATTTCGTATTTGCGTGAGGCTTTCCGTGCCGTTCTTCTATACCACACCCATTTGTTCTGACAAAATAAATCGTGGTGAAAAGTTGTTCAGCTTGCTTCACTGTGGTTGCGGTGTCGCCTCTCTACGGAATTCTATGTCTTTGGTTAGCACTAGTGTTTAGGACTGTTACGTTGGCAGCACGCCACCTCAGTGCACGTATTCAGGTCTGTTAGGTTGGCAGCGCTCACTCTTACCTGTTGCGCCGGCTGCCCGCGGCACACCTGCAGCAGCGCCAGGAGCAGCGACAACAGCGCCACGGTGCGGACGCGCATCGCACTAGACTGAAACAGAAGAAGGTTCACATTACTCGTCAGCTTCCCGTTTCTACACAGCTGTAACATATCGCACACCAAAATCAGCTACAGTCACTTCCCATAATCAACAGCAATCTCCAGGCACAAACACCCCAGAAAAATTCGAAATGAACAACTAGATATCTTATGGAATTACATGTTCCTTGAGACATGACTCTCAACCTTACCTTCGATAAGGAAAGAAGCTGCAGCAATGAATTAAACTTTGTGCCACAGCTGTGACTTGAACCTGGGTCTCGCGCTTACTAGGCAGATGAGCTAACCACCACATATCCGACACCACAGATGCATGGACCACGCTAGTAGAATGCCTTCCCTAACACAAACTTGAATTCGCGTCTTTGGCACATTTTCACCTCCTTAAATCGTCAATGTAGGATGAAGGTGTGTACTGAAGTTTGTGTTAGGGAGGGCGTTTGACCTGCATAGTCCATGCAGCTGCGGTATCCAGAATGCCACAGCGATGTAATGGCTAGCACATCTCTATAGGAAGTAGGAGACCTGAAGGTTCGAGACCGAGAAATAGCACAGAAATAAATTGCTTCAACTTCTATCCTTATCTAGACATCTTCGTTTTTTTCCAACTCGTTCCAGATTGTGTATTGGGTCATCAGCTAACAAAATGTTTCATATTCAGAAGGGTATTTCTATACAAAAGCTACTGCATTTACTTTTCTCTTAGATCACTACTTCATGACTGATTTGGAAACATTTATTTTTGGTGCACGCCATGGTGTATTTAGTACAGTCATTAGCACATCACCAACTGTCAACCATAAATTAGCTACCAGGCCAATTTTGTTACAAACTTGGGTGAACATGATTTGTGCATGGTTTTCACCTGAGATATCCCTGGAGCTGGAAGTTGAACATGTGCTTCTGGCTTCTGTTAACATAGGGTGGTGTGCACTTAAAAATGAGATTGTATACAGAGTTCGCCAGAAAAATGTATACACATTTTCAGGAACGAAAGGTATTACCAGGGCAGTTCAATAAGTAATGCAACACTTTTTTTCTGAAACAGGGGTTGTTTTATTCAGCATTGAAATACACCAGGTTATTCCCAAATCTTTTAGCTACACAACACTATTTTTCAACGTAATCTCCATTCAATGCTACGACCTTACGCCACCTTGAAATGAGGGCCTGTATGCCTGCACGGTACCATTCCACTGATCGATGTCGGAGCCAACGTCGTACTGCATCAATAACTTCTTCATCATCCGCGTAGTGCGTCCCACGGATTGCGTCCTTCATTGGGCCAAACATATGGAAATCCGACGGTGCGAGATCGGGGCTGTAGGGTGCATGAGGAAGAACAGTCCACTGAAGTTTTGTGAGCTCCTCTCGGGTGCGAAGACTTGTGTGAGGTCTTGCGTTGTCATGAAGAAGGAGAAGTTCGTTCTGATTTTTGTGCCTACGAACACGCTGAAGTCGTTTCTTCAATTTCTGAAGAGTAGCACAATACACTTCAGAGTTGACCGTTTGACCATAGGGAAGGACATCGAATAGAATGACCCCTTCAGCGTCCCAGAAGACTGTAACCATGACTTTACCGGCTGAGGGTATGGCTTTAAACTTTTTCTTGGTAGGGGAGTGGGTGTGGCGCCACTCCATTGATTGCCGTTTTGTTTCAGGTTCGAAGTGATGAACCCATGTTTCATCGCCTGTAACAATCTTTGACAAGAAATTGTCACCCTCAGCCACATGACGAGCAAGCAATTCCGCACAGATGGTTCTCCTTTGCTCTTTAGGGTGTTCGGTTAGACAACGAGGGACCCAGCGGGAACAAACCTTTGAATATCCCAACTGGTGAACAATTGTGACAGCACTACCAACAGAGACGTCAAGTTGAGCACTGAGTTGTTTGATGGTGATCCGTCGATCATCTCGAACGAGTGTGTTCGCACGCTCCGCCATTGCAGGAGTCACAGCTGTGCACAGCCAGACAGTCTTGCTTGACCTTGCGGCGATGATGACACACGCTTTGCCCAACGACTCACCGTGCTTTTGTCCACTGCCAGATCACTGTAGACATTCTGCAAGCGCCTATGAATATCTGAGATGCCCTGGTTTTCCGCCAAAAGAAACTCGATCACTGCCCGTTGTTTGCAACGCACATCCGTTACAGACGCCATTTTAACAGCTCCGTACAGCGCTGCCACCTGTCGGTAGTCAATGAAACTATACGAGACGAAGCGGGAATGTTTGAAAATATTCCACAAGAAATTTCCGGTTTTTTCAACCAAAATTGGCCGAGAAAAAAAAATGTGTTGCATTACTTATTGAACTGCCCTCGTACTTATGGGCCTACTTTACACTTAATAATTGATCACACATGTTGCAAAACCTTCAGTTTAGCACATGGTTACCTTAAACGTTGTCCGCAGCTCGTGGTCTTGCGGTACCGTTCTCGCTTCCCGCGCACGGGGTCCCGGGTTCGATTCCCGGTGGGGCGACGGATTTTCTCTGCCTCGTGATGACTGGGTGTTGTGTTGTCCTAATCATCATCATTTCATCCCCATCGACACGCAAGTCGCCGACGTGGCGTCAAATCGAAAGACCTGCACCAGGCGAACGGTCTACCCGACGGGAGGCCCTAGCCACACGGCATTTCCATTTATACCTTAAACGTTCTATAAGTTCACCGCTGGTGGCGATACACATTACAGAGCAACGAGCTGTCGCTGCAACTACATCAGTCAGTGTTACAGTCAAGATCGCTTCACATGTCGCTGTAACCTCCTGAGGAAGTTCCTCCAGCGTGTTTGGCTTACGTCTATAGACGTTATCTTTCACAGTTCCCCCCAAGTAAAAGTCCATAGGTGTTATATCTGGCGACCGTGGAGGAAACTCAATGGGCACTCTCCGTCCAATGCAATGCGCTGTAAAATTGCCGTCCAGGAAATCTCGTATGGCTAGGTGGTAGTGTGGTGGCGTCCCATCCTGTTGGTAGAAGACCACCTCAACTCCACAAAGCACACATATACCTTGTAACATTTATGTGCGTAACATATCCAGGTGCACTACTCCAATGACAGCAGCATCAAAGAAAAAGGGTCCTACTAAGCCCCTAGGTGACAGTCCACACCACACATGAACCCTTGATAGATTGACCGCTTTATCCACATAAACATGCATAATATCCGGTGCCCAGCACACACTGTTATGCCAATTAACGGTTCCATTAAGATTAAATTGTGCCTCGTCGTCGGCCACGGTGGCCGAGAGGTTCTAGGCGCTTCAGTCCGGAACCGCGCGACTGCTACGGTCGCAGGTCCGAATCCTGCCTCGGGGATGGATGTGTGTGGTGTCCTTAGGTTAGTTAGGTTTAAGTAGTTCTAAGTTCTAGGGGACTGATGGCCTCAGATGTTAAGTCCCATAGTGCTCAGAGCAATTTTTTTGTGCCTCCTCACTCCACACTAAATTCGTCACAAATTGTCCGTCTTCAGTTACCATTTGCTGATACCATTCGCAAAATTGCATTCGGCGATCAGGATCGTCATCATTAATCGCGTGCAGTAATCGTGGAATGTAAACTTTCCACTTTGCAGCTTTCAGAATTCTTCATACACTTGTACTGCTAACTCCCACTTCACGTGCACATTGCGCAGCAGACTTCTGTGGAGAATTAACAAACGTTTACAACACGACAGCCGACGCACAAGGACTTTCATCTGTACGTTGTCTTCCTGATCTTCCTTTGTATCACAAATATAAGGTAAATGTTATCTGAATTTATGTACCTACACTGATTTTTTTTTCCTCATCATAACACCTCTCAGGTTCTTCTCCGTTTGAGCTAAAATGATATCCGAGTGTTCTTACTAAAAGAACATTAAAGCCCAATATTTTGCTCATTAATGCCTCTTCAACATAGTAAAAAGAAAGTTAAAATTAAGGTGGTAAGAGAGTGAGTTAAAGTAAATGTTGTTTGCTGAAAATATTCCTATTAAAACTGCTTATTAAAGTGCTGTTGCTAACTTCAAAATTAAAAGTTCTTAAGACTGAGGCTTATAAATCAAATGATCACTTTGTTGTCTGTAGTAAATTCTAAAAGGTGAATCAGTTTCTTGCAATTTTGTCAACATTGTGTTTCGCTGTAGTAAAAGTGTGAAAGCTGCATTTGTGAAACGTTATATACTCATGTTTGCTAAGCGTTTGTCTCTCTTGTGTATTAGAAGTGCATATTAATAGTAATGTTATAAAGACCATTCACTTTGTGCAAGCCCTGAAAGTAATAGTGTGTTTCGGTATCTTATAATTTTGCAAATTGTTTCTGCTGCTCTGTTAGTTCCAATCTTACCGTAAACATATGTATGTGTAAGAGTTCACTGCACTCGTGTGTGGCCAAATCTAGGTTGTGTTAGTCCGTTATAGTTACTTATACCTAATTTCTTAAACGAGAATGTTAATCATTCTCTTGCCTAGGTAGGCTGGCGACCGTTTTCTTTATCCATTAAACAGTGCAGATAGGCAAAATTTCGTTTGTTACTGTTCAAATATTTACGTAATTCTGACTTTCACTTCCGATAAGCCACCTCTGTTAGGGTAACACGGTCAACTTAACGAAATTCCTCTCAGAGAGTAACACTGATCTGTTGCTTTATACCATTATTACTTTAACAAAATAATTCTATTTTGCAAATTGCCTCCAGTTTCGAGGTTATGGTATAGCAGTAGCAGACAGGAGTGTTACATACTCCATCTCTAGTTGGCCTCGCTGTCGACAGCACATTAAACCCAATCTGCCTTCAAACATTTTGGAAGTATTTTCTTATGAAGAGTGTTGTCTAATCCACGGGTTCCTAACATTTCCTCTGACGGAACTCTCTGAGAATCCTGGTACAATGATGGGACACTTGTCTATTTTAAAGGTTAATAAAACTGAAAAAGTGAGAAACACGTGTTTCATTCCATGATTAATTTTCAATTTATTTTATTTAATCGTATGGTGATTTTATACAATATACAGTTGATATAAGGCAAGTGATTTTATACGAGATACATGTGATATAAGACAACATGAAACATTAAAGCCCGTGTTTTTCAACCAGTTAATTAAGCTGGATGTGAGAGTGAACAAGTCATCGGGAATTCCAGGGTATGAATGAAGTGGACAGCGTTGGACTAGATGTTCAGTTGTCTGCTCTTCTTGATTACATTCACACATTGATGACCTGATCCAGACCAATTTGTATCTGAAGTAGCTACAACAACCATCTCCAGTCCTTAACCTGTTGATGCGGCACCAAAGTTTCCTCGGTAGGTCAAAACCTTTTGGCTCCTTTGTGGGATTAAGGCGATGGACTCTTGTTCCCAACGTTTTTATTCACGATTCATGCTTCCAGCTTTCATTTAGGTCAAAACCATCCGCGATGAGTTGTCCTGCAGTAACACTTGCTGGTCTTCTTGATCGCAATCGTTGCTGTGGCGGATGACAGAATTCCTGGTGCAGTGGTAGAGACAGCGATGCAGAGATTTTCTTGGCCTCCCTCAGTGGAGCTTGTTTCCGCCTTAAGTGAAGTGGAGGGATGTGACTCAGTACAGGTAACCAGTGGCATGGGGTTGATTTGATGGAACCAGTAATACAGCGCATTGTGTCGTTAAGTTTTGTGTCTACCTTCTTCACTTGTACACTTTCCAACCAGGCAGGTGCACAGTACTCGGCAGCAGAGTACACGAGACTGATGGCAGTTAAACGCAGACAGTTGGCAGAGGTTCTACAGGTTGTACCACTGAGCTTATGTAGTACGTTGTACCTTGCAGCAACTTTATGAGACAGCTTGGTGATTTGCTCTTTGTAGCTCAGGGTTCTACCTAGAGTGATTCAGAGATATTTTGGGAAAGGATTGTACCTCAACGTTTGTCCACTGAGCAGAACTCTTTGTTTGTAGTTCGCAGTACTATTCGCTAGATGGAAACAAGAGACTTCAGTTTTTTATGTGCTTGGGATCAATCTCCAGGTCTTAAAGAAAGATGACATCTTCTACAGATCCAACAACAAAGAAATCATAACAAATTTTTTAAAAATAATTAATACCGTCAAAATGTCGAAAAAAACCAATGTTGTTAATATTTTTCACGGAGTACCTAGTCACTTCTTGCTGTGGGACTCTCAGTTTGGGATACACTGCTATACAGAACATATTATCTCACAAAGAGTAAAAGGTGGTTTCAGAGAGGGAGAGGGAGATGGAGAGGGAGAGGGATAATAAATATTACGAGCACATCTACACGACTCCGTGGTTCACACTTCTTAAGTGCCTCGCAGAGGGTTCATCAAAGGACCTTCAGACTATTTTTCTACTGTTCACTTCTCGAACAGCGCTTGGAAAAAATGAACACACAAATCTTTCCGAGTGAGCTCTGATTTTTCTAATTTTATTTCGATGATCATTCTCTCTATGTAGGTGGGTGTCAACAAAATATTTTCGCATTCAGAGTAGAAATTGTAGATTGAAATTTCGTAAAAAGGTCTCGCCCCCAACGAAAAACTCATTTGTCTTAATGATTGCCACCCCAACTCGCTTACCATTTCCGTGACACTCTCTGCCCTAGCTCACGATAATACAAAACGTGCTGCCCTTCTTTGAACTTACTCTCTGTCCTCCGTCAAACATATGTGGCAAGGTTCCAACACTGCGCAGCAATACTGTAGTAGAGGGCGGACAAGCGTAGTGTAGTGTGCAACTTTCCAGTCTTTGGGTACGGCGACCGAGTATATATGATTGGTAAGTACGGACACATCACGACATCATACTCTGAAAGGAATCTAATTGGAATACAATCTGGACCGGAAGACTGCTTCTATTAAATGATTTTAGTTCTTTCGCAACGCCGAGGATATCTAGTTCTAAGTTTCAGAAGTTGGCAGTAGCTCTCCATTAGAAATCTGGAACGTTTACTCCGTCTTGTCTGTGAAGGAATTTCGGAAAATCGTATTTTATAACTCCGCTTTAGTGGCAGGATCATCAGTAATATTACACAAACATTTCTAAACTGTAAGTCAAGTTCGAACACTTAAATCACATGATAGCAACGAAGTGAGTAAATACGGATCGAGAACTCTAAGGCAGGCAAACCCAAACATTTTCAGAACAAAAAAACCTACTGAGGTTGCAGCTGTTCTAAGTTATTGGCGGCCACTGTAGCTAATATCGTGGTGCGCGGAATTAAAGTTTATGGCTGCCGAAGTATGATTCTGACTTACTACTTATTTAAACCGAAGTAATTGTGCCATTGGAGTGTTCTGACCAAAAATTCGCAATTTTTCGCAAACACTACTTTTATTAATGTAAGTTACAAGGTTGATGGCTGAACAACAAAAGAAAGGTAACAATGACCGATGCCAGTTAAAGTCTCCTAATTGAGGCAAACAAAAGTTCACTTCTCATTTTCCACGAAGGTTCGTGGTAACACACACAACTAGTGTAAGTCCAATTCAGAGACGAAAACGGAATCTTGAGCGGTCTAAGTCGACGAGGTCGGCATCCGGAGTGAACTGAACTTAGCGTCTATTTCTAGCTCCAAAATATCTGTCTCCAGCCAACCACATTTCGGCGTAGTGATACTTCCTGCAGGCCGTGGCTCGAGCTGCCCATGCAGGATGTAGTGCTCGGAATGTCTGTTCCTATTACCTTGTATGTAAATAGCTGGTGTTCACCATGGTGCTTTTGGTACGCCTTGGACATAGACAACCCAGTCCTCTGTGGTGTATAATGGGTTGCCGACCCTCAGGGGCTACCTTTGGCTCTGGCATAACACGGAGGCTTTGAAGGAGACCGAACAACAAATGTTGTTAAAAAAATGGTTCAAATGGCTCTGAGCACTATGGGACTCAACTGCTGAGGTCATTAGTCCCCTAGAACTTAGAACTAGTTAAACCTAACTAACCTAAGGACATCACAAACATCCATGCCCGAGGCAGGATTCGAACCTGCGACCGTAGCGGTCTTGCGGTTCCAGACTGCAGCGCCTTTAACCGCACGGCCACTTCGGCTGGCAACATATGTTGTGAGGAACATGATTAAACAGTAACAAAATAACAGAACGACAAAACACTCTGCTGGCATCAGGAGAAGAGGTATCACAAAAGCCTGCACTACTATAGCAGATGTACACTGACCAGCCAAAGCATTGGTGCAATGCACACCGCGATGTTGGATGCCCTCTGGTGGCTATGTGGGCACGTGACGCGGTAACAAAAGTATCTAAGCTGATCTGACACGGTCGGGGATCAACCTAGCGAAGATGTGGGCTGCAAATCGGGAAATCCCTTGAGATAAGCGACTTTGCAAAGGCCAGATTATTATTACGCAGAGCCTATGAACGAGTATGTCCGACTCGGCGAAGCTGGTCGAATGTTCACGTGCTACTGTCGTGAGCATCTACGGAAAGAGGTAGAAGCACAGTGAAACTACCACTAGGCGCTGAATGGTTGGACTCTTCACAGAACGTGGGGTTCAGAGCTTGTCTACTCGGTAAAGTATAATACATGGTGATCTGTGGAATCACTGCCGAAAGAGGACAATGCTGGTGCACGCACAAGTGTTCCGGAGCACACCGTTCATCGTACACTGTTGAACATAGACTTCCATAGGAGACCACTCAGTTACGTTTGCAGTGGGCATGGGACCATCAAGATTCAACCGTCGATCACCGAAAGCGTGTCGGCTCTCCCACTGAATCAAATTTTAGGGAGTTTAGGTCGCTAGTCGTCTCCACAAACGGCGTCATCGAAGTGAACGGCGGCTCGAAACGTGCAGTGCTCCTCGCACGTAGGCAGGTAGAAACAGTATTATGCTACGGGAGACAGTCTGCTGCGCTTGCTTGGGAGCTGTGGTAGTAATCGAAGACGCGCTGACAGCTCCGAACAACCTCCCTCCGTTAACGCTTGATGTCATCTTTCAGCAGTACAATTGTCCGAGCCTCGGAGCCAGAACCGTCCTACAGTCGTTTGAGGAGCGTTATAGTGAACTCACATTAATGCCTCGGCGACCAAATCCGCCTGATGCAAATTCTATGGAACCCATCTGGGTAGCTATCGGCCGCCATCACCTCGGACGCAATTACGCGAATTACACTACGTACACTACTGACCATTAAAACTGCTACACCACGAAGATGACGCGAAATTTAACCGATACAAAGAAAATGCTATGATTTGCAAATAATTAGATTTTCAGAGCATTCACACAAGGTTAGCGCCGGTGGCGCACCTACAGCGTGCTGGCATGAGGAAAAATGGCTCTGAGCACTATGCGACTTAACTTCTGAGGTCATCAGTTGCCTAGAACTTAGAACTAATTAAACCTAACTAACCTAAGGACATCACACACATCCATGCCCGAGGCGGGATTCGAGCCTGCGACCGTAGCGGTCGCTCGGCTCCAGACTGTAGCGCCTAGAACCGCACGGCCACTCCGGCCGGCGACATGAGGAAAGTTTCCAACAGATTTCTCATACACAAACAGCCAGTTGACCGGCGTTGCCTGGTGAAACGTTGTTGTCATGCCTCGTGTAAGGAGGAGAAATGCGTACCATCACGTTTTCGACTTTGATAAAGGTCGGATTGTAGCCTATCGCGATTGCGGTTTATCGTATCGCGACATTGCTCCTCGCGTTGGTCGAGATTAGATAACTGTTAGCAGAATATGGAATCGGTGGGTTCAGGAGGGTAATGCGGAACTCCGTGCTGGATCCCAACGGCCTCGTATCACTAGCAGTCGAGATGACAGGCATCTTATCCGCATGGCTGTAACGAATCGTGCAACCACGTCTCGATCCCTGAGTCAACCGATGGGGACGTTTCCAAGACAACAACCATCTGCACGAACAGTTCGACGACGTTCGCAGCAGCATGGACTATCAGCTCGGAGACCATGGCTGCGGTTACCCTTGACGCTGCATCACAGACAGGAGCGCCTGCGATAGTGTACTCGACGACGAACCTGGGTGCACGAATGGTAAAACGTCATTTTTTCGGATGAATCCAGGTTCTGTTTACAGCATCATGATGGTCGCATCCGTGTTTGGCGACATCGCGGTGAACGCACTTTGGAAGCGTGTATTCGTCATCGCCATACTGGCGTATCACCCGGCGTGATGGTATGGGGTGCCATTGGTTACACGTATCGGTCACCTCTTGTTCGCATTGACGGCACTTTGAACAGTGGACGTTACATTTCAGATGTGTTACGACCCGTAGCTCTACCCTTCATTCGATCCCTGCGAAACTCTTCATTTCAGCAGGATAATGCAAGACCACATGTTGCAGGTCCTGTACGGGCTTTTCTGGATACAGAAAATGTTCGACTGCTGCCCTGACCAGCACATTCTCCAGAACTCTCACCAATTGAAAACGTCTGGTCAATGGTGGCCGAGCAACTGTCTCGTCACAATACGCCAGTCACTACTCTTGACGAACTGTGGTATCGTGTTGAAGCTGCATGGGCAGCTGTACCTGTACACGCAATCCAAGGTCTGTTTGCCTCAATGCCCAGGCCTATAGAGGCCGTTATTACGGCCAGAGGTGGTTGTTCTGGGTACTGATTTCTCAGGATCTATGCACCCAAATTGCGTGAAAATGTAATCACATGTCAGTTCTAGTGAAATATATTTGTCCAATGAATACCCGTTTATCATCTGCATTTCTTCTTGGTGTAGCAAGTTTAATGGCCAGTAGTGTAGATATATAACGCCACATACCTGCACGAACCTAGCAACAAACTGTGGGATACGTGTGATACGCAGAATCAGTGACGTATTTCGTTCCCAAGACGGACAAACAAGCAAATTAAGCATGTGGTCAAAATGTTTTGGCTCGTGAGACAAAGCCTACTCAGCCTGAGTTCGAGTGCATTCGTGTGCCCTTGAACCCCATCTTTTTGTAATGTGTTGTTGTCGCGGTTACACAACTTTTCCGTGGAGCTGTTCGGATTCTCACAATGTCTGAGGTTATAAGATGAGCGTCAAGGAAACTATAACAGGAGTAATGTCGAACTAAATCAGGCAGTGGTGAGAGAGTTAGATAAGTAAATGGGATACTAAAGTAGCAGGTGAGTTCTGTATTTAGGCAGCAAAACAACTGATGATGGCTGATGTGGACAGGATATAGTAAAATGCATACTGGACATAGCAAGGAAAGGATTTCTGAAAAATGAGGAATTTGTTAACGTCTATATCTGTACTAATAATAAATCTGCAAAACCATGTGTGTGTTCGAGCACATCAATCTTCAAAACTGCTAGACGAATTTTGAGTGGTTTCCAACTTCAGCGTAACGTGCTCAGCTGAGTAAATCGGAGCCTTACATCAGTGACGGAATTAAGCCCCACAGTCTTATCTTTACGAATGCGAACTAACAATTTACTTGATTACATGTGCAGGCTTAGTGTCTACACTTTGTGTGTTAAAAACTTAACGACGTTGCTGTCCTCCTTTCGACAGGATTTGTTTACATTCTTTTCTAGGAAAAACTAGTACACTGAGGAGCCACAGAAACTGGTACACCTGCTTAATGTCGTGTAGGGCTCTCGCGAGCATGCAGAAGTGCCGCAACATGACGTGACATGGAATCGACTGATGTCGCAAGTAATACTGGAGGGAACTAACACCATGAATCCTGCACGGCTGTCCATAAATCCGTAAGAGTACGAGGAGGTGGAGAACAGCATGTTGGAAGGCATCCCAGATATGTTCCACAAAGTTCATGTCTGCGGAGTTTGGTAGCCAGGAGAAGTGTTTAACATCAGAAGAGTGTTTTCTGAAGCCACTCAATAGCAATTCTGGACGTGTGGGGGGTGTCGCATTGTCCTACTGGAATTGCCCAAGTCCGTCGGAATGCACAATGGACACGTATGGATGCAAGTGATCAGACATGATGCTCACGTACGTGTCACCTGTCAGAGTCGCATCTAGACGTATCAGGGTTCCATACCACTGCAACTGCACACGCCCTACACCACTACAGAGGCTCCACCAACTTGAACAGTCCCCTGCTGACATGCAGTGTCCATGTATTCATGAAGTTGTCTCCATACCCGTACACGTGTATCTCCTCGATACAATTTCAATCGAGACTCCTCCGACCAGGCAGCATGTTTGCAGTCATGAACAGTTCAATGTCGGTATTGACGGGCCCAGGCGAGGCGTAAGGCTTTGTGTCGTGCCGTCATCAAGGGTACACGAGTGCCTTCGTCTCGGACAGCCCATATCGATGATGTTTCGTTGAATAGTTCGCACGCTGACAGTTGTTGGTGGCCCAGCATTGAAATCTTCAGCAATTTGTGGAAGGGTTGCACTTCTGTCACGTTGAACGATTCTCTTCAGTCGTCATTGGTCTTGCAGGATCTTTTTCCAGCAGCAGTGATGTCAGAGATTTTATGTTTTACCGGATTCACACAGGACTGCATATAAAGCAGTAGTGCGACACATTCTTGAGTACTGCTGGAGTGTTTGGATTCCCCAACACGTTGTATTAAACGAAGATATCGGAGAAATTCAGAGGAAGGCAGGCTGTTCGACAGGGTCGATCAACACTTAAGTATTATGGAGATGGTCAATGAGCTTAAATGCGAATTCCTGCAGGGAAGACGACATTATTTTCGAGGAGCGCTATTGATAAAATTTATAGAACCGGCCTTTGAGGCCGACTGCCGAGAGTTCCTACTGCCACCAACGTACATTTCACGTAAGGACCACAAAGGTAAGACATATGAAATTAGGGCTGATACGGGGGCTTTTAGACAGTAGCTGTCCCCTCGCTCTATTTGCGAGTGCGTCAGGAAGGGAAATGACTAATAGTGGTACAGAGTACTCACTGCCAGGCACCGTACAGTGGGCGTAGTATGTTATGTCGATGTAGATATTTGGAAGTGATTCATGTTCAATCTTATTTTACATCGAGACGGTGCTTTTCCGAAAATGGGTTCCTTATAAAAACTTTGTCCCCTCTGCAACCAATATATCCATGTGGTAGGAATTGTGAAACAGCCTGTATTTGGAGCGGTCTGTCTCAGTTGCCTCTCTTATTATCTGCAAAGTGACTGGTGTGAAAAGGAACAGCAAATTTCAGTCCCTCTAATATTGTAGTCGAGGGTGTGTGCTATGTCAGGTATGGACCAACTTTTCATTCTGGCAACCCCAGTACATTTTCCATAAAGTGTACGTGTATTAAGCCGACTGGTGCGGCCGAGCGGTTCTAGGCGCTACAGTCTGGAACCGCGCGACCGCTACGGTCGCAGGTTCAAATCCTGCCTCGGGCATGGATGTGTGTGATGTCCTTAGGTTAGTTAGGTTTAAGTAGTTCTGAGCTCATCAGTCCCCTAGAACTTAGAAGTTAAGTCCCATAATGCTCGGAGCCATCTGAACCATTTTTTGTACGTGTACTAAGGATTGAAAGGGGGGGGGGGGGGGAGTTACTTCATGGCCACCACGAAGAAACTAAAAAATGTCGTTTATTACCTTTAAGTTTTATTAACAACAAACATTTGAAATAGGTACCCATGTATAAGTAGCATCCAGAATCTGCAATACCAAAGCATTTTTCGTATAGTGTTACACCGAGGGGGACAGCACCTTATGACCACAAAAAAAATAGTTAATTGACTTAAACGTTTGTTCACAAGATACTTTTTAAACGTATTTGGACGTATGAGAAGGGACCTGAACACGAAAATATGAATATAACATTTGTTGAGAAAGCTCACATTCACTTCTAACACAAACATTTCCGTTAGGTTTTACTGAAAAATTTAAAGTATTTCGTAATCTTGCACGATAAATCATTAAATATTAATGTTTTCAAAGTTTAAAAATTAGAGTACATGATTAGATTACGATATAAAGACAGGCATATTGCGAGGATTATATGTGAAAATTTTAGTCCGTGGAAGAGTTTTGATCAGAAACAACCAATATCAATGGATTGCGTGTCGCCGTCCACTGGCTGTGAGGACTCTTAACTGACGCCAGTCATGTCTCTGACGTCCGACCGGCGTTTCTTTAAATGAGGCCGGCGTTTACACCGATTCTATCAGCCACACAACAGAAGGCGCTGCTGCAGCAACATAACTTGAAAGCCTGCACGCACCTCCGGTTCACCTACCCATTTGGCATTCATTCAAGCCACCTGTCTCGTTATCGCAACTCTTCCAAACACAGTGTATGCATGAGAAAGCAAGAAGGCAACTTCACGGCTCACCTCTTTGATGACACCAGCTTTTGTCGGACGCCCGAGTTTTCAGTTCTCCGCTACGAAATGTGTCTGACGCTACGGAAGTAAATGTCCAAATTCTGCAAAGTTCGCCGCTCCCAGTCGCTCCAGACACACTCCAGCTAGATACGGCGGAAGGAGTCGAACCGCTTGTCCGTATCGCCGCAACGGCCACCGCACAATGACGTCATCAAACAATGTTGCTGTCCCGGCTGAAGCCGACGTGTTGCTTATGCGACTCACGACGACGACGACGACGACGACGACGACGACGACGACGACGACAACAACAACAACAAAAGCAAACAACAAGCATGAGAAAGCTTGCCGTACTGCTTGCGACAAAGCGGAAAGGACTCGAAGTCCTTTTGATGCTTCGCTGGAAGACTGACGAACAGCTGAACGCGAGTGAACTCTAGCGAATGCGAATCGAAAACGGCTGAATGCAGTTTACTAGCGCTCGCCGACCGTTTACGCCGGAGAGAATTCTCTTTGGTGGACCTTTGTTCGCTTTGGTGTAAACGAGTCATAACATAACCTCCAGTATAAGAGGATGAGCTGCAACCACTGGAACTTTGAATGAATTCTAGTGCCCGAGTCCACTCGTCGGCTTTGAGCAATGATGTCATACCTAAGGAAGAGACGCTATTAAAGCCGTCTTTATTCCAAAGGAATTATATACATGAGTGATAGTACGTTGGTGTAGTCTACCTTGCCAATACCACTGCCGCAGTAGTGCTTACAGTGGGCTATACACCTCAAAATGTATATATTACAAGAGAAAGTAAACACAAACAGACAGATTAACAAACCACAGGCAGTCTACGAAAGCAACGGATCATACTCGTAAACAAACGAATGTAGCACACGATAAAATTGCAGTCACATTCACGAAGTTATTTACTTAGTCATGAATAATATCTAAACGAACTGAAGGTCAAGAAAATAATAAGAACAAGAACTAAAAACAAATTTAGATGTCTTATAACAAGTATTCTCGTAGTTTATGGTTGGTTGGTTGTTTTTTGGGGCAGGAGACCAGACAGCGAGGTCATCGGTCTCATCGGATTAGGAGCCGGCCGCGGTGGTCTCGCGGTTCTAGGCGCGCAGTCCGGAACCGTGCGACTGCTACGGTCGCAGGTTCGAATCCTGCCTCGGGCATGGATGTGTGTGATGTCCTTAGGTTCGTTAGGTTTAAGTAGTTCTAAGTTCTGGGGGACTGATAACCACAGCAGTTGAGTCCCATAGTGCTCAGAGCCATTTGAACCATTTCATCGGATTAGGGAAGGACGGGGAAGGAAGTCGGCCGTGCCCTTTGAAAGGAACCATCCCGGCATTTGCCTGAAGCGATTTAGGGAAATCACGGAAAACCTGAATCAGGATGGCCGGACGCGGGATTGAACCGTCGTCCTCCCGAATGCGAGTCCAGTGCCTAACCACTGCGCCACCTCGCTCGGTCGCAGTTTATGCCACTAGAGAATCTTTAAGTTGCATTACAGTAAAGCATGGTGAAGTCATACTGTTATGAAATAGCGTTAATTTTATATTAATTACTGAATCTAACGGGAGAAGTGCAGGAAAGTGGGAGTTTTGGGCGGGGAGAAACTAAAACGTACTAGGAAAATGGAAAATTAAATGAATGTGAACAAATACCAAACAGTAGCATAAAATATAGAGAAACCGACACACTAAATTCTGAAAGAAAAGCCAGTACATGGCAAACGAATATCAACAAAAAATAAAGAATATTGATATTGCAGTCGATAACTAGAATTAAACTATATAGGTATATTCCAGTTACAGATTCCAATTGCTCCAAGATCCATGTTGTTGTTGTTGTGGTCTTCAGTCCTGAGACTGGTTTGATGCAGCTCTCCATGCTACTCTATCCTGTGCAAGCTTCTTCGTCTCCCAGTACCTACTGCAACCTACATCCTTCTGAATCCGCTTAGTGTATTCATCTCTTGGTCTCCCTCTACGATTTTTACCCTCCACGATGCCCTCCAATACTAAATTGGTGATCCCTTGATGCCTCAAAACATGTCCTACCAACCGATCCCTTCTTCTAGTCAAGTTGTGCCACAAACTTCTCTTCTCCCCAATCCTATTCAATACCTCCTCATTAGTTACGTGATCTACCCACCTTATCTTCAGCATTCTTCTGTAGCACCACATTTCGAAAGCTTCTATTCTCTTCTTGTCCAAACTGGTTATCGTCCATGTTTCACTTCCATACATGGCTACACTCCATACAAATACTTTCAGAAATGACTTCCTGACACTTAAATCTATACTCGATGTTAACAAATTTCTCTTCTTCAGAAACGATTTCCTTGCCATTGCCAGTCTACATTTTATATCCTCTCTACTTCGACCATCATCAGTTATTTTGCTCCCTAAATAGCAAAACTCCTTTACTACTTTAAGTGTCTCATTTCCTAATCTAATCCCCTCAGCATCACCCGATTCAATTTGACTACATTCCATTATCCTCGTTTTGCTTTTGTTGATGTTCATCTTATATCCTCCTTTCAAGACACTGTCCATTCCGTTCAACTGCTCTTCCAAGTCCTTTGCTGTCTCTGACAGAATTACAATGTCATCGGCGAACCTCAAAGTTTTTACTTTCCCAACCACTGCTTCCCTTTCATGCCCCTCGACTCATAACTGCCATCTGGTTTCAGTACAAATTGTAAATAGCCTTTCGCTCCCTGTATTTTACCCCTGCCACCTTCAGAATTTGAAAGAGAGTATTCCAGTTAACGTTGTCAAAAGCTTTCTCTAAGTCTACAAATGCTAGAAACGTAGGTTTGCCTTTTCTTAATCTTTCTTCTAAGATAAGTCGTAAGGTTAGTATTGCCTCACGTGTTCCAACATTTCCACTGAATCCAAACTGATCTTCCCCGAGGTCGGCTTCTACCAGTTTTTCCATTCGTCTGTAAATAATTCGCGTTAGTATTTTGCAGCTGTGGCTTAATAAACTGATAGTTCGGTAATTTTCACATCTGTCAACACCTGCTTTCTTTGGGATTGGAATTATTATATTCTTGAAGTCTGTGGGTATTTCGCCTGTCTCATACATCTTGCTCACCAGATGGTAGAATTTTGTCATGACTGGCTCTCTCAAGGCCATCAGTAGTTCTAATGGAATGTTGTCTACTCCCGGGGCCTTGTTTCGACTCAGGTCCTTCAGTGCTCTGTCAAACTCTTCACGCAGTATCTTATCTCCCATTTCATCTTCATCTACATCCTCTTCCATTTCCATAATATTGTCCTCAAGTACATCGCCCTTATTATTACTTCACCATTCGCTTTACTGTATTGGATTTAAAGGTTCTCTGTGGTTTCCTTACTCGCAGAAACTACGTTTATAATTTCTTGGGTATGACGTCATTGCTCAAAGCCGACGAGTGGAATCGGACACTAGAATCGGCCCAGAGCTTTCCCATTCGCCTCCAGCCACGGTATTAATTTCGGCCGGAATGCGCCGGAAGTGTCCCAGCACATGACAGACTTATTTACAGTGAAGAGCCTAACGAAGTGGCACACCAGCCTAATATCGTGTAGCGACCCCGCGAGCACGCAGAAGTGCCGCAGCGCAACGTGGCGTGGACTCGACTAATGTCTGAAGCAGTGCTGGAGGGTAACTGACACCATGAATCCTGCAGGCCTGTCCATCCGTAAGAATACGACGGGGTGGAGATCTCTTCTGAACAGTACGTTGCAACGCATCCCAGATATGCTTAGTATTGTTCGTGTCTGTTTAGTTTGCTGGCTAGCTGAAGTGTTTAAACCAGGGGCGGGCAGGAATCCTGCACGTGTGCGGTGCACTTGCACGCGTGCAGTTAACAGGTGTTCTGCGTGCACACAGGGGCAAGTTGGCCACCCGCTTATGTGCTCTCCCCACCATACATTCTGTCCGCTCCTTCCTCTGCAATGCGTTTTGTTTCCTAGCTTGCTTTATCGAATGAAGGAATAAGGTTAGGAGGAGTGCTTGAAAGATATCGTGGTTTGAAAGAGTACCTATTACCTACGAGACGTTTTATTTAATTATCACAGGTGGAGTGGAACAAAATTTCTACATACAGACAAACAGAAACAGTTACTTAAATTTTCATCACTGATGTGTGCTGTTAACCGACACTTACGAATTCAGCAAATGGTTTTCCAGCTCTCGCTATATTAAGCGCAATCTTATAACTTGCACGTGCCTCTGGGCTATTATTGTTGTCGTCCTGAAAACTTGAAAACAGTGCTCCATAAAATGTTAAATCAGTTACACGAGAGACATGACGAAAGGAAGTCTCAGATCTCTCGTGACCACAGCAACTACGACAGATTAATCTAGTATCGTCACATCGCTCTTCTTAACCTCAGTCAATTTCCCCATTCGCTCAGAATCCAACAATACATTGTACTCGTCCTTGTGAAATTTGTTGTAATGGCCTTCAATACTAAACTTCCGCTGACCGGCGAGAATACTGCCACGTATTAAACATTTCGAATTTTCACGTTTTTGCACAGAGAAAAAATGATTCTCCCATTACTTTTTAAAAGACAGCAAATCTCCACTTCTCCGTTTCCTTGTTTCACTCTGCATTTTCCGGTTCTTGAAACACAACGTTCACTACGTAGCGATCGCTACGCATCAACGTCCGCAGCTTAGACTGCCGCAACCTGCCGGCTGTCGCCACAGCCCCGGTCGACACCTGCACGCGAGCAGCACACGTGCAGCGCTGTGCGCTCGTGAGCCGCGTGCAACGTTTGCCCGCCCCTGGTTTAAACTCAGAAGAGTCTTCCTGGAGCCACTCTGTAGCATTCCTGGACGTGTGGGGTTGTCGCATTGTCCCTGCTGGATACCCCAAGTCCGTCGGAATGCACAATGGATGTGAATGGTTGCAGGTGATCAGACACGACGCTTATGTACGTGTGATCTGTCAGACTCTTATCTAGACGTATCAGGGGTTTCGTATCACACCAACTGCACACGCCCCACACCACTACTGAGCCTCCACCAGCTTGAACAGTCCCCTGCTGACATGCAGGTCCATGGATTCATGAGGTTGTCTCCATACTCGTACACGTCCATCCGCTCGATACTATTTGAAACGAGACTCGCCTGACCAGGCATCATTTTTCCAGTCATCAACAGTCCAATGTCGGTGTCTATGGGCACAGGCAAGGCGTAAAGCCTTGTGTCGTGCAGTCATTAAGGGAACACGAGTGTGCCTTCGGCTGCGAAAGCCCATATCGATGACGTTTCGTAGAATGGTTCGCACGCTAACACTTGTTCATGGCCTAGAATTGAAATCTGCAGCAGTTTGCGTAAGTGTTGCACTTCTGTCACGCTGAACGATTCTCTCCAGTCGTCGTTGGTCCCGTACTTGCAGGATCTTTTTCCGGCCGCAGCGATGTCGCAGATTTGATGTTTCACAGAATTTCTGATATTCAAGGTACAGTCGCGAAATGGTCGTTAAGGGAAAATCCCCACGTCATCGCTACCTCGGACATTGTGTGTCCCATCGCTCGTGCCCCGACTATGCTGAAACTGACGTAAATCTTGATAACCTGCCATTGTAGCAGCAGTAACCGATCTAACAACTGCGCCAGAGACTTGTTGCCTTATACAGCCGTTGAGGACCGCAGCGCCATATTCTGCCTGTTTACCTGTTTCTGTGTTTGAGTACGCATGCCTGTACCGGTTTCTTTGTCGCTTCAGTGTATAACACACTTAAGTTGCAGGGTACCTCCTGAGACATCCTGTGTAGAGGGTGATTTTTCTCCACCGTGTACAAGCTCTAGGGATTGATCGGTGAGAGGATACGGAACGAGAAACGTCTAATGAACGTATGTCCGGAAATGCATGGTTTCCATGCTACCGACCATTTTTTTATCCATACATTGTTATGGTGATGTGATGGGAGCCTGTCTTACCACTGCGGCAAGGTCGATGCTAGGGCAGTTGACTCTGAATGTATGCAAGTGTAACGTATTGTGCATAGATAGAAGACGTCCAAACTCGTTGTGGATTTAAGTAAGCACTGATTGGTATCAATAGGTGTGTTGATAAATAAATAAATAAATGAATCTTCCGAAAGCAGTCACCTTTTTTCTCTATTTTACTTTTCGCGCGACGCGTTTCGAGAAATAATTCCCATTTTCAAGTGCGTTTTTTGAGTGTATTAAGCCATTTCTTTTGATAAAAACATCACACTGGTACAACAAGTTGTTCAAATGGCTCTAAGCACTATGGGACTTAACATCTGAGGTCATCAGTCCCCTAGAACTTAGAACTACTTAAACCTAACCAACCTAAGGACATCACAAACATCCATGCCCGAGGGAGGATTCGAACCTGCGATCGTAGCGGTCGCGCGGTTCCAGACTGAAGCGCCTAGAACCGCAAGGCCACACCGGTCGGCCAACAAGTTGTGTGTGATGTGTAGTGTGTGTGAGACTCTGCACAAATGGACTATTAGAAAACTTAAAAGTCAATGAAATGAAGCAGACACACACACACACACACACACACACACACACACACACACACACACAAACACTGAAAACATCGTAAGAATTGGCTTAATAGACACAAAGAAAGGCACTTGAAAACGGGAATTATTTCTCGAAACGCGTCGTGCGAAAAGTAAAATAAAGAAAAATCGTGACTGGTAGCGGAATATTTATTTATTAACAAACAAAGCTATTGTCTCTACAGTCGCCGGCTTTCAAAAACCATTTATAATGGATCAAATCAGAATGATTGGTAACAGTGAACTTGTTTCATTCGCTATCAGTAACAGTCACGGTAAAGCCTAACGGTAAAGCCAAGTGGTTCACTAACAGGCCTTGAAAGGGCAACCCATGTACTGCCAAACCAAAGTTCATTTATCCTACATATTTAAATATTTTTAACGCTCCTTAATTGACAATAGCTGTTTAATAAACTAAGTTTAGTGTTTGTTTATTTTTATTTCTTGACAATGTTCTTTTAACTAAGAAATCTTACGTTGTTATTCGACTTATAACTCATTGGTTAGTAAAGACATTATGCTGTCAGAAGTGGGCGGAGCCTCCATGTAGTAAGACGTGCACTGGTTTCTCTAGTAGTGATTCTCCAGCTGAAAGAGGTTCCTACTCAATAGTAATTCATCGTTTTATAGCTTTATAACTTAATGTATTTTCTTTAATGTATGTAGCCCTCTAATTAAAGCTTTGTATACTACTTGTAGGTCTGAAGATGACCACAGCAGTGGTCGAAACCGGTCACCTCAATAAATATAAATCGTGATCAAGACTGTTTTTAATAGTAAATATTTAAAACTATATGGTTGTAGATTGCATTACACTTGTTTCTAGGGTACATAACTGATATGGAGGGGCAACTGCGATCTTACTGTCACTGATTTACTATTTCGTAATTTATGATCACCGCTGTTTCCGCTATTTACAGTTCAACAACTGACCGGCGTTTCATCATTTGCAAATAATTCGACGGTTCCATTAAAAAAACAGAATGACTTAATTTTTGTTATCGTGGTACATAATATTCGCAGTTTTCTGCAGTGATTTGTGGGGCAAAGGGAAAAAAAAAACTGTTCGAACAGGTGACGTTTTCCACCTTAACGCGATTCTATGGCGCTGCTTATGAGCTAGTGACACAGGATAAAGGCTTTAATAACTTTCTGGAGCCATTAAAAGCGCAGCAAGAAGGCTCTTTGACTGTAGAAGCCAATTACGATCCTCGCCGATAAATCGGTTCCCCCGTCCGGATTAAAACCCGTCGGGAGTCCAGTCAAAGAGAATTCCCGAAGGAATTTATGACGGGCCACCCGAGCCAGATTATTTAGGGGATAATATTGCTCCGCTGTTGGCAGGTTTACTATAGAGGCTGCTGCCCGTTAACAGTGGTGTAGTACGGATGGAGCTCCTTCAAACGCAAAACGGAGGGCTTAAGTCGCCAGTGACGGAGCACTAGCCAGTAATTACCAGGGGTCATGCAGACAATAGACTGCAGTCTTATTCAGGGTCCGCAAAATAAAACTGGCTTGGAAAATACCAGGGCGCCCTGAAAAGTAATGCTCCGATTTTTTATTTGACGCTTTTAAAGCTTCTTAAATAAAACAAAGATTATTAATATTCTGCGTCTTTACTCTTCATGTGTACATATTTACACTAAGAGCAAAAGTCTTCGGATACCTCGTAATATCGTGATTGACTCTTTGCGTGGCGTATTGCAGCAAGTAGTTGGAAGTCCCCTGCGGAAGTACTGAGGCACCGTGGCCTCAATAACCGTCCATAGTTGCGAAACTTTTGGCGGTGCAAGATTTTGTGCACGTACTGACCTTGCATATGTACCATTAATATTCGATGGGTTTCATAGAGGGTGGTCTTGTCAGGGTACTGGTGTGTAGTATATGTAAGTGGTTGTTCTTTGGTCGGCCGGTGTGGCCGAGCGGTTCTAGGCGCTTCAGTCTGGAACCGCGAGACCGCTAAGGTCACAGGTTCGAATCCTGCCTCGGGCATGGATGTGAGTGATGTCCTTAGGTTTCTTACGTTTAAGTAGTTCTAAGTTCTAGGGCACTGATGACCTCAGATATTAAGTCCCATAGTGCTCAGAGCCATTTGAACCATTTTTTTGTTGTTCTTTGGAGGGCGACAAAGCCCAATGGCGCAAAGAGTCGCAAGTAGAGGTAGTTGTTGAGAGGCTGTGGAAGGTGTGGGCTGGGTGAGCCAAAGGCGGTTGCTTGGCGAAGGATTCATCTCTATGTTTAATAGTAGTGGCACACAGTTTGAATAATAGTGTGTTTATGTTTGTGCAGTGTGATAAAGGATATAAATTAAATTTTACCATTTCTTAATGCGTCTCCATCAGTTAGTACCACACCATTGCATTTAACAATGAACGAAGTCTCGATATACACTGTCAACTACAACAAGAAGATTGCAATATAATAGTCATTAATTAACCCATATAATCTCCAAGCAGAAGGGAGCTTATAGTCTGAGTGGCCAAAACATTCGCTCGAACTGTCAAAAATGTTAATCAAACAAATCGCAAACACCTATGGCGTAATGACGTGACATCATCGTTTGGGAACGGGAATTCCGTGAATGGCTGCAAATGGTCTCGAAGTAGTGAATCATAGCCATTTCCAGTCAATGATCAGTTCAGTTGGACCAGAGGACGCAGTCAATTCCATGAAAACACAGTCACTCCATTATGCAGCCACCGCTAGCTCGCACAGTGCCTTGTTGACAACTTGGGTCCATGGCTTCATGGGGTTTGGGCCACAGTCGAACCGTACCATCAGCTCTTACCAAGAGAAATCGGGACTCTTGAGACCAGGCCACGGTTTTCCAGTCGTCTAGGGTCCAGGAGAAGCGCTGCAGGCGATGTCGTGCTTTCAGCAAAGGAACTGGCGTATGTCCTCTACTGCCATAGTCCATTAACGTTGAATTTCGATGGACTCTCCTATCGGATACGTCCAAATGGTTGAAATGGCTCTGAGCACTATGGGACTTAACTTCTCAGGTCATCAGTCCCCTAGAACTCACAACTAGTTAAACCTAACTAACCTAAGGACATCACGCACATCCATGCCCGAGGTAGGATTCGAACCTGCGACCGTAGCGGTCGCGCGGTTCCAGACTGAAGAGCCTAGATCCGCTCGGCCACAGCGGCCGGCACTGATACGTCCGCCCTACGCCCCACGCTGATTTCTGTGGTTATTTAACGCAGTGTTGCTTTTCTGTTAGCACTGACAACTCTACACAAATAGCGCTGCTCTCAGTTGTTAACTGAAGGCCGTCAGCCACTGCCTTGCCTGTGGTGTGAGGCAATGCCTAAAATGCGCCATTATCGGCACACTCTTGACACCGTGGATCTCAGAATACTGAATGCCCAAAAGATTTCCGAAATGGGATGTCCCACGAGTCCAGCTCCAACTACGATTCCACAGTCGAAGTTTGTTAATTCTCGTCCTGCGGCCATAATCACGTCGCAAACCAGTGCATTGTCGTTTTATACTCCCACCATCTATATACGTGCGTGCCACTGTCCCATGACCTGCTTCATCGCTATCAAACTAAAGTCTTCGAACAGATGAAAATCGGATGCTGGCCGCTGGTGGCCGAGCGGTTCTAGGCGCTTCAGTCCGGAACCGAGCGGCCGCTACGGTCGCAGGTTCGAATCCTGCCTCAGGCATGGATGTGTTTGATGTCCTTAGGTTAGTTAGGTTTAAGCAGTTCTAAGTAACTGTTGACCTAAGATGTTAAGTCCCATAGTGCTTAGAGCCATTTTTGAAAACCGGGTGGGTCGAAGTCGGGTCTCTATGAAGAATGGTCGATGAAAGTGGAGTCACTTTCTAACCATTAAGTGGCGCCTTATTGCTCCCTCAGTTACTAACTGAATGAGTTGCTCACTTGCCTCCATCAGTGGCACCAGCAGCGTCAATTGACACTAGTACTGCTGTACCATCTTTCATGTGACCGCTATATTTCCCATGTGGCGGTGTGCTGTGTGTGAGTAGTTGGTCGGTTGTGACAGAGCAGCGAGGAAGTCTCCATGGCGTGTGGTCAGGTTTGGCCCGCTGGCGGCATGCACGCGAGGTCGGAGTTGTGAGGCACTAGCTGCGAGAGCTGCAAGGTTCGTCGCCTACTGAACCTGGATACTGGAGTTGAGTAATCAGTTAACCTGTTACGAAACCTCAACTGCTGCGACTTCTCTTCGTTCATTGCCGGTTGTTGCTTCCTGGGCTGTTCCCACAAGCAGCAACGTATGATGTGTTGGAGTTGGCAAATTTTGCAGCTGACTTCCTGTATGGCGTTTAACTATTGAAATGATTGTAACTTATTAGTGAAGTACACCAGCGGTATCTTCTGCCTTGTGGCCATTAACGTTCCTGTTAGCTGCCCTGGTCGTTAGTGTAGTTTTCTGGCAGTGTGTTTTCTTCGCCGTGTTGATGCTGTCCGGCATTGCGTGTAGTTCGACAGCTTGATGTTGTTCTCCTCGTCCTTCCTTTCAGTGGTTATTGTGCCTTGACCGTGTTTAGACGCCAATTATCAAGACTTACTGCTGCTGTGATCTTCGTGCTCGCTGATATTTTCGGTTCTCGTGCCGTTGGTTTGGTGGAAGGGAATCGATTAGGTTGTTGGTTGGTTCTTTAGCCATCCTTAGGTCGTGCTGCCACCCGATTGTTTAGTGTTACGCTCGGCTGCCTGTCTCACCTAAACTGTTGTTAGAGTTTCCTCCCCAGGCCGACCCTTGGACCACTTCTGAGCACCACTGTTCTGTTGTTTGGGATAGCGAATTTCTTTTTTCTGAAGTACTGTGCGAGGCCTTCAGCCACGTATTAATTTAGTTTATTTTAATGTTCAGTCTGTGGCCTTCAGCCAAACCTTATGTGAAACATTTTAAGATTAGGCCTTCAGCCTACTTAAATTAAAATCTGAAAGGTCTTCGTCTAAAACATTTTAAAATTTCCTTACTGAAGTTCGTCTCATCCAGGCCTTAAACGCTCAGTAGTTCTATTTTGTAACTGAGGCTTCAGTCGTGTGTATTTTTTAATGCAACTTTAATAACTTGTACAAAATTGTTGAGGCTTTCGTGGCCACTTGTTGACAAACTGCCTATTGGCTTCTGTCTCGGGTTCTTCGGCCGACGTTCATCTAATGATTTTTCTGACGTTTCGCCAGCACGAGTGGCTGGCATTGTCAAAGCTTCACCCTCCATTGCCGGTGGTGAACTGGAGCCGAGATCGCGGCCGCAGACTATATGTACCTGGCGCGCCAACGTCCGAGGGCTTCTCCGCGGTCATTTCCGGTGCGGTTCTCCTCTTGCTACCTGCGACGGTCGTTCGCTGCAGTACGGGAAGCCAGGATCCGTTTACCTTCAGGTTTTCCTCTTTCTTGTTCAAACTGTTCGCGTGTTTTTGTATTTCTACAGCTTCTCTGAACAAGCGCGTGTGATAGTGGTTCTCTACAGCCAGAACTTCCGTGTCGGCGAATTTTATTACGTGGCCGGTCTCATTCAGTGCGTGCTCTGCCACGGCCGATTTCTCCACCTGCCCCAACCTGCAATGTCGCTTATGCTCCTTGATCCTGGTGTTAATGGATCGTCCAGTCATCCCGACATGTCTCTGCCGGCGGACATACAGAGAAACCTGCGCAACACAGAAGCCCTACCACCTCGGCTGTATGGATTACCCAAGATCCATAAGAACAACGTTCCACTGAGACCGATCGTTAGCGCTCCTGGATCACCGACATATAAACTGGCAAAACACTTGGCCTCTCTGCTCCAACCACACGTGGGGAAGACCGACACATACATTAAGGACTCAGGACATCTCATTGAGAAGCTGAAGAAACTGAAACTTGCACCAAACGACATCCTGGTCAGCTTTGATGTTGTTTCGTTATTTACGAAAGTGCCACTCAGCGACGCTCTGGAGCACATCGGTTCCATGTTCCCGCTAGACATCAGAAAGCTCTTCCATGCATGTCTCACCACGAGCTATTTCACGTGGAATGGCGACTTCTACGAACAGCTGGAAGGCGTCGCCATGGGTAGTCCTCTCAGTCCAGTGGTGGCTAACTTCTTCATGGAACAATTGGAAGCACAGGCACTGGACTCGGCGACTTGCAAACCTAAGGTGTGGTACAGGTACGTCGATGATACTTTCGTGGTGTGGAGCCATGATGAAGAACAGCTCGGTGACTTCCTAAGGCACTTGAACAGCCTCCATGCCAACATAACATTTACCATGGAAGTAGAAAAGGACAAGAAACTGCCATTTCTAGATGTGCTGGTCACAAGGGACGGCGAAAACCTGGGACACAGCGTGTACCGAAAACCGACTCACACGGACCGATACCTGCACAAACTGTCAAACCACCACCCGAGCCAGAAAAGGGGCATGATTAGTACGCTCGTAACGAGAGCAGGACGAATATGTGAGCCGCAACACCTCAAACGAGAAATGCAACACCTGGAAACAGTCCTGAGGAGCAATGGGTACTCCACAAATTATATTAGAAGTGTAACTGAGCCAAACACTCGGCGAAGTAAGGAACCAGAAAAAGAAATGTCGGGTACGGCCTTTCTGCCATACATTCCCAGAGTGACGGACAGAATCGGCCGTATATTGCGCAAACATGGCGTAAAGACGATCTTCAAACCGACAAGGAAGATCAAAGAGTGTCTTAGATCGGCGAAGGAGAAAAGAGACCCACTTGCAATGTCGGGAATATACCGCATACCATGCACATGCGGAAAAGTTTATGTCGGGATGACTGGACGATCCATTAACACCAGGATCAAGGAGCATAAGCGACATTGCAGGTTGGGGCAGGTGGAGAAATCGGCCGTGGCAGAACACGCACTGAATGAGACCGACCACGTAATAAAATTCGCCGACACGGAAGTTCTGGCTGTAGAGAAGCACTATCACACGCGCTTGTTTAGAGAAGCTGTAGAAATACAAAAACACACGAACAGTTTCAACAAGAAAGAGGAAAGCCTGAAGGTAAACGGATCCTGGCTTCCCGTACTGCAGCGAACGACCGTCGCAGGTAGCAAGAGGAGAACCGCACCGGAAATGACCGCGGAGAAGCCCTCGGACGTTGGCGCGCCAGGTACATATAGTCTGCGGCCGCGATCTCGGCTCCAGTTCACCACCGGCAATGGAGGGTGAAGCTTTGACAATGCCAGCCACTCGTGCTGGCGAAACGTCAGAAAAATCATTAGATGAACGTCGGCCGAAGAACCCGAGACAGAAGCCAATAGGCAGTTTGTTAATAACTTGTGTTCTTCCCTTCAGCTGTATTGTTTCTGAATTCTTTAAGGGCATGTGTGATTAAGTGTTTTTAGCAAATAAAGTTTGTATGTTTGTGGAACTAGCAGGAACTGATTTGGCCCCTTTCCACAACCTGATCCGCTCTGTCCTGCGAAACCAGATTCCAGTCGGTAAGTAAAAGAAACGCATAGAGTTTTCCTGAAAATGTATGCCTGTCGTGATTTGCGAAATCCCTTATACATGCAATTCGGTGAGGTAGACGGAACTATTGTGCTGATATGAAACTTCCTAGGAGATTAAAACTGTGTGCTGGACTGAGACTCGAACTTGGGACCTTTGCCTTTTGCAGGCAAGTGCGGGCAAGCTGAAGATAGGAGACGAGGTACTGGCAGAAGTAAAGCTGTGAGGACGGGGCGTGAGTCGTGCTTGGGCAGCTCACACGGTAGAGCACTTGCCTGCGAATGACAAAGGTCCCGAGTTCTGCCCGAAACTACTTTGCACCTCGACGCTTCGAGCTGCAGTCACAGAGACAGGCTCGATTTGGCAGTTTGCCTGCGTAGCGGCGAGGCGTTGTTAATTAGCGAGCACAATTAGTGTAGGTCCAGATTTTTTGAATATCACAGAATTTACACTTGTACTGCAAAATTGAAGGTTTGAGCGGGAGTCGAATTGTCGCCTCGTACATGCTCGTATGACGAAGGTCAAACGTTAACCACTTGGCAACCATGCACGTTAACATCCAGTATCTACACACAGATACATGAGTTACATAAAAAACGTGTAGATCTTCTCTTGCGATATTCTCAGATTCGCCTTACTACTTGCACATTTTGTTGTTGTTCCCACGTCGTGGGCTCTGATTGTGAGTTTGATTCTCCAAGCTCTTTTGTTCTTCGAAGCCGCCACTGATATTCCGTGGAACGCACATACTCTCAGGTTTTTCCAAGCTGTGACGGATATGAAGGCCGGCGAAATCATAGTAAATCAAGTTCCTCACCACATGCCTAGTTTAAACTGTAACCTTCATCGCTGTTATTAGGTGTTCCGCCATCTTCACTTCGATAGATTCCTTAATTATGCTGGCGGTCGCACCACGCTGCTGGTCTCACCGTATTTCTCGATTACATTCGAGGCAGCGGTCTGCGACAGCTGATTGGCTTGGTTCTTTTCGTCAAATGTGTCGCTGATGCATCTTAACATCTCTCCTGGACTGTTATGATAGCCTGTCCCACGTAAGACATGCCACATTCTCACGGAATGCCATACACACCCTGCTTTCGGAGACTCAGATTGTCTTTCACATTACAAACAAGATTTTTTTAAATCTTAGTTGAAAGGAGGGAAATACACTGGATGCCATGTTTCCATAGGACCCAACCAATCGTTCCAGATATTTGGGTCGGCATGAGTCAGCTGTGAATATTACCCGACTATCACTTTAATAAGGCGTGCTTGCAAAATAATCACACCAGTTCTTTACAGAAGAATGGAAAATCTGGTAGAAACCAACTTCGCAGAATATCGGTTTGCGTTCCGGAGAAATGCAGGTGCATGCGAGGCAATACTAAACCTACGGCTTAACTTAGAAGATAAGTTGAGGAGAGGCAAACCGTCGTTGCAGACTTACAGAAAGCTTTTGACAATGTCAACTGATACTCTTTGAAATTCTGAACGTAGTTTTAAGAGTAGAAGTGCATCAAAGGGAAGCAGTGGTTGAGAAGGGACTGAGACAGGGTTGCAGCCTATCCCCGATGTTATTCAATCTGCATGTTGAGCAAGCAGCAAAGGAAATCAAAGAAAAATTTGGAATAGTAATTAAAATTCATGAAGAGGAAATAAAAAGTTTGGGGTTTGCTGATGACATCGTAATTCTGTAAGAGACAGAAAAGAACTTTAAAGAGGTGCTGAACGGAATGGACAGTGTCTTGAAAGAAAGATAAAAAATGAACACGAGCAAAAACAAGGTAAGGACAACGGAATGTAGCCAAATTAAATCAGCTGATACTGAGGGAATTAGATTAGGAAATTAGACACTAAAAGTAGTGATGAGTTTTGTTATATGGGCAGCAGAATAACTGATGATGGCCGAAGAAGAGAGGATATAAAATGTAGCCTGGCAATGGCAAGAAAAGGGTTTCTGAAGAAAAGAAATTTGTTAACATCTAATATAGATTTAAGTGTCACGAAGTCTTTTCTGAAACTATTTGTATGGGGTGCAGCCATGTATGGAAGTGAAACGTGGACAGTAAACAGATTAGACAAAAAGAGAATAGAAACTTTTCAAATGTGGTGCTACAGAAGAATGCTGAAGATTATGGGTGGATCATGTTACTACACAGGCGGTGCTGATAGGAGTTGAGCGAAAAGAAAGTTGCAGCACATCTTGACCAAAAGGAGGGATCGGTTGGTATGACACATTCTGAGACATGAAGGTATTATAAATTTAGTACTGGAGGGGAGTGTGGGGAGTGAGAATTTTAAGAGGGAAACAAAGATATATTTTAAGAGGGAAACAAAGATATTAATACAGTAAATACGAGGATTGGAACTTTTAATATTGGCAACTATTTATTTACAGCTGGTACAACATAGATACGTGTTTCAAAGTTTTACTGACCTTCATAGTAGTCACCAGCGTTGTGTATAACCCGTTGCCAGCGATGTGGAAATCGTAGGATACTCCTAGCAGTGGCAGTTGTGTTGACAGTCCGAGCGGCGCGGTCTATTGCCCGACGAATTTGTAGCAGTTCTGAAGGGAATACCGTGAAGTGTTTCCTTCAGTTTGGAAATTGAGTTGAGCTCACGAGGGCTTAAGTCAGGGGAGTGCAGTAGGTGGTATAGCACTTAGCAGCCCCATCAGTAAAACAAATCAGTAACAGCTTGCACTGTACGTGCTTGAGCATTGTCCTGCAAAATGATGGTCAGGTCCTGCAGAAAGTGTCATCACTTCCGTCTCTCAGCTGGTCGTAGGTTGTGTTCCAAAAATGATCAGCATGAGCACCTTTGAATGTTACACTAATGGGCAATATTACAGGAGAGTCAAAGTCAGTTTTGTGTTATGTTTTTACTTGGTTTTCATCTTTTTTCTGACAACTCCAGGAAGTGGACGAGTTTGTGATCCCGGGCTCAAAGTCAATGTTGGGTTATGTAATTAATAACGTTGTGTTTCATGGATTGGTACACTGTGATACATTTTTGAATAGGTCTTTAGGAGAGGAAATGAATTAGCGAATAAAAAATACAGGGTGTGATTTAAGAAAGTCATACCGCTGTTCATATCATAAGTCAATCATGCTGATTGACGTCCCCCCTGACAGCTAAGGAACATTTGCTTGAAACATTTTGTAACTTGCATCTGGACAAACAGTTATTCAGTGTCGCCGAGATAAATGGGACACCCTGTACAGGGTGTTTCAGAAGTGATGGTCAATATTTGGGGATATGACGGGAATGATCATTCGCAACAAAAAAGTGAAGCAAGCATGGACTCTAAAACGCATACCGTAAGAGCTATGAGTACTGTTGATCTTGGATGCTGTGAAACAAATCTATTCCACTGAAAGCTCCTTGCTTTCCATATTTTGGGAAGTGGTAGTATGGACCAAAACAATAAAAAAATGTCCAGTAAACATCCTTTTTAAAGTTTAAGTTAATTTGACTTTTTTGTATCAAATAATCATTCCTGTCATATCCCTGAATATTGACCATCACTTCTGAAACACCCTGTATATTATGCAATCACATATGTGAGGGTACTGGAAATTTGCTATGAAAGGACTTGCAATACTACGCAGAAAGTGTTTAAAGATGTACTTGAGAACGCAACAGCAAATTACAATGATAGATAGACAGGATTCATTATTCTGTACATTAAGAAGTATTTTGTGGTAAATTTGCAGGCGTGGAGCACGTGAAAAAATTGATGATACAAATAATAAAGTTTCTAAGGTCACACGCATTATTTGATTGTCAGTTCCAACAGTTTCGTTGAAACTGTATATAGAGTATGGAGACACTATATATTAGCACGAAGTACGTTACTTAAGTCAAGGGACATGCGTCGAACGATTTTTCGATTTAAATGTCGCTATTGTTGAGTTTATAGAGAAGGAAGGAGCGCAGGAACGGAAATTAGAACATCCAAATAGGATGCAGACCTCTCATTGTAAGTGGACCCGACTGCACATTGCCGACTGTACGACTCTGCAAGGTGAGAAAAAACTTGTTTCTGATTTGATGGGGATGCACTTAAAAGGAAAATCGCGTTGTAGAAGGCACACATTCTAACGGAAACGTTCCAGTTCCCTATGCTCACTTGCATTAAAGAAAACGTTGTGTTTGAAGAATTCATTCTGACTACGAAAGAGGGTGCAAAAGTGCTAGAATTTTTGATAAACATATATCTTTTTTCGATTATGAGACTAAATAAATCATGATTGCATGGCAAACTCAGTGCGAAAGTCTGAGATATTGTCTCCATATGTCCATATCCATATGCCAATAGATTGTACCAGATATAAATTACACTACTGGCCATTAAAATTCCTACACCACGAAGATGACGTGCTACAGACGCGAAATTTAACCGACAGGAAGAAGATGCAAATGATTAGCTTTTCAGAGCATTCACACAAGGTTTGCGCCGGTGGCGACACCTATAACGTGATGACATGAGGAAAGATTCCGATTTCTCATACACGAACAGCAGTTGACCGGCGTTGCCTGGTGAAACATTATTGTGATGCCTCGTTTAAGGAGGAGAAATGCGTACCATCACGTTTCCGACTTTGATTGTAGCCTATCGCGATTGCGGTTTATCGTATGGCGACATTGCTGCTCGCGTTGGTTGAGATCCAATGACTGTTAGCAGAATATGGAATCGGTGGGTTCAGGAGGGTAATACAAAACGCCGTGCTGTATCCCAACGGCCTCGTATCACTAGCAGTCGAGATGACAGGCATCTTATCCGCATGGCTGTAACGGATCGTGCAGCCACGTCTCGATCCCTGAGTCAACAGATGGGGACGTTTGCCAGACAACAAGCATCTGCTCGAACAGTTCGACGACGTTTGCAACAGCACGGACTATCAGCTCGGAGACCATCACTGCGGTTACGCTTGACGCTGCATCACAGACAGGAGCGCCTGCGATGGTGTACTCAACGACGAATCTGAGTGCACGAATGGCAAAACGTCATTTTTTTCGGATCAATCCAGGTTCTGTTTGCAGCATTATGATAGTCCCATTCGTGATTGGCGACATCGCTGTGAACGTATATTGGAAGCGTGTATTCCTCATCGCCATACTGGCGTATCACCCGGCGTGATGGTATGGGGTGCCATTGGTTACACGTCTCGGTCACGTCTTGTTCGTATTGACGGCACTTTGAACAGTGAACGTTACATTTCAGATGTGTTACGACCCGTGGCTCTACCCTTCATTCGATCCCTGCTAAACGCTACATTTCAGCAGGATAATGCTCGACCGCATGTTGTAGGTCCTGTACGGGCCTTTCTGGATACAGAAAATGTTCGACTGCTGCCCTGGCCAGATCTCTCACCAATTGAAAACGTCTGCTCAATGGTGGCCGAGCAACTGGCTCGTCACAATACGCCAGTCACTACTCTTGATGAACTGTGGTATCGTGTTGAAGCTGCATGGGCAGCTGTACCTGTACACGCCATCCAAACTCTGTTTGACTCAATGGCCAGGCGTATCAAGGCCGTTATTACAGCCAGAGGTAGTTGTTCTGGGTACCGATTTCTCAGGATCTATGCACCCAAATAGCGTGAAAATGTAATCACACGTCAATCCTAGTATAATATATTTTGTCCAATGAAGACCCGTTTATCATCTGCATTTGTTCTTGGTGTTGCAATTTTAATGGCCAGTAGTGTATATAACGCATCCAGCGTGCCAATACTAATTAAGTAATACTGAAAATATGATTGTTTTTGATATATGTTGTTGAGAAATGTGAAATTTAAAACCGAGCCGTATGCAGTGGGACTGCGTCGCCACTGAAATGCCGTGAATCCGCAGTTTTCCGCTCCTAGTGCGCCTAGGGTAGAGCCACGGGTCGTAACACATCTGAAATGTGACGTTCAATGTTCAAAGTGCTGTCAATGCGAACGAGAGGTGACCCAGACGTTAACCAATGGTACCGCATACCATCACGCCGGGTGATACGCCAGTATGGCGATGACGAATACACGCTTCCAATGTGCGTTCACCGCGATGTCGCCATCACGGATGCGACCATCATGATGCTGTAAACAGAACCTGGATTCATCCGAAAAAATGACGTTTCGCCATTCGTACACCCAGGTTCCACAGGCGCTGCTGTCTGTGATGCGCGTCAAGGGTAACTGCACCCATGGTCTCCGAGCTGATAGTCCGTGCTGCTGCAAACGTCATCGAACTGTTCGTGCAGATGGTTGTTGTCTTGCAAACGTCCCCATCTGTTGACTCATGGTTCGAGATGTGGCTGCACGGTCCGATACAGCCACGCGGATAAGATGCCTGTCATGTCGAATGTTAGTGATACCAAGCCGTTGGGATCCAGCACGGCGTTCCGTATTACCCTCCTGAACCCACCGATTCCATATTCTGCTAACAGTCATTGGATCTCGACCAACGCGAGCAGCAATGCCGCGATACGATAAACCGCAATCGCGACAGGCTAGAATCCGACCTTTATCAGAGTCGGAAACGTGATGGTACGCATTTCTTCTCGTTACACGAGGCATCACAACAACGTTTCACCAGGCAACGCCGGTCAACTGCTGTTTGTGTATGAGAAATCGGTTGGAAACTTTCCTCATGTCAGCAGATTGTAGGTGTCGCTACCGGCGCCAACCTTGTGTGAATGCTCTAAAAAGCTAATCATTTGCATATCACAGCATCTTCTTCCTGTCGGTTAAATTTCGCGTCTGTAGCACCTCATCTTCGTGGTGTAACAATTTTAAAGGCCAGTAGTGTAGCTAATCCTCACGAGAAAAAAGACCTACACGTAAACGTGTTAGTTTAGAGCTGCGTCCAGGTGACGTAGCTACTGTGCAGGAACTGTGCGGTTCTATTCCCGACGGCCTTCCCTCGGGAGGTGAACAGATTAGCTCGCTAGTCGCTCGATGCTGCCTGATGTCACACCCCAAGGGATGGTAGCTGGGCACCGCTCCCCTCGAGCCGACAGTACACTGGCCGCCCACGCAGCACAGCTGTTTACCCTGGGAGTTAGCTGCCGAGCAGTCTGCTCTGTCCGTAAACACAGTTCACTTCCCTGTCTCTCTCTAGCAGTGGAGCACTGCTCTACACGCGCGCGGGAGCTGGAAAAGGCCTGCCAACACCATCGTACAGCCGTCACTTGTCTGGAGCTCGTAGCTCGACGCACTGAATCACTTTAGACATCCCCAGAAAAAAGAAAGTTTCTCATCTGTAACGATTCTCTTATTGCTCTGCCGGCATTGCAGCAAAGGTACCAAAGGGAGAAAGCGACGAAAGGTGCAGCGTAATTACAGGCTGTCCAGCGAAGGGCTCCCTCCTTACAACATTAAATACACTACTGGCCATTAAAATTTCTACACCACGAAGATGACGTGCTACTGACACGAAATTTAACCGACTCAAAGATGATGCTGTGATATGCAACTGATTACCTTTTCAGAGCATTCAGACAAGGTTGGCGCCGGTGGCGACACCTACAACATGCTGACGTGAGGAAAGTTTCCAACCGATTTCTCATACACAAACAGTAGTTGTCCGGCGGTGCCTGGTGAAACGTTGTTGTAATGCGTCGTGTAAGGAGGAGAAATGCGTACCATCACCTTTCCGACTTTCATAAAGGTCAGATTGTAGCCTATCGCGATTGCGGTTTATCGTATCGCGACATTGCTGCTCGCGTTCGTCGAGATCCAATGACTGTTAGCAGAAAATGGAATCTGTGGGTTCAGGAGGGTAATACGGAACGCCGTGCTGGATCCCAACGGCTTGGTATCACTAGCAGTCGACATGACAGGCATCTTATCCGCATGGCTGTACACGCCATCCAAGCTCTGTTTGATTCAATACCCAGGCGTATCAAGGCCGTTATTACGGCCAGAGGTGGTTGTTATGGGTACTGATTTCTCAGGATCTATGCACCCAAATTGCGTGAAAATGTAATCACATGTCAGTTCTAGTATAATATATTTGTCTAACGAACATCCGTTTTGCATGTGCATTTCTTCTTGGTGTAGCAATTTTAATGGCCAGTAGTGTATTTTATTAGAAATCTGCGCTTTCTTTTGTGAGAGACTCATATCTTCTCAGCTCACAAAACAAATTCTAATGGAAGTTAAATGATTACTTTTATAAGATAGGTGGGAATTAAGGAAGTCGAAGTTAATTACCGTTTTGTCACCCTTATTTTTTCATGTCCCTAATAAACAGCTGTAGCACGCTCTTCAGAACGATGATCCATGAAACAAACCAGTGCTACCTCGTGATGAGCTATGTAAACTTTATAGACGGAGAAGAAAAACAAGGGGTTTAATTATGCGACATCGACGATGTTACAGAAACGCTTATGTTCCTTATTTTGTAGGTGTATCTAGCATATACAGGGCGATTTTTTCCACCGTGTACAAACTCAAGGGACTGAACGATGAGAGGATATGGAACAACAAAGGTATAATGAACTAATGTTCACAAATGCATGGTTTCCATGCCAGAGACCATTTGTTCCATCATACGTTGTTATAGAGACTTCGGCCTAGTGCGCGCTGTACCATGCACACACAGTTGCAGTATGTGTTGAAAATGATTTCCATGTGCCTCAACGCACGCGTGTCCGCTCTGCAGCATGTTCTGTCTCGTACGTTAACATAGGCCAGGCTACATCCTAACAGTGTCAAAGGCACCACGAACACGCTGCTCCATTGTCTCCACATTTGGAATTGGCCCTGCATACACTATACTTCTGACATGGTCTCATAACCACAAATTGCACAGGTTGAGATATGGTGAACTAGCAGGCCATGCAACTGGACCCCCTCGTCCGACCCTTCGACTAAGGAAGATATGACTGAGATGCATCCGGACGTTAGCGGCAAAGTGGCCTGGAGCACCATCATGTAGCAGCCGCATAACCCTTCGAATCGTCAGCGGCACTTCTTCCAGCAGGGGAGGCAGAGTCACCCGCAAGAGACGTCCATAGTTCCGGCCTGTTAGGCGACGTGGAAGGAAGACTGGTCCCAAAATACGGTCGCTAATTATCCCGACCCACGCGTTCAGGCTGCACCGATGCTGATGGACCATTGTGCATACGATCCCATAGATCACTGTTGTCAAAGCTGTAGATCCAACTCCGCATAAAGGAGGCTTGATCTGTGAATAAATGTATGGCACTAATCCAGGAAGAGTAGTTGCCTGGTGAAGAAACCTGTGACAAAACTGCTCCTGATGTGGAAAGTCTGTCGCTAGTAAACCCTGCACACACTGTGAGTGGTAAGGGCAGTAACAATTGTCATGGAGAGTGTTCTACACGGTCATCTGGCTTATCCCGTACTGGCGGGCCAACTGCCCGGTACTGACACGGCGGTTGCCTTCCACAGTGTTAATCCCACGTTCCTCCAAGTCTGGTGTCCCAACATTTCGGGTACGTCTGTCATGACTTCCTGATTCCTGAAACGACCCTGTCTCAGGCAAACATTGAATGCTGTGGTTGTTGTCGGCGGGGCTAGGTCTCCTGATACAACCTTGGAACCTGCCGCCCATTGTTATTTGCCTTTCCCTAAGTTAACACCATGTCGGCAAGCTCTCGATTCGAGTACATTGTGTACAACGACGTATCACATCAATTACAAGGTGAGTCAGCAAGGGTAGTAAAAATGGAAATGAGCGTCTGGCGTCATCGGCTGGGAGGCCCCTTAGGGGGCAGGTCCGGCCGCCTTGGTGCAGGTCTTATTACATTCGACGCCACATTGTGGGACCTGCGCGCCGGACGGGGATGAAATGATGATGAAGACAACACAACACTCAATCCCTGAGCGGAGAAAATCCCCGACCCAGCCGGGAATCGAACCCAGCAGGTCCCTTAGGACGGCAGTCCGTTACGTTGACCTTTCAGCTATCGGGTCGGACAGCAAGAGAAGTGAATCCGACACAACATTACCAATTACTTCGCCAGAAGAGGACGCTACGGCATGACGTATGAGGAACAATACCACCTCCTTCGAGGAAACAAGCACACTACAACTGTGGTTGCATGGTCCAGCGCGTATTAGACCGCAGTCTCTGTAACAATGTCTGACCCAATAAATGGTCTTTAGCATGGAAACCATGTATTTCCGGACATAAGTTCATTAGACCTTTTTTGTTCCTTATCCTTTCAGCGATCAATCCCTAGAGTTTGTACACCGTGGAAAAAAATCACCCGATATAAGCTTTGTGATTTTCAGCCATTTTAGAGGGAGATTTGTATTACAGAAATGTTCGGGTTTGCAAAGCTGTGCCTTGTAATTTGTTCTATACTGCAACATACTGTATTTTATTTAAGTGAGCTATTTCGGAAATTTCATTTGTGGAGAAGTAAGTGTAGTATTTTTGGTTTGCCATGAACTCAGATGCAATTAACTTCGGATCAGAACGCCAATTTTCACATCCACGAGGACCAGTAAAAGCTTTACTAATCAGCTGAGTCCTGTTAAAACAGAAATACTCATGCATTTCAGTATATTTTTGGAAGTAGTTGCCACTTCGTGTGTGATGCTGGAGGTACGATCAATCTTTTTTTGTATGGGGAGCAGGCTTATTCTCTCCAAAACCACCACTTACATACCACAAGGAAAAAAAACAGTATTTCTAGTGAAACACGCATCAGGAAACATAACATAACAGCATTCCGTATTCGAATTTATATTTTCTACCAGCAAATTGTTTCATTTCACATACAGGTCAGCAGGCCCTGGTATCCTGGTCACCATGTTTCAATGCAGTTTCATGGATGAAGTACGCTTCACGCGGTTACCATTCAACAGCTAATACTGACGTAGTAGGAGGGCTATTCCTTTATTAAGGACCGATCATTCGCGAAATAAATTATTTGCAAAAGTTAGCTACACCTTCCAGCTACTTCTCTGCTAGTCGCCGCTCCGACTCAAGACATCTCTCGTAGTGTTGTAGTATCTCCCAATCACCCCATTCACATAAAACAGTCTCCTGTGCTTACCAGCATTCTTCTAAGCTGGTCTGCAGTTCGCTGTCTGTGGCAAAATATTGTCCTCATAGCCAGTGGTTCATGTAAGCTAAAAGATGAAAATCAGATGGAGCAGGGTGATGGAACACTTCCCATCGAAAACACTACAGAACGTCTTCATTGCCCCTGCAAAGTGCGGCTGAGAATTGGCACGAAGGAAAAGCATGACAGTTACGTTATGTGGGGTTGCATGAAATCAGGCGAAAATTCTCAGCAGGCACTCATACTTCACGGGAGAGACTATTGTGATAGGAACCTTTACGCGCTCACTTTGCGCTCAAAACTGAGAAGAGCGACGTGACGCGATCGACGTACACGCTGAAGACACTTTCCATCACATCTGTACAAAGCTCCATTGCATTTTCACTGTAGTTGTCGTTACACAGTCGCAAATCTGGAAATGCGTGCTGGTACACGAAGGTATCAAAAGTCACCAGTCTGAGCGTTCGTCGTCTGACTCCACTGCCTCTAGAGAAGGGCAAGCGGGCTGTGAAGGTACTATATCGACTGCAGTGCAAGCTTCTTTATGGAGACGGTCACAGGCTGTCGGCAGTGCGGGACCTTCCAGCACTTGCGCAGGGTCGGCAGTAGTCTGGAGGTAGCGCCAGAGGGTCGAGCACAGGAGCGTGGAGCGACAGGGAGGTACAGGGAATTGCTAGAGGAAATTGTGTCATTATTCTGAAATTGAGACAATTAGAGAGGGAAACTGAAGAGTGTAAGGTAAAATGGAAATGGATATGTACTGGTGGGGAAAAAAAACAACCAGGGAAAAGCACTGCACTCAGAGAAACTATTTAAAGAACAGAAATGTGTCAAAAGTTTAGTGAATAGAGTAATTAAGATAAAAAAATCGCCTGTGCATGGTAATAAATGACACCTGCCCAAAACTGTGTCTTATTAAAGATTGAATAAACTGCACTGGGAATGTTTGGAAGTGGCCATAATCAAGTTAGAAAATGACGAACGACTCTCTCAACAGATGTACAGTGAAGTTGAATTTATTGTATAAATGGCGAACATCGCAATGCTTCGCAATTTACTAAGTTGCTAAGTATGTATGGCAATTTAATATGCTTATTCTCCCTTTTCTCTGTCTGTATCCTATTTTCTCTCTATGTCCATTCCCCACCGCCCTCTTTGAGATTGAGCCTTGTTTATTGTTACTGTAAATCAAACCTGGATTGGAAACTGAAGTTGGTTAAAGTGAATGGGTAAATCAGTTGGGACCATTGGCATATGGGGTATGAGAGAGACCACTCCACCTGCTGAATCTGTGAGGAAAGTAGTTTCAATGATGGTATTTCGCATAGTACTAATCTGCAAAGGAGTAGTAATATAAAATTTCGAAAGATTGAGATGGGGTAGTATTCTAAATATAACACAAAAGTTATAAATACAACTTTCTTGTTTGCAGTTAAACCACCAGTGAGGAAGAAAACAGAACAGCACATTGTCATGTACACAGTTTTTGCACAAAACTATATAAGGATAATGAATACATAGGGCATCCCAGAAATGTTGCAACAAGCTTCGAGAGGTTGTACAGGATGTCTTGAGGAACAAACTGACGATTGGAGTCAGTGTCTGCAAACGTCATCCATCAAGGCAACAGAACACCACATTCATAGGAGACAAGGCCTGTCTACGCAGCAACTGCCTCTATTTCCTCCACTGACGATCACAGTTATCAGTCGCGACCACTCTATAACAGACAGCACTAGAGACATTTTGCTTGCGGTCCATCAGTGGACAGTGTCATGTTTGCTACCGAAGGGGTGGCCTAGGGGCAGGCGCCAGCGCCTATAACTTCTACAGTCTGTAGCCTCATTGGATGCCGTTTCCAGACACGAGTTCCTGTCCTCCATTTTTCCTCAAGGCATCCTCTACAACCCCTCGAATTTTGTCGCAACATTTCTGATCACCTTGCATGTGGCAGAAACAATTTGTTTAATGATTTAAATGTCCTGTTATCTTAGTTAAAAGTGATGGCGACAGAGAAAATGAAACCACATATTTTTACAGCATGGCACAGCATTTTCTTTCACACAGTGTGTTTTAACAGGAAACCTGTACTTTTTGTTTAGAAAATGTGTAGTGTAAATCTGTGCAAACGTTTATTACAGTATTGTGTAAAAATCTGAAGTACAACCTCTGACAAAGTTCGGTGAATAGTCCTGTAACATTAACGTAGATAAACTATGAACTACAGTTACCTTACTGTCCACCGAAATAGTCACCTCCCATAACTATGCACCGCTGGGCTCTGCGATATAGGTCCTGGAAACTTCGCACAAAGTCTTCCTTTGGGAGTGTGTTCAAAAGAAGCGTCACATTTCGTTGGATGTCAGGAATGTCTTTCCTTTCAAAGCGAGTTTGAGTCGACGGAATAGGAAGAAGTCTGCAGGACTGAGATCCGGCGAGTACGGTGGATGTTCAAGTTGCACCACCCCCTTTTATGCCAGGAATTATTTGACGATATTGGCTGCGTGTGGTCGAGCGTTGTAGTGAACGAAAAAAGCAGGAACCATGCTGGGCGTATTGGGGTCGTATCCTGCCTAGACATTGAATGAAACGGATCAAAATTTCAACATACCGTGCAGCGTTCTACGTCGTTTCCTCAGGTAGAAATTCCTTGTCGATAATGCCTCTACTATCGGAAAAGGTGATGACCATCGTTTTGATGCGCGATTCTTCGGCTCTGACGTTTGTCGGAGATTGGCATTCCATGATTTCCTGTTTCGTTTCAGGGTGGTACCACAGACACCAGGTTTCATCCTCAGTGACAATACGGTTCAAGAAATTGGGTGTCGCATCCACCGTTTCGACAAAATCCTGTGAAGCCTCTAGACGTGGCTGCTTCTGATAGTCAAGTGATGTGGTGCAGGATGACAACACGTTTTCCTCTTCCCAAACTCCTGGGTAAGGATTTGTAGCACAGACACACGGTTCATCTGCAGTTCATCCGCTGCGATGGGCACAGTTAATCGACGGTCGTTCGTGATTAATGTCCTCAGTTTCTCAATGTTTTCGTCACTGACGGCGGTCGCCGGTCGTCCGCTACGGGGATTGTCAGAAACACTTTGCCGGCCTCTTCGAAAACGGGCGAACCATCCCTTCACACACTTCATGGAGAGTGCTTGATCCCTATAAACGCGCACCAGCAATGCATACGTTTCTTTCAGTGTCTTGCCAAGCTTAAAACAATACTTTAAATTGATCCATTGCTCGCTCATTGTCCTGTTCTCAGTTCAGAACTAACGCACTAAACAAGCACCTCATAGAACAGGACTAACACGGAACACACCCCCAATGCTCAACTGAACTATGGCGGGGGCAGGTTGTCAACACCGGCCGCTACGCAGGTGCAGCGTTGTGAGTCGTCAGTGTTATCCGATCAACCATTCTGACTTCCTTCACCGAACTTTACTGTCAGAGGTTGTACATCACTCAACTACTTTGCCAAATTTTCGATAAGAACTGTAAATGATGAATTGTGTTGATATAGTGACTAAGTGCAAAAACTGGTAGAAGCCGACCTCGGGGAAGATCAGTTTCGATTCCGTAGAAATATTGGAACACGTGAGGCAATACTGACCTCACGACTTATCTTAGAAGAAAGATTAAGGAAAGACAATCCTACGTTTCTAGCATTTGTAGACTTAGAGAAAGCTTTTGACAATGTTGACTGGAATACTCTCTTTCAAATTCTAAAGGTGGCAGGGGTAAATAGAGGGAGCGAAAGGATATTTACAATTTGTACAGAAACCAGATGGCAGTTATAAGAGTCGAGGGGCATGAGAGAGAAGCAGTGGTTGGGAAGGGAGTGAGACAGGGTTGTAGCCTCTCCCCGTTGCTGTTTAATCTGTATATTGAGCAAGCAGTAAAGGAAACAAAAGAAAAATTCGGAGTAGGTATTAAAATCCATGGAGCAGAAATAAAAACTTTGAGGTTCGCCGATGGCATTGTAATTCAGTCAGAGACAGCAAAGGACTTGGAAGAGCAGTTGAATGGAATGGACAGTGTCTTGAAAGGAGGATATAAGATGAAGATCAACAAAAGCAAAACGAGGATAATGGAATGTAGTCGAATTAAGTCGGGTGATGCTGAGGGAATTAGATTAGGTTCAAAATTGTTCAAATGGCTCTGAGCACTATGGGACTTAACAGCTATGGTCATCAGTCCTCTAGAACTTAGAACTACTTAAACCTAACTAACTTAAGGACATCACACAATACCCAGTCATCAACAGGTAAATTAGATTAGGAAATGAGACACTTAAAGTAGTAAAGGAGTTTTGCTATTTGGGGAGCAAAATAACTGATGATGGTCGAAGTAGAGAAGATATAAAATGTAGACTGGCAATGGCAAGGAAGGAGTTTCTGAAGAAAAATTTGTTAACATCAAGTATAGATTTAAGTGTCAGGAAATCATTTCTGAAAGTATTTGTATGGAGTGTAGCCATGTATGGAAGTGAAACGTGGACGATAACTAGTTTGGACAAGAAGAGAATAGAAGCTTTCGAAATGTGGTGCTACAGAAGAATGCTGAAGATTAGATGGGTAGATCACATAACTAATGAAGAGGTATTGAATAGAATTGGGGAGAAGAGGAGTTTGTGGCACAACTTGACGAGAAGAAGGGACCGGTTCGTAGGACATGTTCTGAGGCATCAAGGGATCACAAATTTAGCATTGGAGGGCAGCGTGTAGGGTAAAAATCGTAGAGGGAGACCAAGAGATGAGTACACCAAGCAGATTCAGAAGGATGTAGGTTGCAGTAGATACTGGGAGATGAAGAAACTTGCACAGGATAGGGTACCATGGAGAGCTGCATGAAACCAGTCTCAAGACTGAAGACCACAACAACAACAACAATTGTTGCTGTCGCCAGTAACATTATATTACCTCATTTATCGATTCTTCGGCCACATGGTAGAATAATTTGTTGATTTCGAACGAGTTTCCATCTAACTGTACCATCATCAGAAAACAATTAACTAGTGTTTACAAGAAGAAGCAGTGCCACACTAAGATTCGTTGAGAGACTGTTAACGATGTGTAGTCCACCGATGAAGATGGTAACTTACAAAACCGTTGTTCTACCAATATTTCAATACGACTCGTTGCCTTCTTTGTTCTAGGCTGTACTGACAGAGCAAATGCGGAAGTCTGAAAGAAGAGGTGCGCCTTTAGTTACAGCTTCATTTAGCAAGCGCGAAAGCGTCAGGCAGAACCTCATTCTACTTCAGCGGCAGACACTAGTAGATTGACTTTCTGCATCACCGTCTGCTTTGCTGCTAAAATTACAGAGCGTTTGTTCCCAAAAGAACCAACCGCTATATTGATGACTGCTGTCTTTGACATTCTTACAAAAACAATGCAAGAAAACCTTTTTTGTACAAATCTTTTTCCTACCTCTAGAACTAGCCGCATTTTAAAACTGTACACACATTTCCATTCGTTTGAACCAACAATGGAAACCTTTTATTCCGCTTTCATGTCGGTATCATGGTGTTGGAAGGATTGAACACGTTCTCGAGATGGTGAAATGTGGTCTCCACGCTTTTTGTTTGCTTCTTTGTAAGTAGTTTGGTGACAAATCGGGCGAACATGAGCAGTGAGAGTTTATTTCGATACTTTGCTCTGTGAGATGATAAGTTGCTTGACGTGCTCTGCGACAGCTACCACTGTCGTATTGAAAACTGGTGCAGTATTTCCGGTTCCTTTTCGTGAGTTCGTGCCTGGCTAGTGGCAGGCACACTTGTGTAGCAACTGTTTACCTATCCTCTGAAAGAATCTCCACAACATTTATATTTCTGAACACTAAAACCGTCACCACATCACCAGAACACAGCTGCACGTTGATATTATCAACAGAAATTTGAGTCTCAATACTTCAAATAATTATTGAACGAACCAAAAAATATAAAATGCTGTCATAATTTAGCCATTAAAAGGCATAACTTAAATGAAAGGTTCAATGCAAAAGTGAAGTATTACGGTTATTAACTGTGCCAATGTCTAGAGGCAACGTACCACAAGGAGCACTAGTTACACACACTATACTCATCCTTTATTTGAGAACGAGAGCACTTAGCGTACTTAAACACACCTTACAGAGAATTTCAAACCCTTTCCAAACTTTTTCTGGCTTTACGTGTGTCTGTGAGGAATGCCATTTGCGAGGTGACTGACACTGCACACTGTTCGCATTGCAGTGCTGTCTCGCTATAGCCGGCGCAGGATACGGTGGCCGACGTGCAGCGACCAATTGTCGTCCAGAGCACTGGGCGAGTTCATTCTGTTGCCCCGAAGGGGAGGCCGAGAGGTGTTTTGCCCTTTTCCGCTGGTGAGCGATGACAGACTCTAGGTGCACGTCCTGCCGTCTTTCTCAAACGATTTAACACAAACTATTAGGTTGAAAGTTTCATTTTTGTCTTACATAAAGTTTTATATGTCAGGTTCATCATGATGTGCCCATCATCCCATTACTGGTCATAGTTATTGTGAAGTTCACATAGAAATAGATACTACTTTCGTTAAAGTGTGCAATAAAAAATAGACGTCGCTACGATTTTGCGTTTGACGAATATTACAAAATACACTACTGGCCATTAAAATTGCTACACCAAGAAGAAATGCAGATGATAAACGGGTATTCATTGGACAAATATGTTATACTAGAACTGACATGTTATTACATTTTCACGCAATTTGGGTGCATACATCCTGAGAAATCAGTACCCAGAACAACCACCTCTGGCCGTAATAACGGCCGTGATACGCCTGGGAATTGAGCAAACAGAGCTTGGATGGCGTGTACAGGTACAGCTGCCCATGCAGCTTCAACACCATACCATAGTTCATCAAGAGTAGTGACTGGCGTATTGTGACGAGCCAGATGCTCGGCCACCATTGACCAGACGTTTTCAATTGGTGAGAGATCTGGAGAATGTGCAGGGCAGGCAGCAGTCGAACATTTTCTGTATACAGAAAGGCCCTTACAGGACCTGCAACATGCGGTCGTGCATATACTGCTGAAATGTAGCGTTTCGCAGGAATCGAATGAATGGTAGAGCTACGGGTCGTAACACATCTGAAATGTAACGTCCACTGTTCAAAGTGCCGTCAATGCGAACAAGAGGTGACCGAGACGTGTAACCAATGGCACCCCATACCATCAAGCCGGGTCATACGCCAGTACGGCGATGACGAATACACGCTTCAAATGTGCGTAAACCGCGATGTCGCCAAACACGGATGCGACCATCATGATGCTGTAAACAGAACCTGGATTCATCCAAAAAAAAATGACGTTTTGCCATTCGTGCACTCAGGTTCGTCGTTTAGTACACCATCGCAGGCGCTCCTGTCTGTGATGCAGCGTCAAGGGTAACCGCAGCCACGGTCTCCGAGCTGATACTACATGCTGCTGCGAACGTCGTCGAACTGTTCGTGCAGATGGTTGTTCTCTTGCAAACGTCCCCATCTGTTGACTCAAGGATCGAGACGTGGCTGCACGATCCGTTACAGCCATGCGGATAAGATGCCTGTCATCTCGACTGCTAGTGATACGAGGCCGTTGGGATCCAGCACGGCGTTCCGTATTACCCTCCTGAGCCCACCGATTCTATATTCTGTTAACAGTCATTGGATCTCGATCAACGCGAGCAGCAATGTCGCGATACGATAAACCGCAATCGCGATAGGCTACAATCCGATCTTTATCAAAGTCAAAAACGTGATGGTACGCATTTCTCCTCCTTACACGAGGCATCACAACGACGTTTCACCAGGCAACGCCGGTCAACTGCTGTTTGTGTAATCGGTTGGAAACTTTCCTCATGTCAGAACGTTGTAGGTGTCGCCACCGGCGCCAAACTTGTGTGAATGCTCTGAAAAGCTAATCATTTGCATATCACAGCATCTTCTTCCTGTCGGTTAAATTTCGCGTCTGTAGCACGTAATCTTCGTGGTGTAGCAATTTTAATGGCCAGTAGTGTATTTACAACAAACATGAGTGGACGCTTCAGTTTAGAACGGCACTTTCCCGACAAGACCTGCCCAGAAACTCCGCTACCACCGCTCCCCCCACGCATGCCCGGCTGTCTGCGAATCTACCAGACTGTAACAGGTGAGGGTTGACCTTCCATCATTGCCTGCAGCGATTCCTGTCGGCTTTGGAAGCGCTTTTAATTCAGAAGCCGTGAAACACGCCTCTGGTCCCTCTTTGTCTGGATGTTCTTCTGACCGCAATCCTCATGTCGTGTTTCGCGTGTAATACCACTGCTTGTCGGTCGGAGTGGCCTAGCGGTTCTAGGCGCTTCAGTCTGGAACCGCGCGACCGCTACGGTCACAGGTTCCAATCCTGCCTCGGGCATTGGTGTGTGTCATGTCCTTAGGTTAGTTAGGTTTAAGTAGTTGTAAGTTGTAGGGGACTGATGACCTCAGATGCTAAGTCCCATAGTGCTCAGAACCATTTGAACCACTGCTTGTAAACAACGTTGAACAATCCGCCGCAAAACACAAATCCAGCAACATCACACACCGTATGGCCGTGAGCACGATCCCACACTATCGCCCATTTTTGCCACTCCGTCGCGTCCTTACATTTACCTTGTATACGTACTATGTCTTCTTCAAACAAAAATATGTCACTGATCGCTACGTAAAGGCAGCAAACGCGCATTTGAGTACGTTACTCGGTCGCTGAAAGACTCATCTGTGCGTACGCACTGAGGTAAAATTTTTTTTCCGGTGAGCTCATATCACTAAACGAGACGTAGCTATGGAGGTGTAAAGCTCCTTCATAAAGCAGCTTTTCCTAAAACTAACCGCAAATTACCCAGAGCATTCGCAACCAGGGTTTCATAATGAGAGCAACAAAACTCCACATACAATTTCAGTCCTCGTCAAATTTTTTGCTCCCTTACCAACCCCACGAAATAATGCAAGGAAGTAGTTGTGCTTCGCAGTTTTCACTAGCGTGCGCAGCAATAATCGTAAAATAATGAAAGCAAAATAATTAGAATTTTATGTCTTCAAACGTATGAGGATCATCGTTTCAAATCGTATCAAGTGCATAGATCATAATTTTACGGGAAGCGGACAAAAGTTTCGCTTTCTAACCAAATGAAGTATATCAAAATTCTCGCAAGGAAAACCTAGGTATTTAAATCATATTCCAGAATTTCTCGTGATTGATATCATTTCCCAATGCGTGAAGGCGCCATTCTAATTTTTAAATTGCAGTCCAGAAGTTTCGAATCAATTCACTGAACAATTTTGATCGAATCATCTCTTCACAAAATACGATTTGGAACGTTCATTTCCACTTTTTATTTCTTTTATTGTTGGACACAGGCCATGACGCAAGAAAATAGAGTCATTAACATGTTGACGGTAGATGGGTGTGTTACAGTCTTGCACTTAGCCCTTCTTCCTCGTACAGGAGGAGGATCAAGTGCCAGACTCTTCTTATTCTATAACAATGAGTTACTCAGCTGTTTACTGCAGGATAATCATGAAGTCTCGAAAATAGCATAACAATTTAACGCTTTGGTAGCAGTACTATGAACAACACTGTGACGGACCCCCCCATATGACACAACAATGGAATTTCAACTGCCCTGTCCTACATGATGCTTTCCAGTTCCCCCAGGTTTCATAGATGTCACTTCCATCGTGTAACGGAGTCTGCGATCTTGTTCCATTTTGTCCGGTACACTGTAAACTACATATTTTCTGTTTTTGCCAGGGAGAATACTGGGATACTTGCACGCTTGAATCTGCCTTCTTTGCGATTACGAGGCGACCGAAAGTTACCAGAACGTGGGTCCCTTTTGAAGTACCTAAAGCGAAATGGGTCTCCTCTCGTCATAACCACATGTAACAAAGCTCAATCGAAGTAGAAAAACAAGTATTTATGCAGTCTTTCCCACAAATAACGCATCAGTGCACCGACATTACAGATTTCATTGAAACAAGTGCATCAGGTATCTTTTAATTTTCGCAGCCATAATTCTCATTCTGCTAAAAGCCTTTCTGCGGTGGTAACACCGGTTCTTGGCAGACCACCGAAGTTAAGCGCTGTAGAGCTCGGCTAACACTTGGATGGGTCACCGTACGTGTCTGCTAAGTACAATGTAAAGTTTTTTTTTTTTTAAATTACCTCTACCAGTCACAAACTTTGCCAAGTATTGTTCAAAAATGGTTCAAATGGCTCTGAGCACTATGGGACTTAACATCTACGGTCATCAGTCCCCTAGAACTTAGAACTAATTAAACCTAACTAACCTAAGGACATCACACACATCCATGCCCGAGGCAGGATTCGAACCTGCGACCGGAGCGGTCGCGCAGTTCCAGACTGTAGCGCCTAGAAGCTCTCGGCCACTCGGGCCGGCCATTCTGCTCTCTCACATGTCTAATGTCTACTGAGGTCTCTGATATGGAGTACCTGGCAGTAGGCGGCAGCACAATACACCTAATGTGAATAACGTACGTTTTCGGGTGTGTCCGGATGCTTTTTATCAGGTAGTGTGTGAATGAACTGTTAAGTTTTCAGTTTTCTGCTCATATTTTCTCCCGTTTTTAATCTTTTAAGGCAAATTGAACATTATACGCAACTGCTACAGCACTTTGTAACGTACTTCCAGGCTAGGGATGGTGGCAATCTGGAATACAACTTGTGTCCTACGATGAGAAACTACCACATAGATCTGATCAGCCAAGTCTCGCAGACCGCATGTAGACGCTTACCTTCTAACAGGCCGCGCGGCATGCCGAGAGGTACAGTAGTGTCACTGCAGTGCTGCACTAATTATTAAGCCGTATGTCTGTTCACCATTTCTCTCGGCACTGTTATTAAACTAGCCCTGATCGCTTTCTACGTTTTCGAGAATAACGCAATACTTCAAAGCCGTGCAAATTTACGAATAAAAATTACTCGTTCTTTAAAAATATTTTATTCGAAAACGAAAAATTTTAGCCCTGCCACTGCGGCTATTAGATATTTCCTTTTTAAATCTAGTAATTAGTAGAAAGTAACAACCCCTGTTACAATTGTGACCAAACAAATACCGAAAGATACCGATTATTCATAACTAAAATACCAGTATAGGTTAAACCGATCGCGTTTTCCCATCGCTACTGCAAGATCAAAAATGTGGCAACAGCCAATAGAACAGCGGGCTAGTAACATAGGCTGGGAAACATGTCATTAACACAATATCTATTGAACTGTGGGCTGCGGTGTAGATAATATCATTTGATCCGGTTCATGTTTTTTTACAGTACTACATTTACCATAGGACAGAGAACAAAATAACCCGATCTGACGCAACAGCGTTATGGAGCTACCTCAACTGGGGTGAAAACGCATGAAACTGTATTTTCACCTCGTTTGCATTTACACTACACCAAGAAGAAATGCAGATGATACACAGGTATTAATTGGACAAATATATTATACTAGAACTGACATTTTCACGCATAGATCCTGAGACATCAGCACCCAGACCAACCACCTCTGGCCGTAATAACGGCCATGATACGCCTGAGAATTGAGTCAAACAGAGCTTGGATGGCATGTACAGGTACAGCTGCACATGCAGCTTCAACACGACACCACAGTTCGTCAAGAGTAGTGACTGGCGTATTGTGACGAGCCAGTTGCTCGGCCACAATTGACCAGACGTTTTCAATTGGTGAGAGATCTGGAGAATGTGGTCACCAGGGAAGCAGTCGAACATTTTCTGTATCCAGAAAGTCCCGTACAGGACCTGCAACATGCGGTCGTGCATTATCCTCCTGAAATGTAGGGTTTAGCAGGGATCGAATGAAGGGTAGAGCCACGGGTCGTAACACATCTGAAATGTAACGTCCACTGTTCAAAGTGCCGTCAGTGTAACCAATGGCACCCCATACCATCACGCCGGGTGATACGCCAGTATGGCGATGACGAATACACTCTTCCAATGTGCGTTCACCGCGATGTCGCCAAACACGGATGCGACCATCATGATGCTGTAAACAGAACCTGGATTCATCCGAAAAAATGACGTTTTGCCATTCGTGCACCAAGGTTCGTCGTTGAGTAAACCATCGGAGGCGCTCCTGTCTGTGATGCAGCGTCAAGGGTAACCGCAGCCGTGGTCTCGGAGCTGATAGTCCATGCTGCTGGAAACGTCGTCGAACTGTTCGTCCAGATGGTTGTTGCCTTGCATACGTCCTCATCTGTTGACTCAGGGATCGAGACGTGGCTGCACGACCCGTTACAGCCATGCGGATAAGATGCCTGTCATGTCGACTGCTAGTGATACGAGGCCGTTGGGATCCAGCAAGGCGTTCTGTTCCCTCCTGAACCCACCGATTCCACATTCTGCTAACAGTCATTGGATCTCGACCAACGCGAGCAGCAATGTCGCGATACGATAAACCGTAATAGTGATAGGCTACAATCCGACCTTTACCTAAGTCGGAAACGTGACGGTACGCATTTCTCCTCCTTACACGAGGCATCACAACAACGTTTCACCAGGCAACGCCGGTCAACTGCTTTTTGTGTATGAGAAATCGGTTGGAAACTTTTCTCATGTCAGCACGTTGTAGGTGTCGCCACCGGCGCCAACCTTGCGTGACTGCTCTGGAAAGCTAATCAGTTGCATATCAGAGCATCTTCTTCCTGTCGGTTAAATTTCGGGTCTGTAGCACGTCATCTTCGTGGCGTAGCAATTTTAATGGCCAGTAGTGTAATACGTTTAGATATGATGCTCCGCATGTAAGGCTCACGCGCTTAAGGTGACATATTTTACACAATGACCTTTTTGGAGGAGGAGGAGGAGGAGATTAGTGTTTAACGTCCCGTCGACAACGAGGTCATTAGAGACTGAGCGCAAGCTCGGGTGAGGGAAGGATGGGGAAGGATATCGGCCGTGCCCTTTCAAAGGAAGCATCCCGGCATTTGCCTGAAGCGATTTAGGGAAATCACGGAAAACCTAAGTCAGGGTAGCCGGAGACGGGATTGAACCGTCGTCCTCCCGAATGCTAGTCCAGTGTGCCAACCACTGCGCTACCTCACTAGGTGACCTATTTGTAAAGTGATCGGACGGTTTAAGGTGTTTTATAGACGGGCGTGTTATTTTCAAGTATCAGTGATAGGGCATTGGGGGTGGGGAGTGTGGTCTAGTGGTCTGGCCGCTAAGTGACGACGTCCAGAGGCCTTTGTGAGCCGTGGTGTGACAGCTGCTGCGATCGATGGTAGGGCCACCTGAGGCTCGGCATGCGCCGCGGCCGCCGCTCCTGCAAGGTCCCGCTAAACAGCCCTAATTACCCAGCCCGCCTCCCAGACAGCCCCTATCGATTTCCCGCTCCACTGCTCATTGCGAGAACTCCCCCTCCCCCCCTCCCGCAGGGACTAGTGATGTAACGCTCATACTCACTTATTCGCACGCGAGGCTATTCCTCCGCACCGACAGAAACGCACCGGCTGTTTCAAAACGAACACCGGCGTTTTAGGGCTTTGAAGCATTCATCACATTCAGCTTAAAATTACAGGCAATGCACCAAATGGAAGAGCAACTCAAACAGCTTCTCTTAAAAGTGTTCACTGTGCGCACCATTAGGCAGGTAGCACACATCGAGTCCATAGGCGAATTTTTCCCAAAACGTGGTCAGTGCGTCTGGCGTAATTGTTGCCACACTGCTGCCTCTGAAGCCGGGTAAACAAGCTGCTAGCGGAGGCACATAGACATCGCCCATTATGAACTCTCGAAGGTGAAAAGTCTCATCGCGTCAGATCGTCTGTGGACATGGAGATCGTGCGAAACAAGCTTTGTCATCCAGCCCCTTGCGGCCAATCCAAGAAACGTCATTTAACCCTTGTATGATACCAGCTTTGGAAAAAGATATATATAGGATGTTTCTTTAGTCGAAAGTGATTGTAGTAACTGTATGTGCTGTGGCTGCTTACTTCATACATCGTAGCGCCTGCTGCTTCGGCATCCCACTTCACGTCCAACCAACATGGGATGCCTGTATCGCATGGCGTATATTCACCAGGACAACCAACGACGTATGTGTTGTCAACACAAATATTTACCGGCGGCCACAACGTGACACAACACTACGTCTCCACAAATGGCCGCCAGGGACCGCTAGCCGTTCGCAGTGCCTGCAGAACAGCTTCGCCAGAGGTCGCAGCTAGCCCAGGAACTACTTACAAGGGAACCTCCCCATCGCACCCCCCTCGGATTTAGTTATGAGCTGGCACAGTGGATAGGCCCTGAAAAACTGAACACAGATCACTCGAGAAAACAGGAAGAAGTTGTTTGGAACTATGAAAAAATAAGCAAAATATACAAACTGAGTAGTCCATGCGCAACATAGGCAACATCAAGGAACCAATGAGCTCAGCAGTGCCGTGGTCCCGTGGTTAGCGTGAGCAGCTGCGGAACGAGAGGTCCTTGGTCTCCCTCGAATGAAGAGTTTAATTATTTATTATCAGACAATTATTTTGCGAAGCTGCACAGGTACACACAGCAGTATTGTTTACATCTACATCTACATCTATACTCCGCGAGCCACCTTACGGTGTGTGGCGGAGGGTACTTATTGTACCACTATCTGATCCCCCCTTCCCTGTTCCATTCACGAATTGTGCGTGGGAAGAACGACTGCTTGTAAGTCTCCGTATTTGCTCTAATTTCTCGGATCTTTTCGTTGTGATCATTACGCGAGATATATGTGGGCGGTAGTAATATGTTGCCCATCTCTTCCCGGAATGTGCTCTCTCGTAATTTCGATAATAAACCTCTCCGTATTGCGTAACGCCTTTCTTGAAGTGTCCGCCACTGGAGCTTGTTCAGCATCTCCGTAACGCTCTCGCGCTGACTAAATGTCCCCATGACGAATCGCGCTGCTTTTCGCTGGATCATGTCTATCTCTTCTATTAATCCAACCTGGTAAGGGTCCCATACTGATGAGCAATACTCAAGAATCGGACGAACAAGCGTTTTGTAAGCTACTTCTTTCGTCGATGAGTCACATTTTCTTAGAATTCTTCCTATGAATCTCAACCTGGCGCCTGCTTTTCCCACTATTTGTTTTATGTGATCATTCCACTTCAGATCGCTCCGGATAGTAACTCCTAAGTATTTTACGGTCGTTACCGCTTCCAATGATTTACCACCTATGGCATAATCGTACTGGAATGGATTTCTGCCCCTATGTATGCGCATTATATTACATTTATCTACGTTTAGGGAAAGCTGCCAGCTGTCGCACCATTCATTAATCCTCTGAAGGTCTTCCTGGAGTACGTACGAGTCTTCTGATGTTGCTACTTTCTTGTAGACAACCGTGTCATCTGCAAATAGCCTCACGGAGCTACCGATGTTGTCAACTAAGTCATTTATGTATATTGTAAACAATAAGGGTCCTATCACGCTTCCTTGCGGTACTCCCGAAATTACCTCTACATCTGCAGATTTTGAACCGTTAAGAATGACATGTTGTGTTCTTTCTTCTAGGAAATCCTGAATCCAATCACAAACCTGGTCCGATATTCCGTAAGCACGTATTTTTTTCATTAAACGTAAGTGCGGAACCGTATCAAATGCCTTCCTGAAGTCCAGGAATACGGCATCAATCTGCTCGCCAGTGTCTACGGCACTGTGAATTTCTTGGGCAAATAGGGCGAGCTGGGTTTCACATGATCTCTGTTTGCGGAATCCATGTTGGTTATGATGAAGGAGATTTGTATTATCTAAGAACGTCATAATACGAGAACACAAAACATGTTCCATTATTCTACAACAGATTGACGTAAGTGAAATAGGCCTATAATTATTCGCATCTGATTTATGACCCTTCTTGAAAATGGGAACGACCTGTGCTTTCTTCCAGTCGCTAGGTACTTTACGTTCTTCCAGAGATCTACGATAAATTGCTGATAGAAAGGGGGCAAGTTCTTTAGCATAATCACTGTAGAATCTTACGGGTATCTCGTCTGGTCCGGATGCTTTTCCGCTACTAAGTGATAGCAGTTGTTTTTCAATTCCGATATCGTTTATTTCAATATTTTCCATTTTGGCGTCCGTGCGACGGCTGAAGTCAGGGACCGTGTTACGATTTTCCGCAGTGAAACAGTTTCGGAACACTGAATTCAGTATTTCCGCCTTTCTTCGGTCGTCCTTTGTTTCGGTGCCATCGTGGTCAACGAGTGACTGAATAGGGGATTTAGATCCGCTTACCGATTTTACATATGACCAAAACTTTTTAGGGTTCTTGTTTAGATTGTTTGCCAATGTTTTATGTTCGAATTCGTTGAATGCTTCTCTCATTGCTCTCTTTACGCTCTTTTTCGCTTCGTTCAGCTTTTCCTTATCAGCTATGATTCGACTACTGTTAAACCTATGGTGAAGCTTTCTTTGTTTCCGTAGTACCTTTCGTACATGATTGTTATACCACGGTGGATCTTTCCCCTCGCTTTGGACCTTAGTCGGTACGAACTTATCTAAGGCGTACTGGACGATGTTTCTGAATTTTTTCCATTTTTGTTCCACATCCTCTTCCTCAGAAATGAACGTTTGATGGTGGTCACTCAGATATTCTGCGATTTGTGCCCTATCACTCTTGTTAAGCAAATAGATTTTCCTTCCTTTCTTGGCATTTCTTATTACACTTGTAGTCATTGATGCAACCACTGACTTATGATCACTGATACCCTCTTCTACATTCACGGAGTCGAAAAGTTCCGGTCTATTTGTTGCTATGAGGTCTAAAACGTTAGCTTCACGAGTTGGTTCTCTAACTATCTGCTCGAAGTAATTCTCGGACAAGGCAGTCAGGATAATGTCACAAGAGTCTCTGTCCCTGGCTCCAGTTCTGATTGTGTGACTATCCCATTCTATACCTGGTAGATTGAAGTCTCCCCCTATTACAATAGTATGATCACGAAACTTCTTCACGACGTTCTGCAGGTTCTCTCTGAGGCGCTCAACTACTACGGTTGCTGATGCAGGTGGCCTATAGAAGCATCCGACTATCATATCTGACCCACCTTTGATACTTAACTTAACCCAGATTATTTCACATTCGCATTCGCTAATAACTTCACTGGATATTATTGAATTCTTTACGTGATAGTGTGTCAATTATCAAAATTCAGGCACTCACACATAATCAACTTCGCTCTCCAAAATTCCAGGACATGTTGAGATTTACTTGGACATATGCAGGATTTGACGGTCTACAAACGGAAAAACTTGAAAACGTTAAAACATATGTTTTGACAGAGCACAGGGAAAACTGTGCGACTGTGAAACTGTTGCATTCATTTGTTGCAGTTTATGTGACAAACTCTTACGTTTTCATCACTTTTTTGGGAGTGATTATCACATCCACAAGAAAACCTAAATCGGGCAAGGTAGAAGAATCTTTTTACCCATTCGCCAAGTGTACAAGTTAGGTGGGTCGACAACAATTCCTGTCATGTGACGCACATGCAGTCACCAGTGTCTTATAGAATATATCAGACGTGTTTTCCTGTGGAGGAATCGGTTGACCTATGACCTTGCGATCAAATGTTTTCGGTTCCTATTGGAGAGGCACGTCCTTTCGTCTACTAAACGCACGGTTTTGCGGTGCGGTCGCAAAACACAGACACTAAACTTATTACAGTGAACAGAGACGTCAATGAACGAACGGACAGATCATAACATTGCGAAAATAAAGCAAGTAAAATTTTTACTCGAAGGAAGAGTTGAACCAAGGACCTCTCGCTCCGCAGCTGCTCACGCTAACCACGGGACCACGGCGCTCTTGAGCTTACATTATCCTTTATGTTGCATATCTTCCACATGGACTACTCAGTTTGTATATTTTGCTTATTTTTGTCATAGTTCCACATAACCTCTTCCTTTTTCTCGATTGATCTGTGTTCAGTTTTCCAAGGCCTATCGACTGTGCCAACTTATAATTAAATCTGAGGGGGGTGCGATGGGGAGGTTCCCTTGTCAGATACTCCAGGCACGTGATCGCAAATAGTTCCGGCAGATATATGCGCCAAACGGGCTTTATAGGGCGGCGCACTGCCGGCGAAGGGCAGTTCGACACACCGCTTGTCGCGGGATTAGCCGAGCGGTCTTAGGCGCTCCAGTCATGGACTGTGCGGCTGGTCCTGACGGAGGTTTGAGTCCGTCCTCGGGCATGGCTTTGTGTGCGTGTTTGTCCTTAGGATAATTTAGGTTAAGTGGCGTGTAAACTTAGGGACTGATAACCTTAGCAGTTAAGTCCCATAAGATATCACACACTTTTTTTTTTTTTGACACACCGTTTGGAAATACACAGAGCTGCCATCCCGGCAGCTAGGGCCAGATGCCTCTTCTAACTGGCCCATCTCTTGCAGGCGGACTTGGCATAGTGAACGAACATCTTGACATTGTAAAATCGAGTCTTTTCTATTATTTTATATTTGTGACGATCCACAGTTAGGATCGAGTCTGTTGTTGATTTGGAGATTGTATTATTGGTTCGTTATGGTGTGCCCGTCCGCCCCGATAGCTGAGTGGTGAGTGCGGCAGTCAGTCACACCAAGGCCCCCGGGTTCGATTCCTGGCTGGGTCGGAGATTTTCTCCGCTCAGGGACTGGGTGTTGTGTTGTCCTCATCATCATTTTATCACCATCAGTGGGAGGCAAAGGGATCACTTCAAATGGCTCTGAGCACTATGAGACTTAACTACTGAGGTCATCAGTCCCCTAGATCTTAGAACTACTTAAACCTAACTAACCTGAGAACATGACACACATCCATGCCCGAGGCAGGTTTCGAATCTGCGACCGTAGCGGGGAATCACTTCCCTAGACGCTGATGCGGCGGATCTCTCTGACGAGGCTTCCCCCACGACAAAACCTGCCATAAGGCAGAACACAAATTTTTTATTGGTAAGTCTAATTTTTTTTTCAGATTTGTGTTTTCCGCATTTCTATTCTGCTAACGCTGATTCTTTAGTGGCGACGTGTTTGGGATTATGATAATGATGATGATGAAGACTAAACTCATGATGTAGCTTTCATACTGAATATACGCCCTGTGATGGAGGCATCCCGTGTTGGTTGGACGTGAAGCGGGATGTCGATGCAGTAGGCGCTACGATATACTGTATTAAGTGGCGGCCACAGCTACGTAAAATATTTGCACAAAAATAATTACGCTGTGTGAGACCTCTGAACATTGTTTTCGCATGCAATATTGAAGTTGACAGCTTATACAAGGATTATCAGTGGAAATGTTCCTACCACTTACCATCAACTAATCAACTAAATCGTGTACTAACCGTTTCTCTTGGTTTATTTCCCGTCCTTCAACAGATTTTCCCGTCCGCAGTTGTGCATACATGAGATAACTGGTCTCACAATCTACAACAACCCACACTTTTACCTTGACTTCCCAGGTTATGAACGAAAATGCACCTTGAAACAACAATGGTACTGATCAACTGTAATACACACTGATGAGCCAGAGGATAATGACCAACTGCTTAATAGTTTGTTTCTCCATCTTTGGAACGAAATACATCACTGATTATGCGCTTCAGGGACCCAAAACTTTGTTGGTAGGTTTGTGGAGGCATGTGGCATTAGATGTCTACAAACAAGTCATGTAATTCGCGCAAGTAACAGGCCGAACATTTGCGTACGCAGTAGTGGCGCTCGATAGCTACCGAGATGGGTTCCACAGGATTTACATCATGCGAATCTGATCGCCGAGAGACATCAACTTGAGTTCACTATAATGATCTTCAGAACACTTAAGCACGGTACCGGCTCCGCGACACGGGCAATTATACACTACTGGCCATTAAAATTGCTACACCACGAAGATGACGTGCTACAGACGCGAAATTTAACCGACAGGAAGAAGATGCTGTGATATGCAAATGATTAGCTTTTCAGAGCATTCACACAAGGCTGGCGCCGGTGGCGACACCTACAACGTGCTGACACGAGGAAAGTTTCCAACCGATTTCTCACACACAAACAGCAGTTGACCGGCGTTGCCTGGTGAAACGTTGTGATGCCTCGTGTAACGAGGAGAAACGCGTACCATCACGTTTCCGACTTTGATAAAGGTCGGATTGTAGCCTATCGCGATTGCGGTTTATCGTATCGCGACATTGCTGCTCGCGTTGGTCGAGATCCAACGACTGTTAGCAGAATATGGAATCGGTGGGTACAGGAGGGTAATACGGAACGCCGTGCTGGATCCCAACGGCCTCGTATCACTAGCAGACGAGATGACAGGCATCTTATCCGCGTGGCTGTAACGGATCGTGCAGCCACATCTAGATCCCTGAGTCAACAGACGGGGACGTTTGAAAGACAACAACCGTCTGCACGAACATTTCGACGACGTATGCAGCAGCATGGACTATCAGCTCGGAGACCGTGGCTGCTTTTACTCTTGACGCTGCATCACAGACAGGAGCGGCTGCGATGGTGTACTCGACGACGAACCTGGGTGCACGAATGGCAAAACGGCATTTTTCGGATGACTCCAGGTTCTGTTTACAGTATCATGATGGTCGCATCCGTGTTTGGCGACATCGCGGTGAACGCACATTGGAAGCGTGTATTCGTCATTGCCATACTGGCGTATCACCCAGTGTGATGGTATGGGGTGCCATTGGTTACACGTCTCGGTGACCTCTTGTTCGCATTGACGGCAATTCGAACAGTGGACGTTACATTTCAGATGTGTTACGTCCCGTGGCCCCACCCTTCATTCGAGCCCCGCGAAACCCTACATTTCAGCAGTTTAATGCACGACTGCATGTTGCAGGTCCTGTACAGGCCTTTCTGGATACAGAAAACGTTCGACTGCTGCCCTGGCCTGCACATTCTCCAGATCTTTCACCAATTGAAAACGTCTGGTCAATGGTGGCCGAGTAACTAGCTCGACACAATACGCCAGTCACTACTCTTGCTGAACTGTGATATCGTGTTGAAGCTGCACGGGCAGCTGTACCTGTACACGCCATCCAAGCTGTGTTTGACTCAATGCTGAGGCCTCTCAAGGCCGTTATTACGGCCCAAGGTGGTTGTTCTGGGTACTGATGTCTCAGGATCTATACACCCAAATTGCGTGAAAGTGTCAGTTCTAGTATAATATATTTGTCCAATTAATATCCGTTTATCGTCTTCATTTCTTTTTGGTGTAGCAATTTTAATGGCCAGTAGTGTACTATTGTAACATAATGTCGCCGTCGGGAAAGACATCAAGCATGAAGGGATGCACGTGGTTTGCAACTGGCAGCGCGTCTTTGATTGTTACCACAGGTCCCAGGCAAGTGCAGGAGAATGTCCCCCACAGCATAACACTTTTCGACCCGCTGTTCAGCTCGATGCCGGCGTTTGTGGAGACGGCCATCGACCTAGTGTAGAAAAATGTGATTCAGCCGAAGAGCCGACACGTTTTGATTTATCCCGTTGGTGCAGTGCCAACTGCAACCGTAATTTACGATGTTGTTTGGCGAACACGTGAACACTTAGGGGTGGTCTGCTGCGGAGCTCCATGTTCAACAATCTACGATGAACACCGTGCTCCGAAACACCTTTGTGTGCTCCAGCATTGTGCTCTTTCGGCAGAATGCCACAGATCACAATCTATCCTACTTCACAGAGCAGACAAGCCTCCGAACCCTACTTTCTGCGAAGAGCCGTGGACGTCCAGCCATTTAGCGCGTAGTGGTAGTTTCACTGACCTACCTCTTTTCGTAGATGATAACGACAGTAGCACGTTAACATTCAACGAGCTTCACCGTTATGGAGATACTCATTCACTGGTTCTGTTTGATCATAATCTGCCCTTTGTCAAAGTCGCTTATCTCAATGGATTTCCCCATTTGCAGCCCGTATCTTCGCTAGAGTGATCCCCCATCCGTGTCTGCTCCGCTTACATTCTGCACTTTTCTTACTACATCACGTGCTCGCAACGCCACCAGGCGCCATCCAACGTCGAGGTAGTCAGTGGTCAGTGTAAGGCCTAGGGATATAAGACGAAATGCGTGTATCAACAAAAATTTGAACTATGGCAAGCGTAGGTTCAACTTTTGATCCAGAAACAGCTTTTCTTTCTTCTCTTTATCATCGAACCGAAAGCACAACAGAATATTACGAAATTTGAAAAGGTCCTTCTGGCTCGAAAAACACTCATCTGCTCGAAATTCACTCAAAGGTTCCCCACGTGCCTTGTGTAAAGCAGCTGTTATTAGTAGAGTAAAAAATGCCTGTAGCACTGTATGATTATGTTCAATCCAGCGCTCAAAATATGGATACAGAATTTGACTGTCTTCTGCATGATTATTGGTATGCATTACTATTACCCTCTGCATGTGACTGGCGATAAAAAGTGGAAGACAGTAATATGACCCTGTCTGTAATTTTGGTCTAATGCCACAAGGATTATGTACAGTTTCACGTATTACGTTCCTGAAAGACTACTTGCGCACATCGTGTGGTACTGTCATACGTTGTATGTCTATTTGTAGGTACAAGAATAGGTGCAGTGATTTCCTCAAGTACAATTATAATCTTCTTCACAGTTATTAACATCGGCCTCATCTCCCACCTACATATCTTCCCGTCAACTCTGCATTAACATCACTCACATATCCATTTCCAAAAACTGATTTATTATGAAGCCCTTTTGTATGCCTGTCATAACCTGCACGAGCTTGCAGCTCCTTTTTAAAACATGTATCATCATCCATTACAAATGAAGTATAATACCAGGTCTAATTTCAACAAAACGCAATTGCTAACTATGAATTATTCTCCAACAACGTACATGTATGTATCTACCACGAATTGGTTACAACAATGGACATATAATAATTACCTGAGAAAACACATTATTGCTAAGTTTTCATTTTCGTAATAAATTTGAAATATAACACTAACAAACGCATATCGCGTATCTATTTATGGTTATATCGCAGTTCATAGGACTATAGCCCGAAATAATTGTAGTGGGGTCAGGTATACAATATGCGACTGTCGGAGTTATACGAGGGCTATTCCGAAAGTAAGGTCCGATAGGTCGCGAAATGGAAACCACGGTAAAAATCAAAAATGTTTTATTTGCAACAGTTAGATACACCTTGCAGCTACTTATCTCCATAGTCGCCGACCCGACTTAGACGTGTATCGTAGCGTTGTACCAACTTTCCCATACCCTCGCTATAGAAGGCAGCCGCCAGTGCTCTCCGCCAATTCTCTACGCTGCCCTACGGTTCGTTGTCTTGTGCCGAAATGTTGTCTTCATAACCAGCGGTTCATGTGACCAGAGCTGAAACTCAGAGGGAGACAATTACGGGCTGTATTGTGGGTACTCTCACATTTCCATTTGAAAACGATGCAGGAGAATCTTCATTGCCCCTGCAGAATGCGGCTGAGCATTGTCTTGAAGACGAAACAGCACGACAGTTATGTAATGTTAGCTGCATAGCTTCAGGGGAAATTTCTCACCAGGCCCCCGTACTTGGCGGCAGACACTATTTTCTAGACATCTTTACGCACTCACTGCGAGCTCAGAAATGAGAAGAGCGACGTGATGCTAACTGGGGTTATACTAGAGACACTACCCAACACATCTGTGCAAAGCTTTATCGGATTTTCATAGTCGTTTCCATTTCGTGACCGATCGGACCTTACTTTCGGAATAGCCCTCGTATTTCAAATTTATTACGAAAATGAAAACTTAGCAATAATGCGCTCTCTCAGGTAATAATTATATGTCCATTGTTGTAAACAATTCGTGGTAGATGCATACATATGTGTTGTTGGAAAAAAAATCCTAGTTAGGAATGGCGCTTTGTTGAAATTGCACCTGGTATTATGCTTTATAAGTAATGGATGACGATACACGCTTTGAAAGAAGCTGCAAGCTCGTGCAGATTTTGGAAGATATACATACGAGTGATAGTGAATCAGTTTTTAGAAACGGATATGAGAGTGATGCTAATGTTGAGGCGACGGGATGATATGCAAGTTGGAGAGGAGGCGGATGTTAATGAATGTGAAGATGATGAAAATGTTACTTCAGGAAACCACTGCACCTACTCTTGTATCTGGAAGTGCTATAAAAAGTGCATAACAAGCATATCTGGAGGACGAGAAGCTTAAAAGTCGACGTTAAAACTGTTTCTTTGTAGATAAAAAGGGCCTTGGGATCTGAAAGAACCCGGGGGTTGAAGCAATGCTTAATTAGTCACGTACTTGGTTGCGCCAATGAAGCAGTGCACCGTCTTGGTGCCGAATAAAGTTTTGCCGTTCAGCTTTTTCCAGTTGCGGAGAGAGCCATAGATCTAGAGCACCAAGATATGAAACACCAGTTACAGTTGTTTCACCGAAAAACGAAGCGCCCTTAAACTATCCACTGGAATGTGGTACAAAATAAGTGAAACAAAATAAAAATAAATTTAAGGGTGCCTCGTTGCAGCTGTCCCATCTCGTGGGAATTTTCTGACCGCCATTCGGGCACATTGTGTGCATTCGTTTGAAATGACTATTCGTCACTGAAGATGTCTAGAAAATCTACACTGTCATGTAGCAACATTTCGTTTGCTAAGTTGGCACGTAATCCCTCGTATGTTGGCTGTAGAGCTTGTAACGCAGGTATACAAACAAAAGTGTTTTGAGTTTCTCTTTCATGTATCAATTGTAACCGTATGTTAAATGTAATAAATGCTACAAAGCCATAAAATCCGGATATTCTTTTCGAAACAACCGGTATTTTGCCGCTGCGAAGCATAGCTGGTGGTAGCTCAATGTTATTTTAACTTACAACACGAAATATACGCTTCTGGGATAACACAGTGTACACGAGATAATTCAAGAGGAATTTGATATGGGTATCAGACGCAGGAAGTAGGGCACAAGTTTTGTTATTTGAGTATAAAAATAATTATTTAAATGGGAAACAACTTAATGTAACAAGTATTTAAAACAGACTAAAAAGTATCAAATAGTACTTCCTACCCTCCCATAGATTCCTCATTCCACACAAATAGTCTTGAAAATTTGGGCTCTTGAATTTATAGTAGCTATGAAAATGCTTGTGTAAGTTATGACTGGAAACGTGTGGCGTATGGAATAGATAACAATAAGGATATGGCCTATTCATGCATCAATTATGTATTGTATGCTCGCTACGTTTTTCGTTTTAAATTCTAGAAGTATTTTCGTATCTATTAATAATTCACATGCACAAATTATCAGAACTATCTGTATGGTGTAAGGAATCTGTATGGGGCTAGGATAATTTGATACCTTTTAGTCAGTTTTAAAAACGGATTACATTAGGAATTCTATTTATTTAAATAACAATTTTCTGCTTCGAAGTGCATGTGTGTCAAATTTTTGAATCGATTAAAAAACATTTTGATGCGATTATAACAGAGATATGAGATAAATTTCAGAATTATTTGAATCTCTGTTCACCTAAGTCAACCAATACTTTGCTTCCTCCTACGACTATCTCACGGAAAGAACTCTGAGGTAAAATAAGGAAGAATCGAGCTCATAAAGGGAATTACCAGCAACCGTTCATACCACGGATCATTCGCAAGTTGAACGGAAAGGAGGAAATAGCAGTGGTAAACAAAGTACCATTCGCCACACTCCAGAAAGCGCGTTAATACTGCATTGTCATCGAGCCTAGATCTATGTTAAAACCTTCATGTCTCTAACTCATCGGGAAATTATAATGGTAAACATAATACCGCCGCCACACACCGGACAAGGAAGCGTGTTAATACTGCGTTGTCATCCAGTCCAGTGCTATATTGAAACTTTCAAGCCTCTAGCTCTTGAGGAAACTTACTTAAAATCAACTATAAAATTAGTATCGAACAAACAGACAAAAAGGAGACCTGATAAAAACATGTTGAAACGCCTGGCTATTACGGAGAGTGCAAGAATAGTAGAGGGCATAATGACAGAAAACACTTGCATCTTACAGGCATACTTTATTCTGTAGAAGGGGTAGGAACGTATGAACATAGAAGAAAGCATACAAATTGCTAAATGAGCAGAACGATGTGATGCCTAATTCGTATTTTGCTTTCTTCAACACCTCGCTGCAATTTCATATTGTCCTCCTCTTGTTATCCTCTCTTTCTCTACATTTTGATATTCGGATGTACAGGGTGAGTACTAGGTACTTCACTGAAAATGCAGCTATTTACTATCGCCTGACTTGGTTCAAATGGCTCTGAGCACTATGGGACTTAACATCTATGGTCATCAGTCCCCTAGAACTTAGAACTACTTAAACCTAACTAACCTAAGGACATCACACAACACCCAGCCATCACGAGGCAGAGAAAATCCCTGACCCCGCCGGGAATCGAACCCGGGAACCCGGGCGTGGGAAGCGAGAACGCTACCGCACGACCACGAGATGCGGGCTCGCCTGACTTGTTAACAATTTGTAACTTAACAGAGAAGTGTCACGAGTGGCGAATTTTGAGTAAAACCTTCGCATTTATCTTGTTCCCATGTTAAAATTTGCTTCTTTTACCAAAAGACAATGGAGCTTACACAGTATCGCCTCCCTAACTTGTTGTGCAGATGCAATTTTCAGAGAATTCTGAGACAATGGCTTAGTAAGTGAGAAGCTTGCGAAATGTAAGGTCAGTATCTTACGAAAAAGCACATCCTCAGTACAAAATAAGTGTGTAATGTTATCACTTATGTTGTTCCAAAACCATAGCATTTCCCATTTCATCAGCTACTGAGGGCCTCAAAATTCATATTTTGTCATCAAAAAAGTATGTGGCTAGTGGAATAACACAGTAGATAAAGAAGTTTAGCATAATAACCACTTGGAAAAATACTTTCCTCTTTCCATATTATCATTCGCTAAAATCTCATTTCGATACCTCAAACCATTACGAAATATGAGGAATGTTGTGAATATCTCACTGCGGCTTTATCACTGGTGCAGGGTGATGGCAAATGAGTACAGAACATCAGACCAATTTTCTGGAGATTAGTGACAGATAAAGATCTCCACCCAAGTCTAAAGAAAAATTCAGTATGTTAACTATATTTCATACACAGCAACATATTATTAATATCCACCAAACGCAAAATTATAGTGACCCCTATTCTTTATCGTAAACTTTTTTGAATTTCACACAGTGTCTTACTACCGCATGGATATCAAAATAACTATGACCATTAAAGAAATGACGGGCACATCATAAATCTCACATATAAAGCACTAAGGCACGCACAAATGAATTTTTTTACCAAGTATTTCTATAAAATCGTCTGAGAAAGATTGCACGGTGTGCGTCTCAGTTCTGTCATCGCAGAGAGGCCGAAAGGTGACAAACACTGATGGCCTCCCCTTCTGAACAACCGCCCAGCTCTTTGGACCAAAACTGGTCACTGCACATTGGACAGTGTATCCAGCACGGACTCTAAAACTAGAATTGCTACAACGCCACTACAACAAATATGTGGGGTATTACGTGAAGTGGGGCACCTGAAGAGACACTACTAACAAGGGAACCTCCCCATCGCACCCCCTTCAGATTTAGTTATACGTTGGCACAGTGGATAGGCCTTGAAAAACTGAACACAGATCAAACGAGAAAACAGGAAAAAGTTGTGTAGAACTATGAAAAAAATAAGCAAAATGTACAAACCGAGTAGTCCATAGGCAACATATGCAACCTCAAGGACAGGGTGTGCTCAGGAACGCCTTGGTCCCGTGGTTAGCGTGAGCGGCTGCGGATTGTGAAGTCCTTGGTTCAAGTCTTCCCTCGAGTGAAAATTTTACTTTCTTTATTTTCGCAAAGTTATGATCTGTCCATTCGTTCATTGACGTCTCTGTTCACTGTAGTAAGTTTAGTGTCTGTGTTTTGCGACCGCACCGCAAAACCGTGCGATTAGTAGACGAAAGGACGTGCCTCTCCAATGGGAACCGAAAATATTTGATCGCGAGGTCATAGGTCAACAGATTCCTCCACAGGAATACACGTCTGGTATATACTATACGACACTGGTGACTGCATGTGCGTCACATGACAGGAATATGTTGTCGACCCACCTAACTTGTACACTTGGCGAATGGGTAAAAAGACTCTTCTACCTTGCCCGATTTAGGTTCTTGTGGATGTGATAATCACTCCCAAAAAAGTGACGAAAACATACGAGTTTGTCACATAAACTGCAACAAATGAATGCAACAGTTTCACAGTCGCACAGTTTTCCCTGTGTTCTGTCAAAACATAGGTTTTTAACGTTTTCAAATTTTTCCGTGTGCAGACCGTCAAATCCTGCATACGTCCAAGCAAATCTGAACATGTCCTAGAATTTTGGAGAGCGAAGTTGATTATATAAAAAATTAAACTTTTCACTCGAGGGAAGATTCGAAGCAAGGACCTTTCGTTCCGCAGCTGCTCACGCTAACCACGGGACCACATCGCTGCAGTGCTCGCATTATCCTTGATGTTGCCTATTGTGCCCGTGGACTACTCAGTTTGTACATTTTGCTTATTTTTTTCATAGTTCTACACAACTTCTTCCTGTTTTCTCGATTGATCTGTGTTCAGTTTTTCAAGGCGTATCCACTGTGCCTACTTATAACTAAATCTGAGGGGGGTGCGATGGGGAGGTTCCCTTGTAAGTACCCATGTAAGATCATTCTAACCATTCATGGGCACACAATTCTAAACCAAGTTCAGAAACATTGCACAGAGTGGAAGATTCATTCTGGAAACGATCCCATAGGCTGTCACTGTGCCATTTCCATGTGATGTAACTGTGTCAGAAGCATCGAACACTACATGTGACAACAAACAATGGCTAAAATATGTAAAGATAAAATTTGCAAAACTAAACGCTCTGTATAACAACATATGTAACATTATAGGACTAAGGAATTTTGGACCAAATGCCGGCCATGTCCATTGCATTTGGGATAAGGTTCATGAACTCATCAGTGGTGCAGGACCTTGGAGCTAATGTGCACACGTCTTTCCATGCAGTATCATTTCTTCAACGGCTGCCAGTTCTGCAAAGTATGTGGGACCTGCTGTAAAGTTTGGAAATTATGAATAGAGGTGCTAGGTCTGCAGAGCTCAGTCATTAAGACCAACATCTGCGAATCGCAAAGGTTCCAGGTTTGAGTACTCGTCCGTCACACAATTCCAGATTTGAGTCCTCGTCCGCCACACAGTTTTAATCTGCCAGGAGATTTCATCAGATAGAAAAAGTTCGCATGCGAGTACAAATACCGGGACGTTTCCTTCGCTACAGCAGTCGCTCATTCCTAGCCCAGCTTTCCCCATCTGTGCAAGCAGTCCATCTCTACAGTCTGTAAAGTCTGACTACATTGGCTGTGCATTCGATATTTTATTCTTCGACATAGTATTAGGGTAAAATGTGGTATTGGAATGATGCACTGAAACTGTTTCATGAGTGATGGGACAAGGGTTGCAAATGATGGAAAACCATTTTCTTAACTGTTTTTTGGGAAATCCGTTCCATGTTGAGTTTATGAGCCACCACACTGCTGCACACACCATAGAAAGTAGTATCTCGATAGATGATGTGCAAGCGGTGGAACCGAGTAAACCATGGGCTGGACAACTCCGAGTCCACGGATACTATTTGTTGTCACCAGATGGAACTACAATTGTCCGGCCACAGCTGTGGGTTCTTCGAGTGCTATGGGAGATGGTTTCTTTTAACTACAACAGATGAAATATTAGTTCACTTTATTACATGAACTATGTTAGTGCCCGCTGCTTTGCTCGCACAGACTGTATAGCCTGCGGAGATTTTTATTGTTTTCCTGTAATCGAATTTTTATGTTGTTTACAAACTGCAACATCATCTAGCTTTACACGCTACTTAAGGCCATATCAGCGTGATCTTTCTCAAATGTTCTTCCGACCAAAAAGATGTTCTGGTAGCTGGAGTCAAAAGTTTTTGTTAATAATGCCTTTTGCATTCTTGTGGCGATATTTCCACAGCAACTTTCACCCACTAACAAATACTTTTTTATATCTAACCAAGAAGTGAAGTACCGATTCTCATAAATTTAGCTTTAATTTTTTTTAATTTAACAAAATATATTCTTAAAAATTTTCATGCTCTATTGGATTCCATTAGTGGCTGAATATCCAGAAAAACTGAAGCACGTATTTATTTATATGTAGCCAAGAAGTCAAATACCATTTGTCTTAGATATAGCCTTAGAAGTTCTTTGATAGTTCTTCAGTAATTAATTATTTTCAAAACAGCTTTCACCTACTATTTTACCCCCTCAGTGGTTGAATTTCGAAGAAGCTTACTTTTTATTTTTTGACTGAGAAGGCAAATACCAGTATTCGTAGTTCTAGGTTCAAAATTTCCTTAAGAGCGACTTACTTTTAACCAGCCTTTCGTCCCCTATTTCACACCATTAGGAGAGAAATTTCGGACGATCACATCCTAAACGATGCTTGCAGTATAACATCCACACCCTCTCCAAACTTTAGTTTTGCAGCGGTTTGGGATGGGCGCTGATGAGTCAATCAGTGTGACCCTAGTTCTTTAGTAATTATTTATTTTCAAAAACTTTTCACCCACTATTTTACCTCCATCAGGGTTGAATTTCCAAATACAGTCAAACACGTAGTTTTTTTTATCTGTAACAGAGAAGCCGAACATCAATTTTCAAAGATTTAGCTTTAAAAATGCATTCGTCATGGAATGTTTGCATAAAAAATCTCATCCTCTATTTCGCCCCCATTGGGATCCAATTTCCAAAAACAGTGACACTCGTATTTTTTATTTGTAACTGAGAAGTCAAATACCAACATTCATTGATGCACCTTTAAAAATACTTCAGTAGTTCTATCTTTTTCAAAAAACTTTTCACCCACTACTTCACCCTCATAGGTTAAAATTCCCAAAAATACTGAAACATGTATTTATTTATTTCTAACCTAGAAACAAAGTACCAGTTTTCGTAGGACCAGCTCCAAAATTGCTTTAATAGCGACATTTTTCAACAAAAACTTCATCTCCTGTAATACAGACTTATGTTTGGAATTTCGAAAAATTCCTTCTTAAGCGATGCCTACAGTATAAAATCCACACCGTCTCCAAATTTCAAGTTTCTATCCTTAGGGGTTTGGACTGGTTAATGATGAATCGGTCAGTCAGGACACTGCCTGTTAAACACAGAGATGAATAAAAGATTTATTTATCTTTGACACCCCTTTGCCACAGGAGAGCGTGGAATATTTACAGCTGTCATTGATTATGAAAGCATCACTTGATACATACAATCACAAACTGTTCTCGTTAAGTATACAATATTCAACTTTGACAAAAGTACATGTCACACTGTAACTTTGACTAACATTGTTTCTAATCGGTAATGCTGACGGCAGAAGCTGACGGCAGAAACTGAGATCAGAAACTGGGCAGAGCGCTTCCGTGCTCAGGTCTATATTGACCTCCGGTGTGAGGACACTGCTTTGGTGAGAGGGGATCCGTGGTCTTCAGGAGCATCTTCCAAAAGTCGTTGCAGACTGCAGGGAGCCCTCGCTAATATCTGTGTTATCGATTCGTGTTGCGAGCTTTGGTGTGGTCGCGGGCAGGTCACATATATTACGGCGCCCCTACTATTGTACTGCCACAGTGACTATGTTCTAAGATGTTTACGTTAGGCCCCTACTACGGTCTGTTCGCGCGAACCAAACAAGCAGGACTAAAGTTGTTATGAAACCTTGGTGCTCGGGAACTGAAGGTCGGAATTGTCTCAGTTAAAACCAGTCATTCGGCATAGACGGTAGAACCGCCTTAAATCGAGGACGTTTACGTAGCTTGCTTCCGCATTGGCTCTTGCTGTTGCCGCAAGATCTGCAAATAGCGTTCTGGTTTATTTACGACAGCCGTGAGCAGTCAGAAACGTGAACTACTCCAGTTATCGGACGAAGCTGGCGAAGGTCGCGAAGTACGTACGTAGTTTCCGAGATGCTGATAAGATTCAGAGAGCAGCGTGAGAGAGTGTTTTGCAGGTTGCGGTTTATTCTGAGAGTGGGAACGCGCAGCTACACCGAACACAGCGCGGGATCGAGATAAGTTGACGCAGCTGTATAACATGTCACGCACCCAGGTTGTCAGAATCATACAGATGGTGCAGGCGTTTAAATTGAGTATGCTGACACTACGGGCTGATTGCCGGAAACGATATTTTAGTTTCTTTTTGACTGAAATAAAGAAACAGTCGCAAAATTAAAGCGATTTACAGTGACCGCCTCTGTAGTCGAATGGTTGTCACTACAGCCTTCGGATCGGAAGGACCCGGATTCGATTCCAAGCACCACCTCAGATTATTGCCGTGGTACGAACGTATGGTACGGGGGCCATTGAGGAAATAGTGGTATAAAGAAGCAGGGACATCACCAGGATTCGTCGAGTGGTTGTAACAGGTGGAGGGAATGGTGAAATGCTAATCGCGCGTCCCAAGGTCGAAGATAGCTCCTCATACTGCCTTGAAAGCGGCGTCCGGCCGGTCGGAACATGCTTAAGATCTAATCCGTGAGCGCCATTCCCTTTACTAACTTACTGTTGATTTACAGTGGAGTGGAACGAGTGGCGCACAGCCGATCTCTGTTTGCGTCCCGGACAAATGCAGCAACGCTTGAGGCAATACGGGGCTTAGGAACTATCTTAAGAGACAGTGCAAAGCATCTGTACAAGGCGAGTCAAATAAAAACGGCCCGGACGAGTGGACACGACTGGATGTGAATGTATGCATATAACCGCACCCCGTGACGCGCACACCACGTGTACGCCCGCCACGTGATCCACACCGGTTCAGAGCGTAGTGCAGGCTGTGTCAATGTGAGTGGAGCAGTGAAAAGGGCACGATGGTACTCACAGAGGAGCAGCGGGTGTTAGTTCTGGGAAGTTACGTGACAACAAAGTCGTGGAAATTGTGTGGTGAGAAGTTTAATGGTGTAAGACTGCCACCAAAGACTGCCACCAAAGACTGCCACCAAAGACTGCCACCAAAGACTGCCACCAAAGACTGCCACCAAAGACTGCCACCAAAGACTGCCACCAAAGACTGCCACCAAAGACTGCCACCAAAGACTGCCACCAAAGACTGCCACCAAAGACTGCCACCAAAGACTGCCACCAAAGACTGCCACCAAAGACTGCCACCAAAGACTGCCACCAAAGACTGCCACCAAAGACTGCCACCAAAGACTGCCACCAAAGACTGCCACCAAAGACTGCCACCAAAGACTGCCACCAAAGACTGCCACCAAAGACTGCCACGCAACGCATATTCCGAAAATGGCGTCAGGCAAGGTCTGTTTTGAACAAGTCAAAAAACATTCCGAAACGTAGCCGCACACCAGAAAATGTGGCTGCAACAGTGACCTACCAAATCAACTCGACTCCTGTCACAAGAGACCGGCATTTTACGTCGATCGTGAGAGCGAATACTCCACCTGGACCTGCACATACATTCCTACCGAGTGTCTGTTGTTCGTGTATTAAAACCAGCAGATGCTCCTCGGCGCCTCCAGTTTTGTGGGTGGCTGTTCACTGAGGTAACAATGACTGGCTTGGACACGTATCTGTTCTTTATGTCTGACGCAGGCTGGTTTAACCTGAGTGGTTATGTCACTCACAGAACCACAAGTTCTGGCCAGCGTAGAATCCGCGTAACTTCAACGAAACACCGTTGTATGATGAAAAGGTTGGGATTTGGTGTGCAGTGCCTGCACGCGTCATTGTTGGTCACTGAGCGAGGTGGTGCAGTAGTTAGCACACTGGACTCACTTTCGGGAGGATGACGGTTCAAACCTGCGCCCGGCCATACTGAATTTGGTTTCCTGTAATTTCCCTATATCGCCTCAGGCAAATGCAGGCATGGTTCCTTTGAAAGTGCACGGCCAAATTTCCTTCCCCATCCTTCCCTAAGCCGATGGGACCGATGACCTCGCTGTTTGGTCTCCTCCCCCAAATCAGACAAGCATTATTGGTCCCACCTTCTCTCATCAGACGCTGACTTCGGCGCGTTACATTGCCAACATTTTGAAACCATTTGTGGCAGCATTAACGGAGAAGGAAAAGACTACAGTTACTTTCAGCAGGAAGCACATTTACACCAACTTCACGTCTGCTAACTACTCTGTCAGGCGTCAGTCTGGTCGCGGCTCTAGCTCGCCACCCACGTCACCTGATTACTTTGTGTGGGGAGCCCTCAAGTTTAAGATGTATCACAACAACCATGAGTCTTAGAGAACTGTAGCAGCACATTTCGGACGAGGGTGCAGCAATTCCAGCAGCCCAGCTTAGACCTGCCTTCAGCAGCTAGCTGACCAGGGTCCGAAAGTGCCAAGAGATGAATGGTGCCCACGTTTATAGTCAGATTTGTACTGTATTTTCTTTCCTCTGTTGTGTTTCTTTGTATCCTGGAACTCTGTTCTCCGGGCCACTTGTATTTGGCCCACCCTGCAGATTTAGACTCTGCTTTGGATGGTATTACTGAAACACACTCACTGAAATTATTGAGACAGTCAGGATGAAATAAATAGGCCAAAGAATTATCTGCAGACTCGACAGGTAATTACATTCCACTTTATCACTGAGCTATGCCATTCTGTTTTGTACCCACTAGCGACGTGATACGGTATTCTGATGAGGTTATATCAAAGTGTAGCAGATCTTTTCTGTAATAGACAACATTACCCTGCCGAACAAATGCACCACTTTCAAGGAGGAGATCATTTTACTCAGAAGTGATGTGACAGGTACTTCTTCATCATTGTAGGAGTATATATTAACAAATTCAGACCGAACGGCATACACATGTCACAGCAACGGGTACTCAAAACAGTCGGATCAAGACAAAGTGTATCCCCCCCCCCCCCCGGCCGCCCTCCTCCCCCCTCCTGCGACCGACAGTGCAACCATATCGGCAGCATATTGGCGAGGCATTCGTCTTCACCGACGACAATTGGCGTCTCCATCGTGCACATCTTGTGAATGACTTCCTTCAGGATAACGACATCGTTCGACTATAGTGGCCAGCGTGTTCTCCAGACATGAACCCTATCGAACGTGCCTCGGATGGATCGAAAAGGGCTGTTTATGGACGACGTGACCCACCAAACACTCTGAGGGATTTACGTCGAATCACCGTTCAGGAGTGGAATGATCCGGACCAACAATACTTTGATGAACTTGTGGATAGTATGCCACGACGAATACGGGCATGCATGAATGCAAGATTACGTGCTACTGGGTATTAGAGGTACCGGTGTGTATAGCAATCTTGACCACCACCACCTCTGAAGGTCTCGCTGTGTGGTGGTACAACAATGTGTAGTTTTCATGAGCAATAAAAAGGGTGGAAATGATGTTTATGTTTATCTCTATTCCAATTTCCTGTACAGGTTCCGGAAATCTCAGAACCGAGGTGATGCAAAACTTTTTTTGATGTGTGTATTTTACACGACAGGCCTGTTTCAGCTTTTTTCCATTACCATGTGACTTGTTAAAATAACATTGGTAAGATTATGTATATCAAAAGGACGTACTATGAACAGTCTCGAAGAACTGGAACTGCATATTCATACAAGGAAATATGGACACGAAAGTCTAAATGAACAAACAGATTTTAAACAGAAGTAGGGTCTCAAAAACTTTACTGACATAACAGGATATAAAAAAGGTAGTCATATGGAAAATAAAACATACACATATCATACATGAAATTCAGAGGAAAATAAGAACAACGAAATTTAACACCATCTCTGGTAAGATGTAAATACTTTGTAAATATATAGGACAAAATATAATGTGCAGTAGTGTAATGCCAATCAGCAGCTAAGCCTTTACACCAGTGATGCAAGTGAAGCAGAAAGATGATGTAATTGTAAGTGATCAACTGTTATATAAAAGCCTTTCACACTGTTTTCGTAACACATAACTGATGCAAATCCATCTGCATCCGATACAGGCTGTGATACACATAGTTAACAACAAAGAAGAAAACCAGCAGAAGACATCACTGACTTCGATTTCTAGATATACACTGTCCCTCTCCTTCCCCCCCAAATGCCACACCAGCAGCTACAGTAAAAAGCAAAGTGTTCTAGATTAATCTAGTTTAAGACGTTTATTTTTAAGTAACATTTCTCTATGTATGTATGTAGTTATGTATGTACGTATAAACGCTTGAAGATGAACAGAACATGTTGCATAATGTTAGATTAAGCATAAAATAAAAAGTGACTGCTAGCAGAACCTTGAAACAAAGAATTATCCCACACAGTCAGGGTTCACAAACATAGCCATTATGGCTGAAAATAACATATAGGAACCTCGTAAGGAACTACCAAAATACTGAACAGTCAGAACAACTGACAAAAACGTATTTTTTACGTTTCGTAACTACAAAAAATATTTAGCTACTAGGACGAGATACAAAAATTTGCTATATGTGCAATATGATAGTCACTATGAACTATATGCAAATATCCATGCAAATATAAAATAGCCATGATTTATGTACAGATAATACTACCAATATTATTTTCGCAGGTCACTTGATATTGACAATTAGCCAAAACAGGCCTGTCACTTAAAATATTAGAAATATATTTTCTTATAGTAGCTGGTTTTGGAGCTTTCATTTTTCATATGCTGCGGTTTTGTTTAACAACAACGCTTTCCTACAGCTTTGGTTGCCCACAACATAAAGTTTGTTCTGATGATTGTAAAGGCGGCGAGTGGTATCCGGTAAAGGACTGCCCAAATCACCTTGCACCTTTTGCAGCAATTCGGCAATCGTTCTGGAAGGCGTTTGTGAACGATAAGTTCACACTTCACCATGTCTCATACTTGTTACATTGCCGACAGGTCTGATGATCTTCCAGGCCAGGGCAGAGAAAAAAAATGGGGACCTTGCGTCATAGCTTGTGTATGTGGACATGCATTGTCATGTTGAAAAAGCACTTCACCTTCCTGCCGAGGGTATGGCAGCAACATTGGGATGACAGCCCGTGAAGTGTCATGGGCACTGGTTACTTTACCTGTCACAGACAGCAGATGTGGGCCCAAGTTGTAACTGATGGCCACCGGCTGAGTGGCCGAGCGGTTCTAGGTGCTACAGTCTGGAACCGCGCGACGGCTATGGTCGCAGGTTCGAATCCTACCTCGGGCATTGATGGGTGTGATGTCCTTAGGTTAGTTAGGTTTAAGTAGTTCTAAGTTCTAGGGGACTGATGACCTAAGATGTTAAGTCCCATAGTGCTCAGAGCCATTTGAACTGTTGGCCCAGCCACACCATGAAGCCTCGTATCGGACCTTTGTGTTCTGGGCCAATGCACTCTGGAATAGTCCCACGTGACTAAAAGAAAGAATGGAGTATGATGACATTTTAGGCATCCAGAAATCATCAGTTAGGTAATCAGGTTTGGCACAAGTTTACCCTGATATCCTGACGACATCATCATCATCATCGTCATTTAAGACTGATTATGCCTTTCAGCGTTTAATCTGGAGCATAGCCCCCCTTATAAAATTCCTCCATGATCCCCTATTCAGTGCAAACATTGGTGCCTCTTCTGATGTTAAACCTATTACTTCAAAACCATTCTTCACCGAATCCAGGTACCTTCTCCTTGGTCTGCCCCGACTCCTCCTACCCTCTACTGCTGAACCAATGAGTCTCTTAGGTAACCTTGCTTCTCCGATGCGTGTAACATGACCCCACCATCTAAGCCTGTTCACCCTGACTGCTACATCTATAGAGTTCATTCCCAGTTTTTCTTTGATTTCCTCATTGTGGACACCCTCTTGCCATTGTTCCCATCTACTAGTACCTGCAATCATCCTAGCTACTTTCATATCCGTATTCTCAATCTTGTTGATAAGGTAACCTGAATCCACCCAGCTTTCGCTCCCATACAACAAAGTTAGTCGAAAGATTGAACGGTGCACAGATAACTTAGTCTTGGTACCGACTTCCTTCTTGCAGAAGAGAGTAGATCGTAACTGAGCGCTCACTGCATTAGCTTTGCTACACCTCGCTTCCAGTTCTTTCACTATGTTGCCATCCTGTGAGAATATGCATCCGAAGTACTTGAAACCGTCCACATGTTCTAACTTTGTTCCTCCTATTTGGCATTCAATCCGTTTATATTTCTTTCCCACTGACATTACTTTCGTTTTGGAGATGCTAATCTTCATACCATAGTCCTTACATTTCTGATCTAGCTCTGAAATATTACTTTGCAAACTTTCAATCGAATCTGCCATCACAACTAAGTCATCCGCATATGCGAGACTGCTTACTTTGTGTTCACATATCTTAATCTCACCCAGCCAGTCTATTGTTTTCAACATATGATCCATAAATAATATGAACAACAGTGGAGACAGGTTGCCGGCTTGTCTTACCCCTGAAACTACTCTGAACAATGAACTCTATTTACCATCAACTCTAACTGCTGCCTGACTATCCATGTAAAGCTTGCAAAAGTTTGCCTCCTATTCCATAATCTCGTAGAACAGACAATAACTTCCTCCTAGGAACCCGGTCATATGCCTTTTCTAGATCTAGAAAGCATAGATACAATTCCCTGTTCCACTCGTAACACTTCTCCATTATTTGCCGTAAGCTAAAGATCTGGTCCTGACAACCTCTAAGAGGCCTAAACCCACACTGATTTTCATCCAATTTGTCCTCAACTAGTACTCGCACTTTCCATTCAACAATACCTGAGAAGATTTTACTCACAACGCTGATTAAAGAGATACCTCTCTAGTTGTTACAATCTTTTCCGTTTCCATGTTTAAAGATTGGTGTGATTACTGCTTTCGTCCAGTCTGATGGAACCTGTCCCGACTCCCACGCCATTTCAGTTATCCTGTGCAGCCATTTAAGACCTGACATTCCACTGTATTTGATGAGTTCCGACTTAATTTCATCCACCCCAGCTGCTTTATTGCACTGCAATCTATTGACCATTTTCTCCACTTCCTCAAATGTGATCCTATTTCCATCATCATTCCTATCCCATTGTACATCGAAATCTGAAACATTACTGATCGTATTTTCACCTACATTGAGCAACTCTTCAAAATATTCCTTCCATCTGCCCAAGGCATCAAAAGGATTCCCCAGTAGTTTTCCTGACCTGTCCAAAATACTTGTCATTTCCTTCTTACCTCCCTTTCGAAGACTGCTAACTACACTCCAGAATGGTTTTCCAGCAGCTTGACCCATAGTCTCCAATCTGTTTCCAAAGTCTTCCCAAGATTTCTTCTTGGATGCTGCAAATATCTGTTTGGCTTTGTTTCTTTCTTCAACATAACTTTCTCTGTCTACCTGAGTTCTAGTATGTAGCCATTTTTGATACGCCTTCCTTTTCCTTTTACAGGCTGCCTTGACTGTGTCATTCCACCAAGCTGTTTGCTTCATCCTACCTTTACACACTACTGTTCCAAGACATTCTTTAGCCACTTCTAGTACTGTGTCCCTGTACCTTGTCCATTCCTTTTCCAATGACTGTAATTGGATACATTCAACTAACTGGTACCTTTCTGAGATCACTGTTATGTACTTGTTCCTGATTTCCTTATCCTGAAGTTTCTCCACTCTTATCCTCCTACATATGGACCTGACCTCCTGCACTTTCGGCCTCACAATCCCAATTTCACTGCAGATTAAATAATGATCAGTGTCATCAAAGAATCCCCTGAATACACGTGTTTCCCTCACAGCCTTCCTGAATTCCTGGTCTGTTATTATATAGTCAATGACAGATCTGGTTCCCCTGCCTTCCCAAGTATACCGGTGAATGTTCTTATGTTTAAAGAAGGAGTTTGTGATTACTAAGCCCATACTGGCACAGAAATCCAAGAGTTGTTTCCTGTTCCTGTTGGCCTCCTCATCCTCTCCAAATTTACCCACAACCTTTTCATACCCCTCTGTTCGATTTCCAATCCTGGCATTAAAATCACCCATGAGCAGAACACTGTCGTCGTCCTTTACTCTAACAACTACATCACTGAGTGCCTCATAAAAACTATCCATCTTATCTTGATCTGACCCTTCACAATGCGAATATACTGACACAATCCTAATTTTCTTGCTAGACACTGTCAAATCTATCCACATCAGTCGTTCGTTTACATACCTTATTGCAACTACGCTGGGTTCTATTTCTTTCCTGATATAAGGCCCTACACCCCACTGTGCTATTCATGCTTTGACTCCTGACAGGTAGACCTTGTATTCTCCCACTTCCTCTTCTTTCTCACCCCTTACCCAAATGTCACTAACAGCTAAAACGTCCAGCCCCATCTTACTTGCAGCCTCTGCCAGCTCTACCTTCTTCCCAGAGTAGCCCCCATTGATATTAATAGCTCCCCATCTCATTACCATTTGTTTGCCAAGTCGTATCTTAGGAGTCCCTGGTTTGTCAGCTAGAGGTGGGACTCCATCACCTCCAAAGGTCCGAGGCATTTTGCTCTGATTGTTGCCAGCATCATATTTAAAGTACCAGGGAAGCAGGTTGCTAGCCTTAGTTGCCCCGAGTCCCATTGGGTTTTACCCCTAACGGCTGAGGGACTAACTGGTGGATTTGGTAGTCTTCGCCGTATGAGCACAAAGGTGACCACGACTCAGAATATGTCCGAGATGCCCAGCCTTATTCCAAAGTAACTGATATCCCGACTGTTGGGACCATTTACTTGGCCACTCATACGTTGCCCGTGGTTCATGAACTAGGACATGACCACAGGAACCCACACCATATCCTGACAAGTTTTAGCATTTTTCCCTGACAAATTTTTGATATCTCAAGGGGAAGTAAAGACATAAGTTGACAAAAAAATGTAAGAACCTCTGTATTTCTGAATGTGTGGGCAAAAATCTTATGTGCCAACAGCAACATCTTTTGTAATGAACTGTTATTAGATGGAGAAAGCAATCCAAATAGTATATATGTTTCATTAAGACCACTGATGTTATTTTATTTCAATAAAGCGAAACACATGTTGTGAAAAAAAATACGCGTTTTGTTTGAGCTGCAAGACAGATTTAAAATACCTCATAAAAAAGTAGGCCTCTTGAAAGAAATGTGTAAGGTCAGTAAGAGTTGTGTAAACCAACACTATAAATGACTGCCAATAAAATGTTGGTTCTACTATGTTCGTTACTGCCGGGATTACCCACTGTGTTATGTCTATTATTCTACAGGTATTGTGTGATTTTTCTTTCACGAAATACATGAGTACACAGCGTAAAAACTGCCAGTGACTGCCACAGTTTTCTTCTTATCGTCCATGCCAAAATGTACCAGAGTAAATAAAATGTCTATGAAACACCGCACTGTATAAGGTCTTTGCGGTGAGATAGTCGCAATTCGTGAAATCCATTGCGTGAGGCTTGTGGCCTGCCGAGGAGCACCGCAGTCCTGGGTCCACAGATGAACCACGAAAATCCGCCGCATTGTGACTCACACAGACAGACAGACAGACCCGGCGTGCAAGCAGATTGGAGAGACTAGATCTGACAGGCAGGGCCCAAACGTTAGTGGGAAACTATGGGCTTCAGGTCGACAGGCCAGAACCATTAGAGTTACCTACAAAACTGGCCTGCGCTTTTGGCCTGTCATGGAAGTCCACTCCTGTTGCCAGATATTCACCTGTCACAGACACTTTCGCAATTACTCTGAGAATCAATACCAGTGAGGATATGTAGCAACTCTCCGTAAAGATGATCACTGAGCCACAGACAGGTATGTAGGAAAAACAATCACACTTTCACAACTAAATTTTTGGCCATAGCCTTTGTCAGAAACCGAGGGCGCGCACACATATTCACACAGTGACTCAGACACAACTCATGCACATGTGACTGTTGTCTCTGGCTGCTACATCAAAAAGCTCTGAGAAATCAGATCCAAACAAACCACTACTCACCCCCCCCCTGCCCCTCATTGGCAGCTGCTAGGCTAGCAGGAAGTAGTAGTGGCAGCACTGACTGCAAGCAGAGAGGAGGGGTGGGAAATGGAGAAGCAATAACGGTGGAAATTAGTGGCAGCGGAGAGAACCAACAATGGAGAGAACCGACAATGGAGAGAACCGACAATGGAGAGAAGCGACAATGGAGAGAAGCGACAATGGAGAGTAGCGACAATGGAGAGTAGCGACAATGGAGAGTAGCGACAATGGAGAGTAGCGACAATGGAGAGTAGCGACAATGGAGAGTAGCAACAATGGAGAGTAGCAACAATGGAGAGTAGCAACAATGGAGAGTAGCAACAATGGAGAGAAGCAACAATGGAGAGAAGCAACAATGGAGAGAAGCAACAATGGAGAGAAGCAACAATGGAGAGAAGCAACAATGGAGAGAAGCAGCAATGGAGAGAAGCAGCAATGGAGAGTAGAGAAGCAGCGCCCTGCCTGCGACGAAGCATGACATCTCAGTATACAAACACTTTCACGCTACTGAGAGAAAAACGAGATTTTTCCAATGTTTCTTCAAATTTCCCTGATATTTCCCTGATTCCCCCTGACACATTTCCAATTCCCCGATATCTCCTGATTTCCGGAACTTGTGGCAATCCTGGTAATGGAAGGAAACGTTCAGGGCAAATACTGCAAATTAGGACTTCTGCTGTAAGTAATTTCAAACAGATGTAGGTGTGTAGAAATGAAGTAGCTTGCACGGGATATGATAGCATGGAGAGCCGCACGAGCCAGCTTTCTGGCTGAAGACCACAACAGCAACGTGTCTGCATGCTAGACACAGTGGAGCTACTATTGATGTTATAGTCCGGGCTGCGATTTCGTATGACAGCACTCTCGATGTTATCCCACACACCCTGACTGCAAATTTGTACTTCACTCTGGTGATTCGACCTTTTGTGTTGCTATTCACGAACGGCGTTCCAGAGTGTGTTTTGCAACAGGATAAACTTCGCCAACATGCTCTGCATTGTGTTGATGTGCTGCCTTGGCCTGCTCCATCACCAGATCTGTCGCCGGTCGAGCCCATATAGGACCTCGTCGGACGACCTCTCCACCGTCGTCCATAAACAGGATTAAGCGACCTTGTATTGGTCATCCGAGTGCAACAGGCATCGAACTCCATCCCATAAACCGACATTCAGCACCTGTACATCACAATTCATACACGTTTGCATTCAACATTCTGACGCTTACACTGGTTATTAATGTACCAGCGTTTCACATTTGCGGCGCCAACGGCCTTGCCGCAGTGGTAACACCTGCATCTACATACATACTCCGCAATCCACCATACGGTACGTGGCGGAGGGTACCTCGTACCACAACTAGCATCTTCTCTCCCTGTTCCAATCCCAAACAGAACGAGGGAAAAATGACTGCCTGTATGCCTCTGTACGAGCCTTAATCTCTCTTATCTTTGTGGTCTTTCCGCGAAATGTAAGTTGGCGGCAGTAAAATTGTACTGCAGTTAGCCTCAAATGCTGGCTCTGTAAATTAGTAGCGATTCACGAAAAAAACGCCGCCTTTCCTCTAGAGACTCCCACCCGGGTTCCTGAAGCATTTCCGTAATACTCGCGTGATGATCAAACCTACCAGTAACAAATCTAGCAGCCCGCCTCTGAATTGCTTCTATGTCCTCCCTCAATCCGACCTGCTAGGGATCCCAAATGCTCGAGCAGTACTCAAGAATAGGTCGTATTAGTGTTTTATAGGCGGTCTCCTTTACAGATGAACCACGTCTTCCCAAAATTCTACCAATGAACCGAAGACGACTATCCGCCTTCCCCACAACTGCCATTACATGCTTGTCCCTCTTCATATCGCTCTGCACCGATTCCCGTCACATCACCAAAGTTGAGCGCTGTCGGGCTGAGCTAGCACTTGGATGGGTGACTATTCCGTCTGCCGAGTGCTGTTGGCAAGCGGGGTGCACTCAGCCCTTGCGAGGCAAACTGAGGAGCTACTCGACTGAGAAGTAGAGGCTCCAGTCTTGAAAACTGATATACGGCCAGGAGAGCGGCGTGCTAACCACATAGCCCTCCACATCCGCATCGAGTGACGCGTGTGGGTTGAGGATGACACGGCGGCCGGTCGGTACCTTTGGGCCTTCCAAGGCCTGTTCGCAAGGAGTTTATGATTTTCATATTTGCAATGGCTTGTCCTTCGCTTACAAAAACCTCTCATCTTGCACTGTTACTTAAATATGTTATCTAGACAAAGCCACTCCCGAAATTTCATTTCTCTAATTTTTTTTTTGGTGTTACGATCTTTTCCGTCAGTGTTTATTAATTCCTCGTACATGCATCTCGCGAGAAGACCGTGCAGGTATAATCAGAGAGATTCGAGCCCACACAGAGGTTTACCAGCAGTCATTTTTCCGGCAAATCTTTAGCGCCTGGAACAGGAAATACGGAGAAGCGATAGTGGTGAACGATCTGCCCTCCGCCACACGCCGTAAGTTGGTTTGCGGAATATAAATGCATATGCACATCCGTCAAGTTTCTCGAAATTATACCACCAGTCCCAGCTCTACCTGCGGTCATAATAAATACGCATACAAGATCGTTGAGTCCTGATTAAAGTACCCTGTAACTCTTTTCTGTCGCAGTATTTATTGCTCCCCACTGTTTTAATTCGGCTAAACGAATGGACACTGCCAAAAGCCCCACGCCTCCACCATTTGCGGATGCAAATACCGCTATCGGCAGGGTGCTCGATGCAGTGGATTAATTTAAGAGAAAAACAAAATGGCAGCCACCCGGTGCGCTGCAATTGGCAGTGCCGCATTATAGCTGAATCTGCCTCTTGTTTGCGACGATTTAATGCTCCATCTATTCCCGTCACAGAGATAAAAGGAGCAGCACGAATGTGTTACACCAGTGCTTTTATGTCTCTTTAGATAAAAAATTCGATTAACCGTGTACGAACTATTATTTAACACACGCCACTACAATACTTCTTTACGGACCGCTTTCCGAACTACAGAGCTGACATTGCACCCTGGCAAGAAAAGTAACACAAGTCCAAAAACAAATTTTTAGTTTATGTCACCGAAAAATACGAGTGAAGTTGCCCGAATGTTCACAAAAAAAAAAAAAAAAAAATTGTCACATCTCTATCTCGCAATTCGTCCACTTCAGGGCCGTTGAATCTGTTCTGTTAATGACTGCTTCACGATTCGCTACGGCGAGAATGGCGTCGCTTTAGCGCTGCCATTGGCAAGTGTGTACGGGTCATTGAAGGAGAGCGGCACGTTCTAAGTTGTGAGTTTTCATGTATGGGTTAAGTTGAACGTAACCGTTTTAATATCACTGATTATTACGATGTCTGTGTTTATACATTGTCTGTATCTTAACATTTGAATGTGTTTCGGACGTGCATGCATGTCTGAAGGAACGGACACTAAACTGACGGATGCAGCTGTTGTAAATATTACGAAATTTCGGGCGTTGCAGCATATAAAAAAAGGAAATTTCCCCTATAAACAATTTTCATACTGAATCCGTTTTACCAGCGAAAATTATTCCTTAATTACACAACAAAAAAAGTTTTGCATCACCTCGGTTCCTAGAGTTCCGGAACCTTTACAGAAAATTGGAATAGAGATCAACATATATATCAATTCCGCTCTTTTTATTGCTCATGAAAACCACACATTCAGAGGCGATGGTCCAGACTGCTGTACACACCGGTACCTCTAATACCCAGTAGCACGTCCTCTTGTATTAATGCATGCCTGTATTCGTCGTTTCATACTATCCACAAGTTCATCAAGGCACTGTTGGTCCAGATTATCCCACTCCTTGACGGCGATTCGGCGTCACACCTTCCATAAACAGCCCTTTTCCATCTATCGCAGACATGTTCGATAGGGTTCATGTCTGGAGAACATGCTGGCCACTCTAGTCGAGCGATGTCGTTATCCTGAAGGAAGTCATTCACAAGATGCGCACGATGGGGGCACGAAGTTTCGTCCACGAAGACGAATGCCTCGTCAATACGCTGCCGATGTGGCTGCACTATCGGTCGGAGGATGGCGTTCACGTATCGTAAAGCCGTTACGGCGCCTTTCTTGACCACCAGTGGTGTACGTCGGCCTCATATAATGCCAAGCCAAAACAGCAGGGAACCTCCACCTTGCATGTTGTTGGGCCCATCTGTACCGCGCTGCATGGCGTCGTGGTTGCAAAGATGGACCTTTCCGTGGACGTCGGGAGTGAAGTTGCGCATCATGCAGCCTATTGCGCACAGTTTGAGCCGTAACACGACGTCCCATGGCTGCACGAAAAACATTATTCAACATGGTGGCGTTGCTGTCAGGGTTCCTCCGAGCCATAATCCGTAGTAGTCCTTGGGCGGCCTGAGCGAGACATGTCATCGACAGTTCTTGTCTCTCTGTAGCTCCTCCATGTCCAAACAACATCGTTTTGGTTCACTCTGAGGCGGCTGGACAATTCCCTTGTTGACAGCCCTTTGTGGCACAAAGTAACAATGCGGACGCGATCCAACCACGGTATTGACCGTCTAGGCATGGTTGACCTACAGACAACACGAGCCGTGTACCTCCTTCCTGGTGGAATGACTGGAACTGATCGACTGTCGGACCCCCTCCGTCTAATAGGCGCTGCTCATACATTGTTGTTTACGTCTTTGGGCGGGTTTTGTGACATCGCTGAACAGTTAAAGGGACTGTGTCTGTAATACAATATCCACAGTCAACGTCTTTCTTTAGGAGTTTTGGGAACCGGGGTGATGCAAAAGTTTTTTTGATGTGTGTGTATAAGCCCATTTACGATTCTGCGTTTTCGTAAATTATGTTCCTCGAATTGCGCCTAATTGATGTTCGTTTTAGCACTGTGAGAATTTCCGCAAATTACACTTTTGTATTTCTCTTTTTCTAATACAACAATATCAACTAGTTCATTTTTTATTTCAACTTAAGTACTAATTTTACTCTTGGAAGTTCGAATGTCATATTATATTACAGAAAGTAAAAAAGCATATTGTTACTTGATGGTGGAAAAGTGGCATAATGTGAGGGATCATAACCAAAACGAAAATGTTTTTGAAAAATCAAAAAAAGTGACAACTCAAAGATTCGGTTAGTAATTACCTAATAACACCTCACGTTCGACAGTACAGAACTACCTGTCTGTGTTACTGTTGTACGGACTATAACAGAATTTAATACTTGAAATTTAATAGACTTGCATATTGTTCAGCATAACTTTTGTAGAATTCATTAAGTCAATTTTTCTCAAGTATTGCACGTTTTGAGTTGGTGTCACTGTTCTTACCAGGGTAATTTCTTTCTGCGTGACGCCTGTGTGACGAAACGACCACTGTCATTGGTCTCTAGTTAAAGCCAGCAGTGCACACCGATTTCCGTAATTACACTGACTAACAAAGAGAAGCGCCCAAAAGACAAGGCCAGACGTCAATGTAACTTCGTACACACAAACACCTTTCGCGCGTATGCAAATGCTTTATAGAGCTTCAGTTGTCTGACAGGTACAACGGCTGCCAGAGTATAAATAAAATGGAATGTGTTGGCAGTTGTGAATATGGACAACCTTCAGCTGTGTATGGAATAACGACAATGAAAATTTGTGCCGGACCAGGACTCGAACCCAGATTTCCCACTTATCGTTCCACAACTTTTCGCTGTCGCCATTGCATTATACAACTGATGGTTGTTCATATTCTCGATTGCGAACGCTGTTTCTTAAGTCCTGTAGTCGCAGCAATGCCTATTGTTTTGCTCATGCATTTATGTCCGAAGGAACATAGCATGGTTATTAGGTACTGCAATATCGTATAGAATACATTAATGTTGTTCATGTAAGTACGAGTGCGATTGGCTGAAATAAACAGAACAACTAAAAACACTGTATGCATGATAAGATACCATTAACTTTTTATTCATGTTCGAAAATTAACAAACTTAAGGTTGTTTTGTCCGAAAATAAATTTTCTGCAAGACAGCATACTAGTTATTAACGAAAACGCATTACAAATTTTCTATTGGTTAAAAATAAAGTAATATCTTTCCTGTAATTATTTTTATAGCATTGTTCCCGTTTTTGTGCTTTGTCATCGATAAAGCTTTAAATTCTCATCAAACAGTACTTCATTTTGTGCATGGCTGGACATAATTCTGGTTTGGTACTTGCATAATTTTGCATATCCAAAGATTTGTCGATGGTTTTAAGCCACTGGCGAATAAAATTTTTAACATATCAACAATTAAATGGTTATCAGCTATAGTAACTAGTTATTTTTAATTATATCAAAATGCAGCGCTCAAAATACAAAGCATTTGTATGAGCACAGTTTTAAGCGCAAACGCGTGGTACTTAGCACGTAAAACATGAACGATAAAAGATTCTAAAATTTTTTTTATAATTAACGAAAGAATATTTTTATCATCTGAATCAAATAAAACCACCTCAGCACGCGCGATTCTCGTAAAACAGGATTTTACGTGCATTTTATGTGCAAATTTAGAACACTAAACCGTGGCAACGGATAAAGCTTTCATAAAACAACAGGACTGCCACTAATTAGATGTATTTATCTACCTTCGTACAAAATTTGAACCGATTCGCACAAGTTTTTAACACAGACATAGCGCGCGTAACGAAACTCACAAAAACCGCGGTTTCTGCACAATGGTTCAAATGGCTCTGAGCACTATGGGACTTAACATCTGAGGTCATCAGTCCCCTAGAACGTAGAACTACTTAAACCTAACTAACCTAAGGACATCACACACATCCATGCCCGAGGCAGGATTCGAACCTGCGACCGTAGCGGTCGCGCGGTTCCAGACTGGAGCGCCAAAACCGCTCGGCCACACAGGTCGACGCGGTTTCTGCACCTGAAATCCGAATGAAGCCAGATTTTTGGAAGCTAGTTTTCAACTTTATACAAAGAACGAATTTTTCATTTGTTTGTTTCACTGTAAACCGTTTCCGCGCGTTCAATTCACATAAGAACTATTTTTACTTGTTACATTTAGTTCGACTTTACATCATCGTATCTCGGCAACGAAATAAGAATTTCGTTTTGGGAGACTGATAACCGAGCAGTTTAGTCTGTTTACTACCCAAACCAACCAACTTCATGCATCTATATACCATCATGCAAAGTTTGAAACGATCGCTAAAAATTTGAAGTATAGAAGTAGCGCGCTTCAAAAATATCCGAGAACCTATTTTTTGCGTTTAAACCCCAAAGGAACCAAGATTTTTTTCAAACTGTTAAAACTTAGCGTAGGCCAAGATCCGATACACCAATGCACCGAATCTGAAGCAGCAGTCTCTCTCCAGTTCAGAATTTTTGATGTGTGTCTGTTTTTACATGTAAAATACGAACGGTGCACATGCAAATGGTGCCATTAGCTGTAAATTAATTTTAGCCCAATTAACATCTTTTTCAAGAGGAATTAATCGATTCGCACAATTTGCGAAGGCACCAAATCCGGTTCGTCGTCCAAAACTTGCTTAATACCGGGTGATCAAGAAGTCAGTGTAAATTTGAAAACTGAATAAATCACGGAATAATGTAGATAGAGAGGTACAAATTGATACACATGCTTGGAATGACATGGGGTTTTATTAGAACCAAAAAAATACAAACGTTCTAAAACTATCCAACATATGGCGCTTCATCTGATCAGAATAGCAATAATTAGCATAACAAAGTAAGACAAAGCAAAGATGATGTTCTTTACAGAAAATGCTCAATATGTCCACCATCATTCCTCAACAATAGCTGTAGTCCAGGAATAATGTTGTGAACAGCACTGTAAAGCATGTCCGGAGTTATGGTGAGGCATTGGCGTCGGATGTTGTCTTTCATCATCCCTAGAGATGTCGGTCGATCACGATACACGTGCGACTTCAGGTAACCCCAAAGCCAATAATCGTACGGACTGAGGTCTGGGGACCTGGGAGGCCAAGCATGACGGAAGTGGCGGCTGAGCACACGATCACCACCAAACGACGCGCGCAAGAGATCTTTCACGCGTTTAGCAATACGGGGTTCGTTTGTTTTTATTTATTTTTTGTTCTAATAAAGCCACATGTCATTCCAAGCATGTGTGTCAGTTTTTACCCCTCTATCTACATTATTCCGTGGTTTATTAAGTTTTCAAATTTGTACTGACTTTTTGATCATCCGGTATATTGAAACTTAGCGACAGTAACACAGATGTTGGAATGGTTATGCAAGTGGCCGATGGTCCGGGCTAAACCAAAAACTTTTCACCCCATGTTCGTAACTCCAAAACGAACCGAGCACTAACACCCACACTCCAAACCGCAATTCCGCGTGGGGCCTTCTCATACATATTTGCTACAGCACTTCCGCGGTGTAACAATTAGGTGAATTCATTTAAAAATAAAAACCGTGATGCAACAGTAGACCAGTAAATAGTAAGTGTTTGACTGTGACAGCGCCGTTCCTTTGTTATCTTTAGACTGCATTGCAGCGGCGTCCGCCATTAGGCACTCGATTTATTGCTATCTGATGCATTTCCGCTAGCAGCGCAGGGCTGCAGCAGCGGGTCCGTCCTGTTTAATTAACTCGCGTTCACTGGTGGAGTCGGCGTTTTCATTAGCGTCGGCTTCATGGTTTAATGCGGTTAGTGACCGCATTTCAAAGCGCAGACTTGCACTCTGCACCGCCGGTTCGCTTGGGGGCTAGCGGGTTAGTAACTGCAATCTGAGACTATAATTACGTATGACGCACACAACAGAACTGTACAAAAGGAGAACGGATTGGATGACTGTGATATTAAAAGTGCTACCATCTCTGGTAGCAATCCCTCCGCAACATTCATCTACATCTACATATATACTCCGCAATCCACCATACGGTGCGTGGCAGAGGTACCTCGTACCACAACTAGCATCATCTCTCCCTGTTCCACTCCCAAACAGAACGAGGGAAAAATGACTGCCTATATGCCTCTGTACGAGCTCTAATCTCTCTTATCTTATCTTTGTTGTCTTTACGCGAAATGCAAGTTGGCAGCAGTAAAATTGTACTGCAGTCAGCCTCAAATGCTGGTTCTCTAAATTTCCTCAGTAGCGATTCACGAAAAGAACGCCTCCTTTCCTCCAGAGACTCCCACCCAAGTTCCTGAAGAATTTCCGTAACACTCGCGTGATGATCAAACCTACCAGTAAAAAATCTAGCAGCCCGCCTCTGAATTGCTTCTATGTCCTCCCTCAATCAGACCTGATAGGGATCCCAAATGCTCGAGCAGTACTCAAGAATAGGTCGTATTAGTGTTTTATAAGCGGTCTCCTTTACAGATGAACCACGTCTTCCCAAAATTCTACCAATGAACCGAAGACGACTATCCGCCTTCCCCACAACTGCCATTACATGCTTGTCCCACTTCATATTGCTCTGCAATGTTACGCCCAAATATTTAACCGACGTGACTGTGTCAAGCGCTACACTATTAATGGGGTATTCAAACATTACGGGATTCTTTTTCCTATTCATCTGCATTCATTTACATTTATCTATATTTAGAGTTACCTGCCATTCTTTACACCAATCACAAATGATCTTGTATCCTCCTACAGTCACTCAACGACGACACCTTCCCGTACACCACAGCATCATCAGCAATCAGCCGCACTTTGCTATCCACCCTATCCAAAAGATCATTTATGTAGGCAGAAAACAACAGCGGAGCTACCACACTTCCCTGGGGCACTCCAGATGATACCCTGACCTCCGATGAACACTCACCATCGAGGACAACGTACTGGATTCTATTACTTAAGAAGTCTTCGAGTCACTCAGATACTTGGGAACCAATCCCGTAAGCTCGTACCTTAGTTAGGAGTCTGCAGTGGGGCACCGATTCAAACGCTTCCCGGAAGTCAAGGAATATGGCATCCGTCTGAAACCCCTCAACCATGGTTCGCAAGATACCATGTGAAAAAAGGGCGAGTTGCGTTTTGCAGGAGCGATGCTTTCTAAAGCCGTGCTGATGCATGGACAGCAACTTCTCTGTCTTAAGGAAATTCATTATATTCGAACTGAGAATATGTTCGAGAATCCTGCGGCAAACCGATGTTAAGTTTATTGGTCTGTAATTTTGAGGATCCGTCCTTCTACCCTCCTTATATACAGGCGTCACCTGCGCTTTATTCCAGTCGCTCGGGACTTTACGTTGGGCAAGAGATTCGTGATAAATGTAAGCTAAGTGAGGAGCCAATGCAGTAGAGTACTCTCTGTAAAACCAGATTTGAATCCCATCAGGATCTGGTGATTATTTATTTTCAACTCATTCAGCTGCTTCACAACCCCAGGGATGTCTATCACTATGTCCTCCATACGGGAATCTGTACGAGACTCAAACGTCGGTATGTTTGTACGATCCTCCTGCGTGAAAGATTTCTCAAATGCTAAATTTAAAATTTCAGCTTTCATTTTGCTGTCTTCCGTTGCCAGGCCAGACTGATCAGTGAGTGACTGGATGGAAACCTTCGACCCGCTCAGCGATTTTACGTAAGACCAGAATTTCCTTGGTTTTTCAGCAATATCTTTTGCTAAGGTATGACGGTGGTAGTGGTTGAATGCTTCGCGCATCGCTCTTTTTAAAGCAGCACGAATCTCTACTAACTTTTGCCTGTCCTCATTCTCCCAATTCTCCCCATTCAGCCGTAGTGTCTCAACAAGAAGCGGATTGCCATCTTCTCCCGTATCACTAGAGTCATGGACGTAGTTGGGAGGACAAGTTGTGACTTATGATATGTCTTTCAATCTAAAAATTGGTCTCAGTTAACATAAAATATAGAAAGTCATAAACGTGAATTACAAATTTTTTATGAACAGGAAAGACAACAACATTAAATTAATGAAAAAGTTTAGTGTTTTAGAAGATCGTAAAGACATAAACAAGAAGAGCGTTTTTTAAAGAAAGGTATTTAAGTAAAGAGTGGAAGATGTAACTGGTGTGACACAAAAAGTAAGAAAATCACTAACACATCGTTGGTGCTGAAGAAGAGCTGACAGTTTAAAGAAAAACGTAACAGTAACATGAGAAAATGTGCTGGATCAGAGAGAACACATCCGAAGTGTCTTAGAGGCAGTGAGAGAAGATTTGGTAAGAGGAACTATTGAAACCAAAACATAAGCTAAAAGTTTGTAAATAACAGTTTATTTGTGTAATAGTAGGGCTTGCACTGAAAAAACTTTTTATTCAATTTTTTTTACTTACTTCAGAATTCGACTTTGCTATCGACTAGGCTGTTAGTATCATCCGATAAGTGAGCGGAACTTTTTGTAATAACTATAATCATATAATTTTTTATCGTGATATATGAAGTTTTTCCTTCTACTACTGTAATTACAGTTATCATTATTCCTTTGTACCTCCAACGGAAGACTTACAACTAATTTCAAGGAATAAAATGTGCGGAGCATGTTAAATTAACCATTTATTTCACTTCAAGACTCGCAGTCACATGAAGCAAAATACTAACACTATTTTTGTACAGAACAATCGGAAAACTGGTAGAAGCTGACCTCGGGGAAGATTCCGGAGAAATGCAGGAAAACTCGAGGCAACGGTGATCCTACGACTCCTCATAAAAGATGGGTTGACGAGAGACCAACATACGTTTATAGCATTTGTAGACTTAGAAAAGCTTTTGACAATGTTGACTGGATTACACTGTCTGAAATTGTGAAAGTAACAGGGATAAAATGGAGGGAGCGAAAGCCTATTTACAACTTGTACATTAACCAGACGCCAGTTATGAGAATCGAGGGTCATGAGAGGGAAGCAGTGATTCAGAAGGGAGTGAGACAGGGTTGTGCCTATCCCCCATGTTATTCAATATGTACAATGAAAAAATAGGAAAAGAAACCTAAGAAAAATTTTGAGTATGAATTAAAGTTCAAGGAGAATGAATAAAAAACTTTGACGCTTGCTGATGACTTCGTAATTCTGTCAGAGGCAGCAAAGGACTTGGAAGAGCAGTTGAATGGAATAGACAGTGTCGTGAAAGAAGGGTTTAAGATCAAGATCAACATCACAACACGGATAATGGGATGTAGTCGAACTAAATTAGGTGTCGCTGAAGGAGGTATATTATGAAACGAGACATTTAAAGTATTAGATGAGTTCTGCTATTTGGGCAGAAAAATGATTGATGATGGAGAAGTAGAGAAGATAAAAGTGTAGACTGTCAATGGCAAGAAAAGCGTTTCTATATAAGAAAAATTTTTTAACATCGAATATAGATTTAAGTGTAAAGAAGTTTTCCCTGAAAATATTTTTATAGGGTCAGCGAAGTGTGGTACTGAAATATGGACAATAATCAGTATAGAGAGGAAGAGAATAGTAGCTTTTGGAATGTGGTGATATAGAAGAACGCTGAAGATTAGATGGGCAGATCACGTAACTAATAAGGAGATAGTGAATAGAACTCGGGAGACAAAAAATTTGTAGCAGAACTTGACTAGAAGAACGGATCGGTTGATACGACACATTCTGAGAAAACAAGGGATCACAAATTTAGTGTTGGAAGGAAGTCTGTGGGTTAAAAATCTTAGTGGAAGACCAAGAGATGAATACAGTAAGCAGATTCAGAAAGATGTAGGTTGCAGCAGTTATTGGGAGATGAAGAGGCTTGCACAGGTTAGAGTAGCATGGAGAGCTACGTCAAACCAACCTTCTGACTGAAGACGACAACAACGACAACGACAACGACAACAACAACAACAACAACAACAACAACAGCAGCAGCCGCAGCCGCAGCACCACCACCACCACCAGATATTATTATTCATTTATGCTTTACAGATTAGGTTGGTAGTCTGGTCATACTTTATGTACACTGAAATGTTTTTGTTACCTTGTAAACGAATATATTCGAGAAATGTCAGTGAAAATTCTCATAGCCTGGGTGGACTGTCATGCAAAATTTTTGAAATGACATCGTGTATATTTATTTGTAAAATCCATTATTGTAATTTCGACCATATGACCATACCAAGTGGATACAACTGCGCTTTAGCACGTGTTATAATGTAAAAAATCTTGTGACATGCCTGATGCTTAAGCTGTGTTTTACTCATTGAATTACACTGTAAATATGTTGCTCGTTAGTGCTTAATTTTTTATTGCATTTGGTGGGGTAAATGATTCCATATTTGTTTCCAGTTCATATATGTGAACACATTTGCAAAGAAGAGCGCTCTAATGACTAAGACTGTATTACATATTTACCTGCATCTACCTGCAAACGACTGTGAAATTCTTGGCACTCACAGGCAAGAACCAACACTACTGAATGCAGAATTACACTCTCATTCCGTGAAAAAGTTGTATAAAGTCGAACACCAAGTGTATCAATAGGTGGAAACATGGAGCTCTCCATGAAATGGGAGAAAACACGGAAATTAGTTGTAAACAAAAGTAAAATCGAATACGGGCAATATACTTTGCAATGCAATTACATTGAGCAGTACACACAAAGTTTGTAAGCAGTACTAAGGATTCGTAGGTTCACAGAACACCATGCTATGAGACCATCTTGTTATATGTAACAAAAAACAAATATGGGATCATTTGAAACATCCAACATTGCAGATGCTAGCTGCTTCAGTAACGCCTACTGCAGCGGCAACACAGCAGACAGATCAACAATGCGGGTTGCCGATGCCGCCGTGAAGTTTGCCGGCCGCAAGACTGTTTAGAAGCAAGTACCACAGTTGACAACAAACACGTAGGTGCGGCCAACGTCCGTCAGGGGACATCAACCAGCAGCAGAGGAAGGGGGCGCGACGATCGACGAACTATGTCCTGGCGATCACGTGTGAGCAAATAGTCCCGGAAATACCATTCCGCCCGGGGCTAGGAAAGCCGGCGCCCGGCCGTTCAGCAGGCAGTATTCGACTCGCCGAGTACGGAGAAGTTCGGCCGGTCTAGCGGTGTGCCACCTCGGCCATTCCCTCTTCCACAAAGATTTGGATATTTCACTTCCGTCGCGTTAGGTTTTCTACCAGCTGCTAACAGCCGACTTCGACGTGGAACAGTTGTACGGGTATAGAGTCGAAGGAAACTCTTGATTGTAGCAATCAGTTTTTATTTGCTTGATCCGCAGAAGGGATCCTTATTGTTTTGCGGTTTTGAAGTGTATTGCTGTTGGTGGTTTATTGTATTTTCCTTAATAAATAATGCCTTCTCTGCGCGACAGCAAAGGAGATACTATGGAAGACAGTGCTGCCACAGCAGAATTACTAAACACAGTCTTCCGAAATGCCTTCACAAAAGACGAAGTAAATATTTCAGAATTCGAATCGAGAACAGGTGCCAACATGAGTAACGTAGAAGCAAATATCCTCGAATTATCACGTGAAGCACTTAAATCACTTAACAAGGTTCAGACTGTATACCAAGTAGGTTCCTTTCGGAGTATGCTGATGCATTACCCCCATACTTAACAATCATATACAACCGTTCGCTCGACGAAAGATCCGTACCCAAAGATTGGAAAAATGCATAGGTCACACCAATATCCAAGAAAGGTAGTAGGAGTAATCCACTAAATTACAGGCCCATATCGTTAACGTCTATATGCAGCAGGACTCTGGAACGTATGTGTTCGAACACCATGAATTACCTCTAAGAAAACCGTCTATTGTCACACGGTCAACATGGGTTTAGAAAACATCGTTCCTGTCAAACGCAACTAGCTCTTTATTCACATGACGTGTTGAGTGCTGTTGACAAGGGATCTCAGATCGATTCCGTATTTCTGGATTTCCGGTAGGCTTTTGACACTGTACCACACAAGCGACTCGTAATGAAATAGCGTGCTTATGGAATATCGTCTCAGTTATGTGACTGGATTTGTGATTTCTTATCAGAGAGTTCACAGTTCGTAGTAATTGACGGAAAGTCATCGAGTAAAACAGAAGTCATTTCTGCCGTTCCACAAGGTAGTGTTATAGACCCTTTGCTGTTCCTTATCTATATAAACGATTTGGGAGACAATCTGAGCAGCCGTCTTCGGTTGTTTGCAGATGGCGCTGTCGTTTATAGACTAATAAAGTCATCAGAAGATCAGAACAAACTGCAAAAGATTTAGAAAAAAATATCTGAATGGTGCGAAAAGTGGCAGTTGACCCTAAATAACGAAAAGTGTGAGGTCATCCACATGAGTGCTTAAAGGAACTCAAACTTCGGTTACATGATAAATCAGTCTACTCTAAGTGCTGTAAATTCAACTAAATACCTAGGTATTACAAATACGAACAACTTAAATTGGAAGGAACACATAGAAATTGTTGTGGGGAAGGCTAACCAAAGACTGCGTTTTATTGGCACGACACTTAAAAAATGTAACAGACCTATTAAGGAGACTGCCTGCACTACGCTTGTCCGTCCCCTTTTAGAATACTGCCGCGCGGTGTGGGATCCTTGCCAGATAAGACTGACGGAGTATATCGAAAAAGTTCAACGAAAGGCAGCACGTTTTGTGTTACCGCGAAATATGGGAGAGAGTGTCACAGAAATGATACATGATTTGGGCTGGAAATCGTTAAAAGAAAGGCGTTTTTCGTTGCGACGGAATCTTCTCACGAAATTCCAATCACCAGCTTTCTCCTCTGAATGCGAAAACATTTTGTTGACACCGACCTACATAGGGAGGAACGATCACCACGATAAAATAAGGGAAATTAGAGCTTGTACGGGAAGATATAGGTGTTCATTCTTTCCGCGCACTATACGAGATTGGAATAATAGAGACTTGTGAAGGTGGTTCGATGAACCCTCTGCCAGGCACTTAAATCTGATTTGCAGAGTATCCATGTAGATGTAGAATTTGGGAAAACAAGTTGGTTCTTGCTCTGTAGATTTAGCACTAGGAAGAATCAGGCAGAATGCGAGGAACATACTTACATCGGAATTTAAAAAGACTACAATACGCGCACGAAGTCGTAATCGGAACACAATCGTATGAAGCTAATATGTTCTGAACGAAACCAAAACAAGTACGGCAGAGTTTAAGCGACCCGATAACAGAACGAGATGATTATGGTTGCAGCGCTCCCAGTGACGTCACTGTGAATCAAGGTTGTTTTACCGATTTCACCCAATGCTCTCTATTGACCACACAAAACTTCCTGCCTCCTATTATAATGAAACTAGAATTACATATTAATACCTTCAAGCTGTTGAAGGGCGTTGATATAACGGGGACAGGTGAAAATGTGTGCCCCGACCGGGACTCGAACCCGGGATCTCCTGCTTACATGGCAGACGCTCTATCCATCTGAGTCACCGAGGTCACACAGGATAACGCGACTGCAGGGATTCTCTCGCGTACGCCTCCCGCGAGACCCATATTCTCACCGTATACGTCCGAACAATACATTCGTTGTGTCCCACCAAACGCACTCATTGCTCATGGAGGACAGTCTTACCAAGTCCTGTAAGGGTTCGGGTAATATGTTTGCATCCGCACAGAAGGCGGTCATGGCCGGTATTGCCAGAACTATATATTTATATGGATACATCAGATAGTCCCTGCAGTCGCACTATCCCCTGTGGCCTCGCTGGCTCAGATGGATAGAGCGTCTGCCATGTAAGCAGGAGATCCCGGGTTCGAGTCCCGGTCGGGGCACACATTGTCACGTGTCCCCGTTATGAACGCCCGTCAGCAGCTGAAGGTATTAATATGTAATTCTAATTTCGTTCTAGACGGCTGCAGGTCATCAATGGCGTCTGTTCTTTCGAAGATACGCACAGAAGTATACACCTATTATAATGGCGGGTCCGCCTATCGTGACATCTCGTGGTCAACTCCGCTTTACATAGGCGTGCCCGAATACCCATCAGCAGATAACACAGTAGAGAGAGTCATAATTTCATCCACTTAATACGCGAAGGAAACAGGACGTAAAAATCGCAAATATTTATACGATGTACCCTCGGCCTTGCACTGCACAGTGGGTTGCGAAGTATAGCGAGACGCCTACACGTATCTGCGGAACTGAAAGCCACCATTCGTGCAGAAATCAGAAACATCCCTATACAGACAGCTGAACGTGCCGTGAACGAATCACGGCCCATATTGTTTGAGTGTCAACGTTAACAATGGTGGGCACGTACGAGACATCATTTTCAAAACATGAACAGCACACGAAACAGCAATTGGCGCGGGTTTCGTTGTCGCGATTGAAAATGTTTTACAATATACCCCTCGGACAATTTCGCTGTATCTGAACTTGCCTGTTTTTCTGTCACACCCCGTATATCGCTCCTCTTTGTAATGACTGAGGTCGAACTTGTGTGTCTGCCTTTGTAAAGAATGGTATGTAAAGGGAATTTGACGTTGACGTGCGAGTCGATACTGAAGTTGACGAACAACTGATGGACCAGGATGTTGGTGAGTTTCAATCACAACGGTACAGCCTTTAGACAGTAAACTACTTAGGTTTCCACTCAAACACTTTGGAAAATTTCTATCTTCTCAACAGCTCTTTCTTTCTTTCTTTCTTTCTTTCTCGGGACCTTTGTCCTGCTGCAACGTGGGGTCGGCTTTGTTATTACGGATTTGGCAGTGTTAATTGCAGAGGGTGGCCGGATGCTCTTCCTGTCGCCACCCTGTACCCCCACCCCCGGAACGGAAGTAGTGTACCCCAGCTGTCTGCGTCTAGTGTAAGTCATGAAAGAGTGCGGACGTTTTCAGATGTCTGTGAGTCGTGTAACTGAGGCGGAACTTGGGGACCAGCCCGGTATTCACCTAGTGGGATGTGGAAAATCGCCTAAAAACCACATCCAGGCTGGACATCATATCGGCCTCCGTCGTTAATCCCCCGGGGGGATTCGATCCGGGGCCGGCGCGCCTACCCGAGTCCAGGAAGCAGCGCGATAGCGCTCTCGGCTACCCTGGCGGGTTTCTATCTTGTCAACAGTACCGGATCCAATCCGGCCGCAACATTCATTGCCGTTGTAGAGACGAACAAAGGCATTTTCAGTTTGTCTGCTTTCCGCAGTTAATTTCTGCTGCCTGCCAGAACAAAACATAGCATTTGCCACGAAAGTGTATGGAAGGAAAGCAGCCACCACGTGCTCACTGTTTTATTAACTGCCTCAAACTAAAGGCAGTAAGTCTTCTGAATCAGAGCTGACAGATAATACCACCGGGTGGCCAAACATTAATTAAAGCCGGCGGTCGTCCACTGTTTGCACTGAAAATGAAGTCGTCTCTTGACTTCTCGTCGTTCCGACTCCGCATTTCACATATGAACAGACAATAGCTTTAAGAGAAACATGACGTGTTTTACACCAGGCAAAGGGGGAATCTGACTTCAGAAATATAGATAGGACTATATAACATTCGGCTGGTTGGTCGGGGAGGGAGGGAGGGGACCAAACTGCAAGGTCATCGTTCCCATCGCGGCAGGGAAGCATGGGGAAGGAAGTCGGCCGTGCCCTTTCGAAGGAAGCATCCCGCCATTTGCCTGAAGCGATTTAGGGAAATCATGGCAACATTAAATCAAGATGGCCGGACGCGGCTTTGAATCGTAGTCTTCCCGAATGCGAGTCCAGTATGCTAACCACTGCGCCACCTCGCTCGGAGATAATATTTGTAAAGTGTGAAAGGAAGTGTAGAACGGAGCAATGATTATGATATAAATCTTTGCACGTGAGTTAGAGGTTCAAATGGCTCTGAGCACTATGGGACTCAACTGCTGAGGTCATTAGTCCCCTAGAACTTAGAACTAGTTAAACCTAACTAACCTAAGGACATCACAAACATCCATGCCCGAGGCAGGATTCGAACCTGCGACCGTAGCGGTCTTGCGGTTCCAGACTGCAGCGCCTTTAACCGCACGGCCACTTCGGCGGGCGTGAGTTAGAGGTTTCTAGATATCAGCTACATCAGCTCAATAGCAGAAAGCCAACTGGATCAGGATTCCACATGGACAATCCGATCAGAAGCATCCACACACCTGTTACTGGACATTACTGTGGTGTATCTCCAACCTTCGCCTTTATCACGTCCTGAAGTCTGCTGGGGACAATTTTAATTGCATGTTTGAGTGTGTGCGGAAGGCCGCCCATTCTTCCTCAACAACCGAAACCGAAGAAGGTAGCGATGTTCGACGCTGCGTTCTGGAGCACTAACTCATCCCACAGGGGTCTGCGTCAGCACCGGTGCGAATGATCAGAAACTACGTTCCGCTTACGTCGAGTAGGATAGAGAATTTGACTAGTTAGTAACAGAGCGGCAGGACGGACAGTTTCCGACGATTCGGTTCTGACAATTAGTGTAGTGGCAAGACGGACGACGCGATGATGAAGAGGAGCAGTATGTTTTTATTTGGTCCTTAACAATAACAAAAAGACACCACGTGAAGTATTAGTTTGTTATTCGTAATTTTACTAGCTGTTACCGGCGGCTGTGAACGCGTATTAGTAAAATGAAATGAATTGTGCGTGTGGCATGACTGACTGAAAGATTCCGTTTTGTGTCTGCGGTTGGTTGATTTAAGTCGTCTGATTTGGCGCCGTTTCGGCGACTTGCGAGTGGACGGTGACTGAAGACGACGAGGACGGCGACACAAACACAATGTCACACGCACACGCATTTAAGAGCGGGGAAAACCCGAGGTTGCGTGGTCATGAGTTATGAAAGATAGGCATGTCGTTGCGATTTTTGGTGGTTATTTATGTGCACGTCAGAGAGAGAGAGAGAGAGAGAGAGAGAGAGACTTGTACGCCCACTGCTTGAATACTGCTCACCGGTGTGGGACCCGTACCAGATAGGGTTGACAGAAGAGAGAAAAGATCCAACGGAGAGCAGCGCGCTTCGTTACAGGATCATTTAGTAATCGCGAAAGCGTTAAGGAGATGATAGATAGACTCCAGTGGAAGACTCTGCAGGAAAGACGCTCATAGCTCGAGTACGGGCTTTTGTTGAAGTTTCAAGAACATACCTTCACCGAGGAGCCAAGCAGTATATTGCTCCCTCCTACCTATACCTCGCGAAGAGAGCATGAGGATACAATCAGAGAGATTAGAGCCCACACAGAGAAATACCGACAATTTTTCTGGCAGCAGTCCACATACGCAGAGGTTGTGTTGGTGCATGTCAGAGTACGGTGCGGCGAGTAACTGTGCTGACGTTTTCAGACGTGCTAATGGTGACTGTGTTGAAAATGGCTCAAAGAACACACTTTGATTACGCTAGGGGAGGGGGGGGGGGTAGGATACTAGGGCGATTGGCGGCTGGTCAAACACAGCAGATCATAGCACGGGCCCTCCATGTGCCACGAAGTGTGATTTCAAGATTATGGCAACCATTCCAGCAGACAGGAAACGTGTCCAGGCGCTACAGTACGGAACGTCCACGGTGTACAACGCTACAAGAAGACCGATATCTCACCATCAGTGCCCGCAGACGGCCACGGAGTACTGCAGGTAGCCTTTCTCGGGACCTTACCGCGGCCACTGTAACAGTTGTTTCCAGACACACAGTTTACAGACGACTGAACAGACACGGTTTATCCGCCCGCAGATCTGCAAGGTGCATTCCACTGACCCCTGGTCACAGAAGAGCCCTTAAAGCCTCGTGTCAAGAACACAGTACATGGTCAATGGAACAGTGGTCCCAGGTTATGTTCACGAACGAGTCCAGGTATAGTCTGAGCAGTGATTCTCGCCGGGTTTTCATCTGGCGTGAACCAGGAACCAGATACCAACCCCTTATGGTCCTTGAAAGGGACCTGTATGGAGGTCGAAGTTTGATGGTGTGGGGTGGGATTATGATTGGTGCACGTACACCCCTGCATGTCTTTGACAGAGGAACTGTAACAGGTCAGGTGTATCGGGACGACGCCGTCCGGTGCGGCCGAGCGCTTCTAGACGCTACAGCCTGGAACCGCGCGACCGCTACGGTCGCTGGTTCGAATCCTGCCTCGGGAATGGATGTGTGTGATGTCCTTAGGTTAGTTAGGTTTAAGTAGTTCTAAGTTCTAGGGGACTGATGACCTCAGCAGTTAAGTCCCATAGTGCTCAGAGCCATTTGAACCATTTTTTTTTTGTATCGGGACGTTATTTTTCACTATTATTTCCGCCTTTTCAGCGTTGCAGTGGGTCTCACCTTCATAATGATGGATGATAACGCACGGCCCCACCGAGCTGCCATCGTGGAGGAGTACCTTGAAACAGAAGATATCAGGCAAATGGAGTGGACTGCCTTTTCTCCAGACCTAAACCCCATCGAGCACGTCTGGGATGCTCTCGGTCGACGTATCGCTGCACGTTTTCAAGACCCTAGGACACTTCAGGAGCTCCGACAGGCACTGGTGCAAGAATGAGAGGCTATACCCCAGCAGCTGCTCGACCACCTGATCCAGAGTATGCCAACCCGTTGTGCGGCCTGTGTACGTGTGCATGGTTACCACATCCCAAACTGATGTCGGGGTACATGCGCAGGGAACAGTGGCGTTTTGTATCACATGTGTTTCGGGACGGTTTCTCAACTTATCACCAATACCGTGGACTTACATATGTGTTGTGTGTGTTTCCTATGTGAGTATGCTATTAGAGCCAGTTTTGTGAAGTGCCACGTTGTGTGGCACCACATTCTGCAATTATCCTTAATTTATGAGCATGAGTGTAGTTTCGGTAAAACAAAGTCTTTTTTATTTTTTATTTATTTATTTATTTTTTTTTTTTAGAGTGGGAGGTAAGATTGGGCAAAATATCATCCAGAAACACAAAGTGAGGAACAACTAGTCAGTAACACTAACCGCAAGATCTCGAGCCGTAGGCAGTTATCAATACTACATGATTGCGTGGTATCTGTTCTTTCAGGTACGTCATATAATTGATACGCCTAGCTAGGCAATGGGTCCACTTTCTCCAGTGCGAATGCGCAAAGACGCCCGACCTCCTGTGGGAATCTGACAGTAGCGAACAGCGGGTACAATGCACAGGAACTGCAGATAGGTGCCGCGCTGTGGTCGTGTGGGTCGGCCGCGCAGCTGCGATAACGTTGTGTCCCGGATGGCGCAATGGTTAACGCACCTGCCTAGTAACCAGGAGATCCTAGGTTCGAGTCTCGTCCGGTACACATTTTCGCTCGTCCCGCTGTTTCGCGTAACGTCCCGCATAACATCCCCTTCAATTTACTTATCAATAATTTTGTTATGGTGAGTGAAACTAACGGTAGTCAAATAAAATGTAGACTTTCGAATCTTATTACATAGCGTTAAACTGACGAAGAAAGACATTAAATAATTTGTAGTTCGGAATAGCGCAAATTTTATAATATTCGTACGTGCAATAACTTAAGCTGTCGTGGCGTGTCTGCCTGTTATCAGCGGCGGTTGTCGGGTGATGATATCGAATGCAGCCCCACCGTGATTGAAGATCCAGGGAATATAAAAGGTCTCTGGAAAGAACATTTTAAGAAGCTGTTAAACGCTGAGGGGCAGGTACGTGAGGAAACAGCAAATAGTGGAGAAATTGAGAGAAGTTGGGAAGCAGAATTAGGACAAATTACACGGGAAGAAATGGAAAAGCTGTGAAGAAGATGAATGGAGGCAAAGCCCCAGGACCTGATGAAGTATCAGTGGACATGATAAGAGCAGCAGGTCCAGTGGGCTTGCAGTGGCTGTATAGAGTACTGTCAAGTGTGTGGAGAAATTGTAAAATACCTGACGGTTGGAGAACAGGAGACAGTCCCCATCTTCAAGAAAGGCAATAAAAGACTTTGTAAAAACTACAGAGGAATAACCCTCATGAGCCATACAGCCAAGATTTTTGAAAGACTTTTACTAAATCGATTAAGTGAAAAGATAGAAAATGAGCTGAGTGAAGAACAGCATGGGTTTAGGAAAGGAAGAAGCACGATCGACCTGATATTTTCTATCCGTCAACTGATGGAAAAAAGCTGGGAGTATAACAAAAGGGTGATAATGGTTTTTATAAACATAGAAAAGGCATATGACTCAGTTGACAGGGAAAGACTCTGGGAAGAACTGAAGAAGATAGATATAGAAGATGGATACATTAATGTTATAAAGACAATGTACAGAGGCCACAATTGTAGAATTAGAACACCATTGGGGAACTCTGAATACTTCGAAATAAGACAAGGACTTAAGCAAGGAAGTATTCTATCTCCTGCAATTTTTAATGTTCTGATGGAGGGAATGAATAGGGCAGTTAAAGATTTAGTAAAAGAAAAAGACAAAAAGATGATTTTTGCAGATGATATAGTAATATGGAGTGATAAAGACGTAGATGTACACTTACGCAGTTACAGCTTGATGCGTGAAGGGAATAATAAATAGGTATGGATTAAAAATAAATAAAGATAAGAGTGAAGTATTGGTATTTGGAAGAGAGAAAGGGATCAACGGAAATACTGCCTTGAATGGTAGTCGTAGAAAGTTTCACTTATTTAGGGAGTGGAATATCTAGGGATGGAAGAATAACGAATGAAATTAATAAGTTACAGAAGGGAGGCAATTTCTACCAAAAAATAAAACACCTGATTTGGAATAAGGAAGTTTCAGAAAAAGCAGAACTCCTTGTGTATAAGAATTATTACTTCCCTATTGTCACCTATGGTGAAGAAACATCAATGGCATAAAGGGACTGGAGCAGACTGCAAGCAGGGGAAATGAAATTTCTCAGGGGCAGTTAAGGGAAAAACAAGAATGGACAGAGTAAGGAATGTAAAGATTAGGAAGGACCTTAAACAAGAAAGTATGAGAGAAGAAATTGAAAAAAAGAGATTAAGATGGTATGCATGGGCAGAGACTCCCTAAAATTATGGGAGAACTAAAGATGGGTGGGAAAAGACCTAGAGGGCGCCCAAGAACACGGTGGAAAATGGGAGTGAGAATATCTGTAGAAAGGAGAGGTGTGACCTGGCAGCAAATGGAGGAAGGAAAGTGGTGGGAGGACCGAGCCAAATGGAGAGGACTCGTCAGCACCCAGACCCGGCAGTAGCTGCAGCGGGATTCGGATATAGATAGATAGATAAATAGATAGCCCCACTAATATCGTGCCACATTCTACGTGTAAAGCCACAACGTCTCTTTGTTCGTCGTACAGCATTTAAAGGACACTGTCGTTGAGAGTCGTCAGCTGTCTCACAAGCTCTAAGAGACCCTTGATGCTTTGTGGCTAAAATGCAACGGGCTTGTGACTGATATTAGTATGGAATTACGGAGTAAGCGCGTTGAGGACTGTAGAAGCGTCATATTCATTACGTTAAATCGTATTTTGTAGAGCATACCAAACAGTAACAGCACTTTTACAAATATAATGTAGTTCAGAAGTCAAGGAATAAATACCTATTCTGAAGAGTAAGCATTGTTTTATATTTTACGTTATCTTCTTCAAATAAAAATATTTTACTACACACTTTCAAATGTAACCTATGTTCTTGCCCAGCGTTCAAGCTGTCTCCATACCAAATTTCAATCGACAGTTACTTTCGCGGCCACTCCCGCCGGAGGTTCGAGTCCTCCCTCGGGCATGGGTGTGTTCGTTGTTCTTAGCATAAGTTAGTTTAAGTAGTGTGTAAGTCGAGGGACCGATGACATCATGACATCAGCAGTTTGGTTCCTTAAGAGCGCTCTCTCTCTCTCTCTCTCTCTCTCTCTCTCTCTCTCTCTCTCTCTCTCACACACACACACACACACACACACACACACACATTTTGAGTTACTTTCACATTCATAACATTAGTATGGATTTCTAATGTTGGGTAAAGCAATCACCTCAAGATGAATATAAATACATCCATGGGACTTTCGGATTTGAGAATTTTCCAATCGTTAGCTCGCCTTTTATGCCAAAACAATATACATAGGAAAATCGCAACTGGGGCGTAAAAATGGTAGAAGCCGGCCTTGGGGAAACTAAATTGAGGCTCCAGACAGATGTTGGTAAATGAGAGGCAATACTGACCCTACAAGGCATTACGGCTGCAGGAAAATAAAGGTACGTTTACATGAGGGTCGTCCAGTAAGTAATACACCACTTTTTTTTCTCGGAACATATTTATTGGTAAGATGGTTCAAATGGCTCTGAGCACTATGGGACTCAACTGCTGAGGTCATTAGTCCCCTAGAACTTAGAACTAGTTAAACCTAACTAAGGACATCACAAACATCCATGCCCGAGGCAGGATTCGAACCTGCGACCGTAGCGGTCTTGCGGTTCCAGACTGCAGCGCCTTTAACCGCACGGCCACTTCGGCCGGCTAGCTTTTCATTTCTATGTATGTATAGTAAAAAAATGTTCATTGGAGTATGGAATAAAAATTTAAAGGAAATCGGTAAATAGCTTTTCGATATTTTTGATAATAACTATTGCCCTTTATATACTACACATTTAATATGTATATTTAAAAAATAGGTGTATATAAACCTGCATGTATTAGAATGCAATTTTATGTCAAAATTTCGAAGAAGGCGGTGAGAACTTTCAGAGATTTAAGATTTTAAACAAACGAACATTTTTCTTTATATAAATCCCCTCTAATTTTTGGACATATATTTATTGTTGTTGTTGTGGTCTTCAGTCCTGAGACTGGTTTGATGCAGCTCTCCATGCTACTCTATCCTGTGCAAGCTTCTTCATCTCCCAGTACCTACTGCAACCTACATCCTTCTGAATTTGCTTAGTGTATTGATCTCTTGGTCTCCCTCTACGATTTTTTCCCTCCACGCTGCCCTCCAATGCTAAATTTGTGATCCCTTGATGCCTCAAAACATGTCCTACCAACCGATCCCTTCTTCTAGTCAAGTTGTGCCACAAACTTCTCTTCTCTCCAATCCTATTCAATACCTCCTCATTAGTTACGTGATCTACCCACCTTATCTTCAGCATTCTTCTGTAGCACCACAGTTCGAAAGCTTCTATTCTCTTCTTGTCCAAACTAGTTATCGTCCATGTCTCACTTCCATACATGGCTACACTCCATACAAATACTTTCAGAAACGACTTCCTAACACCTAAATCTATACTCGATGTTAACAAATTTCTCTTCTTGAGAAACGCTTTCCTTGCCATTGCCAGTCTACATTTTATATCCTCTCTACTTCGACCATCATCGGTTATTTTACTCCCTAAATAGCAAAACTCTTTTACTACTTTAAGTGTCTCATTTCCTAGTCTAATTCCCTCAGCATCACCCGACTTAATTTGACTACATTCCATTATCCTCGTTTTGCTTTTGCTGATGTTCATCTTATATCCTCCTTTCAAGACACTGTCCATTCCGTTCAACTGCTCATCCAAGTCCTTTGCTGTCTCTGACAGAATTACAATGTCATCGGCGAACCTCAAAGTTTTTACTTCTTCTCCATGAATTTTAATACCTACGCCGAATTTTTCTTTTGTTTCCTTTACTGCTTGCTCAATATACAGATTGAATAACATCGGGGAGAGGCTACAACCCTGTCTCACTCCTTTCCCAACCACTGCTTCCCTTTCATGCCCCTCGACTCTTATAACTGCCATCTGGTTTCTGTACAAATTGTAAATAGCCTTTCGCTCCCTGTATTTTACCCCTGCCACCTTCAGAATTTGAAAGAGAGTATTCCAGTCAACATTGTCAAAAGCTTTCTCTAAGTCTACAAATGCTAGAAATGTAGGTTTGCCTTTTCTTAATCTTTCTTCCAAGATAAGTCGTAAGGTCAGTATTGCCTCACGTGTTCCAACATTCCTACGGAATCCAAACTGATCTTCCCCGAGGTCAGCTTCTACCAGTTTTTCCATTCGTCTGTAAAGAATTCGCGTTAGTATTTTGCAGCTGTGACTTATTAAACTGATAGTTCGGTAATTTTCACATCTGTCAACACCTGCTTTCTTTGGGATTGGAATTATTATATTCTTCTTGAAGTCTGAGGGTATTTCGCCTGTCTCATACATCGTGCTCACCAGATGGTAGAGTTTTGTCATGACTGGCTCTCCCGAAGCCATCAGTAGTTCTAGTGGAATGTTGTCTACTCCCGGGGCCTTGTTTCGACTCAGGTCTTTCAGTGCTCTGTCAAACTCTTCACGCAGTATCTTATCTCCCATTTCGTCTTCATCTACATCCTCTTCCATTTCCATAATATTGTCCTCAAGTACATCACCCTTGTATAAACCCTCTATATACTCCTTCCACCTTTCTACCTTCCCTTCTTTGCTTAGAACTGGGTTTCCATCTGAGCTCTTGATATTCATACAAGTTGTTCTCTTCTCTCCAAAGGTCTCTTTAATTTTCCTGTAGGCAGTATCTATCTTACCCCTAGTGAGACAAGCCTCTACATCCTTACATTTGTCCTCTAGCCATCCCTGCTTAGCCATTTTGCACTTCCTGTCGATCTCATTTTTGAGACGTTTGTATTCCTTTTTGCCTGCTTTATTTACTGCATTTTTATATTTTCTCCTTTCATCAATTAAATTCAATATTTCTTCTGTTACCCAAGGATTTCTATTAGCCCTCGTCTTTTTACCTACTTGATCGTCTGCTGCCTTCACCACTTCATCCCTCAGAGCTACCCATTCTTCTTCTACTGTATTTCTTTCCCCCATTCCTGTCAATTGTTCCCTTATGCTCTCCCTGAAACTCTCTACAACCTCTGGTTCTTTCAGTTTATCCAGGTCCCATCTCCTTAAATTCCCACCTTTTTGCAGTTTCTTCAGTTTCAATCTGCAGTTCATAACCAATAGATTGTGGTCAGAATCCACATCTGCCCCTGGAAATGTCTTACAATTTAAAACCTGGTTCCTAAATCTCTGTCTTACCATTATATAATCTATCTGAAACCTGTCAGTATCTCCTGGCTTCTTCCATGTATACAGCCTCCTTTCATGATTCTTGAACCAAGTGTTAGCTATGATTAAGTTATGCTCTGTGCAAAATTCTACAAGGCGGCTTCCTCTTTCATTCCGTCCCCCCAATCCATATTCACCTACTATGTTTCCTTCTCTCCCTTTTCCTACTGACGAATTCCAGTCACCCATGACTATTAAATTTTCGTCTCCCTTCACTACCTGAATAATTTCTTTTATCTCGTCATACATTTCATCTATTTCTTCATCATCTGCAGAGCTAGTTGGCATATAAACTTGTACTACTGTAGTAGGCATGGGCTTTGTGTCTATCTTGGCCACAATAATGCGTTCACTATGCTGTTTGTAGTAGCTAACCCGCACTCCTATTTTTTTATTCATTATTAAACCTACTCCTGCATTACCCCTATTTGATTTTGTATTTATAACCCTGTAATCACCTGACCAAAAGTCTTGTTCCTCCTGCCACCGAACTTCACTAATTCCCACTATATCTAACTTTAACCTATCCATTTCCCTTTTTAAATTTTCTAACCTACCTGCCCGATTAAGTGATCTGACATTCCACGCTCCGATCCGTAGAACGCCAGTTTTCTTTCTCCTGATAACGACGTCCTCTTGAGTAGTCCCCGCCCGGAGATCCGAATGGGGGGCTATTTTACCTCCGGAATATTTTACCCAAGAGGACGCCATCATCATTTAATCACACAGTAAAGCTGCATGTCCTCGGGAAAAATTACGGCTGTAGTTTCCCCTTGCTTTCAGCCGTTCGCAGTACCAGCACAGCAAGGCCGTTTTGGTTAATGTTACAAGGCCAGATCAGTCAATCATCCAGACTGTTGCCCCTGCAACTACTGAAAAGGCTGCTGCCCCTCTTCAGGAACCACATGTTTGTCTGGCCTCTCAACAGATACCCCTCCGTTGTGGTTGCACCTACGGTACGGCCATCTGTATCGCTGAGGCACGCAAGCCTCCCCACCAACGGCAAGGTCCATGGTTCATATTACGTTATATATATTGGTAAGAGTCAGAGGGTTGTGTTGGGTTGTTTGGGGAAGGAGACCAGACAGCGAGGTCATCGGTCTCATCGGATTAGGGAAGGACGGGGAAGGAAGTCGGCCGTGCCCTTTCAAAGATACCATCCCGGCATTTGCCTGGAGCGATTTAGGGAATTCAGGGAAAACCTAAATCAGGATTGCCGGACGAGGGATTGAACCGTCGTCCTCCTGAGTGCGAGTCCAGTGTGCTGACCACTGCGCCACCTCGCTCGGTGGTAAGAGTCAGAATATGGTGACAATATACATCAATATGTCTTGTCCATGTCGTATTTTTCTGCGTAACCTCCATCACGTTCTATGCCCGTATGCCAACGTTGTGGAGGAGCATATAAACCCTGTTGGTGAAAGCTCTCGCCCCGTACGCGAGCCAAGTTTTCACTGCACGACTGGCCGCCCCCGGTAGCTGAGTGGTCAGCGCGACGGAATGTCAATCTTAATGGCCCGTCTTCGATTCTCGGCTGAGTCGGGGATTTTCCCCGCTTAGGGTCTGGGTGTTGTGTTGTCCTAATCATCATCATTTCATCCCCATCGACGCGCAAGTCGTCGAAGTGGCATCGAATCGAAAGACTAGCACCCGGAGAACGGTCTACCCGACGGGAGGCCATAGTCACACGACATTTACATTTACTGCACGACTGATACTCTCGTCATCTTCAAAGTGTGTTCCCCGTAGAGAATCTTCAAGCGATCCAAAGAGGTGGATGAGGTGTGAGCATTCGTGGAACACATCGTGAGCACCCCTTTGAATATCCTAGTGTCTCGATCATTGCAGACGCACTTCCAATGCTGACCGACAACTGCAGAGCCAAGTGTCGAGTTGTGATGCGCCGGTCGGCACGAATAATGGCATCCGCGCGATTCAGCACGTCTGGAGCAGTGGCTGTGACAGGACGTCCCGAGAGTGGCTGATCATGGAGCTCTGTTACTGCATTTCATGAGGCTCTAACTTTCTTTACCCATCGCCCGACTGTACTCCTATCAACGGCAGCATCGCCATACACTGCACACGAACGTATATGGATGATCACCACGGTTTCTTTTTCTGCATTTAAGAGTTCAATGACAGCACTCTGCTTATAACGTGAGTTTTAAGTAGACGCCATTTTGACGCTGTACTACGGCTCTAACATCTGCCAGAACGGTTCGAAACTTCATCGGAGCACATAACAAACATCAAACATGAAGCACGAACAAGGACGTTCGTTTATCTATGTTAATGGCTTTTTTTTTTTTTTTAATGTGGGCCCTTACTTACTGAACGAGCCTCGTAGCATTTGTATATTAACAAGGGGAGGCCGCCAATTGTGAAATTCAGATTCGATTCATACTGTGCATAATAAAAGCTCATGGCCAGATGTGTAATGTGGCAAAGCACCAAGATGCACTTCTCAGCCGTTGTCGAGAAAATCGTCAGGTAAAAGAAACCGTTGCGGTGAAATACTCTCTACGATTGATGACTTTCTGCAGCGTCGTGGCGCAGCGGTAAGCGCTCGGGTTCGTAATCCGAAGGTCACCGGATCTAATCTCGCACCATGCAACTTTTTTTTATTATTTGTTTTTTTTTGTAATTCATATATATTCCCGGCAATCAGTTGCAACAATTATGCATATAATAAGTTGTTGAAAGTCGTTTGTCGTGGAAAAATAAAACTTGAAATAAAACACAATATCACAAATAGTATTCAAGTGGATACAATTTATTAAAAAGTTCGGTATACAATCGCACATAATTAACAATTAGTGACCAGAATTAGCTGGAGTATCGCACGAGTAAGACAAAGTTTTGCTAATGTTGATTGGGCTGTACTCCTTCAAATTCTGAAGGTGATACGAATAAAATGCAGAGAGCAAAGGTTATTTTCTACTCAGAAATCAGATTGCAGTTGTAAGACTCTAAGGGCGCGGAAAGGAAGCAGTGGTCGATGAGAGATTGAAACAGGGGTGTAGCATATCCACAGTTTTGTTTAATCTGCAGACTGGGCAAGTCGTGAAGGAAACCAAAGAAAAATTTGTATAGGGAATTAAAGTTAAGAGAGACGAAATAGAAACTTTGAGGTTTGCCGATGATACTGTAATTCGACCAAAGACGGCAAAGGACTTGCTGGAACAGTTGAACGGATTGCAGAATGCCTTGAAAAAGAAGAAGAAAAGGGTAACGGGATCTAATCGAATTAAATCAGGCGATGGGGAGGGAATTAGACTAGGAAATGAGACACTAAACCAGTGTAGAAGTTTCGCTATTTCGGCATGAGAATAAATCAAATATAAAATGCAGACTGGCAACAGCAAGAAAACATTACTGATTAAAAGTTACTTCTCTTCATACATACATACATACTATAAAAACTAACGTGTCTATGTATGTTCCTCAGCTCGTCCCAACCACTTGACCGACTTTAACCAACCGTGGTATTCACATCCCTTACTATCAGGTGACAATCGCTGTGGTAGTAAGAATCATCTACCTATCATATTTAAGGAGGTATGAAATCGTAAACAACGAGGTGCGTGAAAATTGCCGCATCAACGTTGAAATTGATTATTCTGGGGTACTAAATCTATTCGCAAGAAATTTTGCAGACTGTGTCCAAATATTCCGCTGAATGCGCACACAAAATTATGTCACGGTACCACACATAGTTCAGTAGCTATGACGTCATAACCACTGAGATGCGTGAAAAGTTGTCGCATCATGCGTGACATTTAAATTTATTATCCCTTTGCTACCAACTCCGTTCGCAACGTCTTTCCCAGATACAATCCACATATACCGCTGACTTTTCCTCCACTAATATATCACACTACGACACATAGTTCAAGATATGTGACGTCATAAACCTGAGAAACGCGAAAAAATTCCGCATCATGCGTGTAGTTTTAATACCTTTAGTCTTTGCTACTGAGTCCTACAGTCGAGTCAACTTCAGGAAATCCCTAACTAGCAGCGGTTTTTGACAGCTTTCAGTTGCGAAGCGCAAACGGCTGTAGGCGAGAACAATAGCCGTCTATATAACAAGAGCTATGAAGAGACGTTGCCAGAGACATGCAATGCAGACAGGCGAAGAAGCGGCGTTAAGCGTACAGAAACTGTTTGTTAATTTGAGTACTGTACGTATACATTTGAAAATTATACATATTTCTTTGTACGACTGTTTCATAATATCAAAGGTGTTTTCACGAATTCATGTAAATGAATTTTTTTTTCGATAGTAGACTACGAACAATTCAAAAAAATGTTCAAATGTGTGTGAAATCTTATCGGACTTAACTGCTAAGGTCATCAGTCCCTAAGCTTACACACCACTTAACCTAAATTATCCTAAGGGCAAACACACACACACACCCATGCACGAGGGAGGATTCGCACCTCCGCCGGGACCAGCCTCACAGTCCATGACTGCAGCGCCTCAGACCGCTCGGCTAATCCCGCAATTCCTTCTGTTTTCGTTTCTAGAAGAAAATTGGAAAAATCAGTACTTGGGAAATGCCAGATTTGTTGGTTACAATATAAATTAAATGTTAGGAAGTATTTTCTGAAGGTACGACAGCGTGCTGAAAAGTAATGCCTCTGAATTTTTTATTCCGTTCTCAGTATCGGTTGATACGTTACGTGTCATGCAAATTACTCGGACCGAGTGATGTGGCTCAGTGGTTAGCACACTGGACTCTCATATGGATGGCCGACGGTTCAAACCCGGGTCCGGTCGTCCTGATTTAGGTTTTCCGTGATTTCTCTAAATCGCTTCACGCAAATGCAGGGATGGTTCCTTTGAAAGGGCGCGGCCGACTTACTTCCCCATCCTTCCCTAATCCGATGGCACCGATAACCCCGCTGTTTGGTCCCCTCCCCCAACCATCCAAACAACCATATTACTCGGTCGACTTTCCCGCTTCGCTCACGAGAGATGTAACCCTCTGCCGCTAGAGGACTCGGAATTGAAGCCTGTAACATTGCGGCATGTAAAATAACTACACTACTGGCCATTAAAATTGCTACACCAAGAGGAAATGCAGATGATAAACGGGTATTCTTTGGACAAATATATTATACTAGAACTGACATGTGATTACATTTTCACGCAATTTGGGTGTATAGATCCTGAGAAATCAGTATCCAGAACAACCACCTCTGGCCGTAATAACGGCCTTGATACGCCTGGGCATTGAGTCAAACAGAGCTTGGATGGCGTGCACAGGCACAGCTGCCAATGCAGCTTCAACACGATACCACAGTTCATCAGGAGTAGTGACTGGCGTATTGTGACGAGCCAGTTGCTCGGCCACCATTCACCCGACGTTATCAATTGGTGAGAAATCTGGAAAATGTGCTGGCCAGGGCAGCAATCGTACATTTTCTGTATCCAGAAAGGCCCGTACAGGACCTGCAACATGCGGTTGTGCATTATCCTGCTGAAATGTAGGGTTTCACAGGGATCGAATGAAGGGTACAGCCACGGGTCATAACACATCTGAAATGTGACGTCCACTGTTCAAAGTGCCGTCAATGCGAACAACAGGTGACCGAGACGTGTAACCAGTAGCACCCCATACCATCACGCCGGGTGATACGCCAGTATGGCGATGACGAATACACGCTTCCAATGTGCGTTCAGCGCAATGTCACCAAACACGAATGCGACCATCATGATGCTGTGAATAGAACCTGGATTCATCCGAAAAAATGACGTTTTGCCATTCGTGCACGCAGGTTCGTCGTTGAGTACACCATCGCGGGCGCTCCTGTCTGTGATGCAGCGTCAAGGGTAACCGCAGCCACGGTCTCCGAGCTGATAGTCCATGCTGCTGCAAACGTCGTCGAACTGTTCGTGCAGATGGTTGTCGTCTTGCGAACGTCCCCATCTGTTGACTCACCAATCGAGACGTGGCTGCACGATCCGTTACAGCCATGCGGATAAGATGCCTGTCATCTCGACTGCTAGTGATACGAGGCCGTTGGGATCCAGCACGGCGTTCCGTATTACCCTCCTGAACCCACCGATTCCATATTCTGCTAACAGTCATTGGATCTCGACCAACGCGAGCAGCAATGTCGCGATACGATAAACCGCAATCGCGATAGGCTACAATCCTACCTTTATAAAGGTCGAAAACGTGATGGTACGCATTTCTCCTCCTTACACGAGGCATCACAACAACGTTTCACCAGGCAACGCCGGTCAACTGCTGTTTTTGTTTGAGAAATCGGTTGGAAACTTTCCTCATGTCAGCACGTCGTAGGTGTCGCCAAAAGCTAATCATTTGCATATCACAGCATCTTCTTCCTGTCGGTAAAATTTCGCGTCTGTAGCACGTCATCTTGGTGGTGTAGCAATTTTAATGGCCAGTAGTGCAACTACGTCGGAACGTGAAAAACAGCGTGCTGTAATAGTGTTTCTAAGCTCAGAAGAGTTTGTCCACGCATGGAGCAGCCTATCTTCCAGCATGACAACGCCACACCACACAAGAGCGCTCCGACGTCTGACATAATCCGACACCTCAGGTTCTCAGTCACCAATTAGCCCCCATACTACTGACGTGACCGCATCCGATTTTCACGTGTTTTCAAAATTTAAAAACACCTTCGACGACTTCACTTTGATGGCGATTGAGCCTTGCAGGCATAGAGAGACGTAGGGTTCATATCGCGCCTGCGTTGAGTAAGAGGCGGTAGCGGACAGACTGCTGCAGGCAATGAATCACGGTTATCGCATGTCAGATGCTCGCTGATCCCGTAGCTAGCTGGAAGTAATTAACTACTGTGGCCGAAAGGTGTCAGCTTCTTACGGACTATGAAATTATCAAGTAGCTAAAACACATTTAGGAGACAAAGCAGTAGTTATTACGATTACTACCACTGTCATTAATCCTTAATAAATTGTTAATTAATGTGAATGGAAGATATTAAATGAATACCTTTATGTCTATTATGTGACTACTTGTTAGTGTGAGAATTGTGATCGTACAGAAAACCGAACTACACTCTCAGGGAAATTTTGTAACGTACAACTAGCCAGATTACGGGACTGGGAAAACAAACATTTTACGACAGTTCTGTTATTTAAAGACGGAGCTATTTTGATGTGTGTGGTGTTTCTAAATTTGTTCGTTTAGTAAATTGTTCGTATAAACCATTAAGCTGTTATTGGTCAAATGCAAAAGACGCGCGACTGCTCAGTTTAATACTAATATCGGATTGGTTATGACGTGTATCAGCTAATCGGAGGACTGTACGCTCATGCGTACTTTGTTGCATAAATAATTGCTAATGAAGCTTGACTGTGGAGTGCCGCAAAGTAGATGCGGACATGTGGAAAAAGTGAACATGTGAAATTCCGATTTTAATATGTAAACTGTGGCTTTTGAATAAACAAAATCCGTGTGGCAGGTTATACAAGCCGTGACCGCAAACTGAACATTCGTAGTGGTCAAATTATGAAATATTTGAGCTAGCATTCTGTCGCAGATAAGCCGTTCGGCAATCCTTTTGGTAATAGATTTCGCTTAATTAGCGTAAGCTGGCTATTACGAGTCAAAATGGCTCTGAGCGCTATGGGACTTAACATCAGAGGTCATCATCCCCTAGAACTTAGAACTACTTAAAGCTAGCTAACCTAAGGACATCACACACATCCATGCCCGAGGCAGGATTCGAACCTGCGACGGTAGCGGTCGCGCGGTTCCAGATTTAAGCGCCTAGAACCGCTCGACCACTCCGGGCGGCGCTATCACGAGTGATTACGATTGTGTGTGTGTGTGTGTGTGTGTGTGTGTGTGTGTGTGTGTGTTGAAACTAGAATTCAAGATTGTCACAGGCTTAGCAGCCTTTCGTATCCAACGAGTGACAATATGTTGACGTTTTCACACACAAACCGTCCATCGTTTTAGAGCTCAGTCGACCTCATACTAACAAAAAATTTGTTGCACTCACTGGACTCGTGTAATGGCAATGGTTGTATTACAGCTTTTCCGGTAGAGACACGTTACTTGTTTTCAGCATGGAAGGCGTGGAGACCGGACTGCAGAAGAAGAAATCACTGCAAGACGAGCACATAGCAACCGTCATGTGGGAATAGGCAGGACTGTGCCTCCGTCAACGAAGTCGAACGTTCTACAGCGACGATATCTGTGAACTGGCCTCTCGTTGGGAGAATGTGTTCGTCGCCAAGACGACGGTTGGGAAATAAATATGTAGACAAGAAGTGTCATGATGTTGAACTTTAATAAATTTAGTCTTATTTAAAAACCCTTAAAAGTATTCATATAGGTAAGTGGTAGCTGTTACTTTTCAGTACGCCCTCCTAGTTGCTACGACAAGGAAAAAAAACTGAAGGGCACGGACTAGCATACTCATTACCGGTTCACCGCAGGAGCGTCATCTCCTAAGTAGTAAGAGTAAAACTGAAGTGATATCAGGTGTTCCCCAGGGAAGCGTCCTGGGACCTCTGCTGTTCCTGATCTAAATAAATGACCTAAGTGACAATCTGAGCAGTTCTCTTAGGTTGTTCGCAGATGATGCTGTAATTTACCGTCTAGTAAGGTCATCCGAAGACTCAGTTGCAAAGCGATTTAGGAAAGATTGTTGTATGGTGTGGCAGGTGGCAGTTGACGCTAAATAACGAAAAGTGTGAGGAGATCCACATGAGTTCCAAAAGAGATCCGTTAGAATTCGATTACGCGATAAATAGTACAATTCTCAAGGCTGTCAATTCAACTAAGTACCTGGGTGTTAAAATTACGAACAACTTCAGTTGGAAAGACCACATAGATAATATTGTGGGGAAGGCGAGCCAAAGGTTGCGTTTAATTGGCAGGACACTTAGAAGATGCAACTAGTGCACTAAAGAGACAGCTTACACTACACTCGTTCGTCCTCTGTTAGAATATTGCTGCGCGGTGTGGGATCCTTACCAGGTGGGACTGACGGAGGACATCGAAAGGGTGCAAAAAAAGGGCAGCTCGTTTTGTATTATCACGTAATAGGGGACAGAGTGTGACAGATATGATACGCTAGTTGGGATAGAAGTCATTAAAGCAAAGACGTGTTACGTCGCGGCGAGATCTATTTACGAAATTTCAGTCGCCAACTTTCTCTTCCGAATGCGATACTATTTTGTTGAGCCCAGCCTACGTAGGTAGGAATGATCATCAAAATAAAATAAGAGAAATCAGGTTTAGGTGTTCGTTTTTACCGCGCGCTGTTCGGGAGTGGAATGGTAGAGAGATAGTATGATTGTGGTTCGATGAACCCTCTGCCAAGCACTTAAATGTGAATTGCAGAGTATTCATGTAGATGTAGTTTACGTGTCGAACTAGCCGCTTCTTGCAGCTATGCGTCCAGATTTTATGCCCCATAAAAGATTGCCATTTAACAAATATAGCACTAAAACCTTTCATAGTTCAGATATCCGATAGGAAAAGTTACACCCACTTAATTCTCTCTCTCTCTCTCTCTCTCTCTCTCTCTCTCTCTCTCTCTCTCTCTCTCTCTGCAGAATACAGCGCTGCGGTTGGCAACGCTTATTTAAAACAACAAGTGTCTGGCGCAGTTGTTAGATCGGTTACTGATGCCACAATGGCAGGTTATCAATCTAAATGTGAGTGAGTTTCAACGTGGTGTTATAGTCGGCGCACGAGCGATGGAACACAGCATTTCCAACGTATAGAAGAAGTGTGGATTTTCCCGTACGACTATTTCACGTGTGTACTGCGAATATCAGGAGTCCTGTAAAATATCAAATATCCAACATCGGTCCGGCGGGAAAAAGATCCTGCAAGTACGGGACCAACGACGACTGAAGAGAATCGTTCAATGTCACAGAGGTGCAACCGTTCAGCAAATTGCTGCAGATTTCAATGCTGGGCCACCAACAAGTGTCTGCGTGCTAACCATCCAACGAAACATCGATATGGGCTTCCGAAGCCGAAGGCCCACTCGTGTACCCTTGATGACTGCACGACACATAGCTTTACGCCTCGCATGGGTTCGTCAACACCGACATTGGACTGTTGATGACTGGAAACATGTTGCCTGGTCGGACGAGTCTCGTTTCAAATTGTATCGAGCGGATGGATGTGTACGTGTATGGAGACACCCTCATGAATCCCTGGACCCTGCATGTCAGCCGGGGACTGGTCAAACTGTTGGAGGCTCTGTAATGCTGTGGGTCATGTGCAGTTGGAGTGGTATGGGACCCGTGATAGGACTAGATACGGCTCTGACAGGTGACACGTATTTAAGCATCCTGTCTTATCACCTGTATCCATCATGTCAATTGTGCATTCCGACGCACTTGGTCAATTCCAGCAGGACAACGCGCCATCCCACACGTCCGTAATTGCTACAGAGTGGATCCAGGAACACTCTTCTGAGATTAAACACTTCCGCTGCCCACCGAACTCCCCAGACATCAACATTATCTAAGCATATCTGGGATGCCTTGCTACGTACTGTTCAGGAGAGATCTCAATCTCCCTCGTACTTTTACGGATTTATCGACAGTCTTGTAGGATTTATGCTGTCAGTTCCTTCCAGCATTACTTCAGACATTAGTCGAGTCCATGCCACGTCGTGTTGCAGCACTTCTGGTTTATATACAGGGTGATTCAAAAAGAATACCACAACTTTAGGGATTTAAAAATCTGCAACGACAAAAGGCAGAGCTAAGCACTATCTGTCGGCGAATTAAGGGAGCTATAAAGTTTCATTTAGTTGTACATTTGTTCGCTTGAGGCGCTGCTGACTAGGCGTCAGCGTCAGTTGATGCTACGATGGCGACCGCTCAACAGAAAGCTTTTTGTGTTGTTGAGTACGGCAGAAGTGAATCGACGACAGTTGTTCAGCGTGCATTTCGAACGAAGTACGGTGTTAAACCTCCTGATAGGTGGTGTATTAAACGTTGGTATAAACAGTTTACAGAGAATGGGTGTTTGTGCAAAGGGAAAAGTTCTGGACGGCCGAGAACGAGTGATGAAAATGTAGCACGCATTTGTTCGCAGCCCAGGAAAATCGACTCGCAGAGCTAGCAGAGAGCTGCCAATTCCACAATCAACTGTATGGAGAGTCCTACGAAAAAGGTTAGTTATGAAACCTTATCGTCTGAAATTGGTTCAAGCACTGTCTGCAGCTGATAAGATTAAAATAATCGATTTCTGTGATTTTATCCTTGCTCAAATGGAAACAGATGAAGGATATGGTGTTTCGGCCACCTCTCCCAGCCACCATTGATGATTTGAAACGAGAAATAATAGCAGCTATCCAAACTGTTACGCCTGATATGCTACAGAGAGTGTGGAACGAGTTGGAGTATCGGGTTGATATTGCTCGAGTGTCTGGAGGGGGCCATATTGAACATCTCTGAACTTGTTTTTGAGTGAAAAAAAACCTTTTTAAATACTATTTGTAATGATGTAATAACAGAAGGTTATATTATGTTTCTTTCATTAAATACACATTTTTAAAGTTGTGGTATTCTTTTTGAATCACCCTGTATATATATATATATACACACAGGAGAGAGAGGGAGAGAGAGGTATGACATTACAATTCTGTTGGCAAATGGCTTGGAAGAGAAGCTGAATGGAATGTACAGTGCCTTGAAACACAGCAACAAAGGCGAAACAAAGGTAATAGAATGTAGTGAAATTAAATCAGGTAATGCTGAGGGAATCAAAATAGGAAAGGTGACACTTAACGGACCGTACTAGATGAGTTTTGTTATTTGACGAGCAGAATAATTGATGATGGATGAAGTAATGACGATATAAAGTGTAGCATGGCAAGGAAAGCGTTTCCGAAGAAGGTAAATTTGCTGACATCGAGTAAAGATATGAGTCGCAGGAAGTATTTTCTGAAAATATTTGCCTGGAGTATAGCCTACTATGGAAGCGAAACATGGGAGATGAACAGTTCAGACAAGAAGACAATAGAATTTTTGAAATGTGGTGCTACACAGAAATTCTTTAGATTATATGGGTAGATTATGTAACAAAAGAGGAAGTACTTATTAGAAGTGGGGGAAAAGAAACTTGTGGCTGAACTTGCTGAAAGAACGGATCGGTTGACAGCACGCATTCTGAGACAGCAAGGGATCACCAGTTAAGTATTGGAGGGAAGTGTGGGAAGTAAATATTAATGAGGGAGACCAAGTTTCGAACGGAGTAAGCAGTAACGAGTGAATGTTGGTGGCGATTCCACATACAGCAGCCAGCGGTGAGTGGAGGACGCGTGTCGCCGTGGAATTAAAGTCGATTACCATATCTCTGAGGCTGGCGTGCCCGCTATCTGGATGCGTCGTCTCTGGCCGCCTGTCCTTGCTCTGGTCACGACACTGTGGAGAAGGACCCCGAGGTCGATGGGTAACGTTGCTGAAAACCACCGTATTCAGTCATCCACAGGATTCTCTCCAATTTACCACTCACACAAAAATCCACAGCAAGGGCTCTTTCGATATGTAATTCATGGTATGTGACACACTTGCAACACCGCACAATGTTCCGATGTACCTTTAGATACATTTTCGAGTTTTAATGTAACTTTGCTTGACGTTTCCAGCTTGTTTCCATACCAACCGTTCCACGTGTACAGCGTGTACCAGAAATGTTTCTGAAACAAGAAATGTTACGTTACCTTATATGACCTAGTAGATACTGTCTCAAGTTCCATGCGGCTTTTCGCGGATGATGCTGTAGTATACATAGAAGCTGCAGCATTAGAAAATTGCAGTGAAATGCAGGAAGATCTGCAGCGGATAGGCACTTGGTGCAGGGAGTGGCAACTGACCCTTAACATAGACAAATGTAATGTATTGCGAATACATAGAAAGAAGGATCCTTTATTGTATGATTATATGATAGCGGAACAAACACTGGTAGCAGTTACTTCTATAAAATATCTGAGAGTATGCGTACGCAAGGATTTGAAGTGGAATGGTCATATAAAATTAATTGTTGGTAAGGCGGCTGCCAGGTTGAGATTCATTGGGAGAGTCCTCAGAAAATGTAAAGGAGGTGGCTTACAAAATACTCGTTCGACCTATACTTTAGTATTGCTCATTAGTGTGGGATCCGTACCAGGTCGGGTTGACAGAGGAGATAGAGAAGATCCAAAGAAGAGCGGTGCGTTTCGTCACAGGGTTATTTGGTAAGCGTGATAGCGTTACGGAGATGTTTAGCAAACTCAAATGCAGACTCTGCAAGAGAGGCGCTCTGCATCGCGGTGTAGCTTGCTGTCCAGTTTTCGAGAGGGTGCGTTTCTGGATGAGGTATCGAATATATTGCTTCCCCCTACTTATACCTCTCGAGGAGATCACAAATGTAAAATTAGAGAGATTCGAGCGCGCACGGAGGCTTTCCGGCAGTCGTTCTTCCCGCGAACCATACGCGACTGGAACAGGAAAGGGAGGTAATGACAGTGGCACGTAAAGTGCCCTCCGCCACACACCATTGAGTGGCTTGCGGAGTATAGATGTAGATATAACTATGTATTTTCTAATACGTTCCTGTTAAGAGCTGTGAGCTCTTGTTCAGAAGAAGAGATTTGTTTTCACACTATCGAAGGTGACGCACTGTTCACAGGTCTCAGGATATGCCTTTCAGGGCCTGTATTTACTGAACGTTTTTGCAGTGAATGATCCTTCCTATCACATCCCCAAATACTGACCTTCCTCCTTGGCCACCCTGTATAGCAAGTAAGATTTCGTTCTTGCTATCCTTCTTGGTGTTTCAGTTGAGGCTTCCAGTAGCGAACAGTGCGTACCAGAAATGCTGCCACAAAATTCGAGTGTTTGTAGAGGATGTCTTGAAGAACAAATCGAGGGATGGAACCCGTTTCTGGAAACGTCACCCAGCGATGCTACAGAGCATCGAAGTTATAGACGCTGACGCCTGCAACTAGGCCACCCATTCGGCAGCAAATGTGACTATGTACACCGATGGTCGGCAGGCGGAACGTCTCGCTATGTTATTTTTTATTCTGTGATCGCGACTGATTTTTACGACTGCCAGTGAAGATGTTGGAGCTGGCTGCTACGTAGAAAGGCATTGCCTCCTATAAATGTGGTGCTGTGTTGCCTCAGTGGGTAACGGTTCCATACATGGGATTCCATCTGCAGTGTATTTTTCTCCTGCAACCCTCTAAAATCTCGAACTTTTTTCGGTATAGAGGAGGAGAGATGGAGATGCCGACGGAAACCAGCGTCCCAAACTGTCCCCCACTGAGGCTACGTAGCATCGAATTCATAGGAGACAAGGCCTTTCTATGCAGCACCTACGTCTTCTCGAAGCTATCTGTCAAATGTTCCTCCACTACTGCTTCTGAGGTAGGAACTCTATAAAAGCATCCAGTCACCGTGTTAGATTCAACTCCAACGCTTGTATTGACCCAAATCATTTCGAATTGTGAATACGAACCAATCTCATTATATATGGTATTTTTTGTGGCTATCAGCAGAATAATGCTGAAGATTAGATGGGTAGACCACATAACTAATTAGGAGGTATTGAATAGAAATGGGGAGAAGAGGAGTTTGTGGCACAACTTGACAAGAAGAAGGGATCGGTTGGTAGGACATGTTCTGAGGCATCAAGGGATCACCAATTTGGTACTGGAGGGCAGCGTGGAGGGTAAAAATCGTAGAGGGAGACCAAGAGATGAATACACCAAGCAGATTCAGATGGATGTAGGCTGCAGTAGGTACTGGGAGATGAAGAAGCTTGCACAGGACGGAGTAGCATGGAGATCTGCATCAAACCAGTCTCAGGACTGAAGACCACAACAACATCAACACGCTTCCGTCACCAATGTCCAGACTGTCTTTGAGACATACGATCCAATTGAAGTTTACATTCCATTTCTATTAACATCTGGTTGCGACCAGCGTTTTGTCCCTGTAGGACTGTAACTTCAATTGTCTCGCATATGAAGATGACATAGTATTGCAAAGTGAATGAAAGCACGAGTTCAAAGAAATGAACCAGAAAATGGACAATTATGTGCAGAAGGTAGGGCTGAAAGTGAATCGAGACAAAACAGAGTTCATGCAATTAGGAAGAAGAGAAGAGCAGGAAGAATTTCTTGAGATAGATGGCAAGAGGTTCAAGAGAGTACACCAGTTCAAATACTTGAGATCTTGGTTTGCCATAAAAAATATAAAAATTGACATCAAGGAAAGAATAGCAGTGGGAATGAAATGGATGCATTCCCTCAGAGATGCTCGGCTCTCAATCGATCTCAGTGAAGACTAAGATGAAAATCTGCAACACAGTGATATGCCCTGCAGTAATGTACGGTTCAGAACCATAGAGCATGACTAAGCGAGAAATGGAAAAACTATTAACATTTGATGGAAGAGTAATGAGGAAGATATGGGGACAATGTTTAGAAAACGGAGAATGAAGGAGGAGGAGGAAAATGAGTAAATCTACCTTCTGATGCGACAGCCAACTATCCTACAGAAGATGAAGAGCAGAAGAGTACAATGGGTGGACCATGTAGCCCGTATGCCAGATGGAAGACAGGTGAAGATGGCACTAGCGGGGAAACCAAACACCAAACGTCCCATAGGACGACCAAGTCAGCGCTGGATGGACGACCTGGCGAAGGACCTAGCAGCCCTGGGAACTGAAGATACCTGCAGGAACCGGACCCAAAACAGGAAAGATTGGAGGCAGTTTGTGGAAGCAGCGCATGGTCTGCAGGGCTTGTGATTGCTGAATATCTATCTTATCTATCATCTGTCCCTATTACTACGTGGGTGTTGTTGCCGTTTATAAGCGATACTAGTTCCATGACCCTTCCGTGTAATTCGGGAGGACGACGGTTCAATCCCGTCTCCAGCCATCCTGATTTAGGTTTTCCGTGATTTCCCTAAATCGTTTCAGGGAAATGCCGGGATGGTTCCTTTCAAAGGGCACGGCCGATTTCCTTCCCAATCCTTCCCTAACCCGAGTTTGCGCTCCGTCTCTAATGACCCCGTTGTCGACGGGACGTTAAAAACTAACCACCACCACCACCACCACCACCACCACCACCACCACCTTCCGTGTATGCTGCTGCAGTTGACTATGTTACCATTTTCTTCCTCCGATCTGCTATGACCAATGCTACTCTGTGCGAAGCTAGAACGCATCTTGATTGTCCTGTGGAAGGATTTCTCTAGCCTAATGCACACATGTGCACTCCACACGGAATCCGATATCCTAATAGCCGCTTCCTGCATGTGGTGTACGCCTGACCTATTAACAGGAGTCATACAGTCCTCAAATCCGCATCCAAGATCATCACAGAATGATCTCTGCCTCTGGCTTATTCCTTCCACTCGGCTCCAAACAAGTGGTTCCGAGAAAGATGCCACAAAACGATAGCTCTCCTTTCACCCCACGAGCGCGTCTAGCTCTCTTCACCAAATCAGTCACTTGCAGAACTAAGCGTGGCCTCTGAATCTAGGCAGCACGCACCATTGGTGTGTATATGTGCCTTGAGGCAGTGTAACTCACGGGCGCAAATTACCCTGAGTATTTCAAAATGTGAGCGCTTAGTTTCTTCCAACAAACTGTACACGTGATTTTAAATGCATTCCAAACTTCTGTGACTCCGCCGACACAATGATGAAGGAGAATAGAAAGTTATCACTGACTACATTTTGCTATTCACGCAGTAAAACCTCAGCATCAGGCAAGATGTTTTATTACTTATTTACTAGTACCTCTACCCGCGAAACATTTTCCATATAGTGCCCACATAAACTACTTCATGTGCGTGCCAAATTACACAGAAGTGAAAACATTCGTGCTATACCTTCTAATATCATGTCGAACCTTCTTTTTCCCAGCGCAGTACAGCAACTACATGTTGTATGGACTCAAGTAGTCTTTAGAAATCCTTCGCAGAAGTACTGACGCATGCTGCCTCTATAGGCGACCATTATTCCGGAAAGTGTTGCCAGAGCAGGAAGTTGTGCACAAACTGATGTCTCGATTACGTTCCGTAAATATTGGATGGACGGCCAAATCATTCCCTCGAACTGTCCAGAATTTTCTTCAAACCAGTCGCGACCAGTTGTACCCCAGTGCCAAAGTGCATTGGCATCCGTAAAAATCCCATTGTCGAAAGGCTGAAAATGGCCTCCCAAGTAACCGAACATAAGCATTTCCAATCAATGATCGATTCAGTTGGACCCGAGGAGCGAGTCCGTTCTTTGTAAACACAGCCCACACCATTAAGGAGTCACCACAAGCTTGCACAGTGCCTTGTTGACAACTTCGGCGCACGGCTTCGTGGAACCTGCGAGAAACTCTAACCTTACCATCAGCTCTTATCAGCTGAAATCGGGACTCATGTGGCCAGGTCACGGTTTTCCATTCCTCTAGGGTCCAACCGATATTGCACGAGACCAAGAGAGGCGCTGCAGGCGCTGTCATGTTGTTAGCAAAGGCACTCGCGTCTGTAATCTGCTGCCACAGCCCATTAACGCCAAATATCGCCGCACTGTCGTAACGGATACGTTCGTCGTACATCCCAGGTTGATTTCTGCGGTTATTTCACGCATTGTTGCTTGTCTGTTAGCACTGACAACTCTACGTAAAGGCAGCTGCTATCGGTCGCTAAGCGAAGGCAGTCAGCCACTGCATTGAATGTGCTGAGATGTAATGCCTAAAATTTGGTATTTTCGGCACACTCTTGACTGTCGATCTCAGAATATTGAATTCCCAGACAATTATTGAAGTGGAACGTCTCATGCGTCTAGTACCACTCCGTGTTCGAATTCTTAATTCCGGCGTGCGGCCATAATCACGTCGGAAAGGTTTTCACGTGAACCATCTGGGTACAAAAGACAGTTCCGCACATGCGCTAGACTTTCATACGTTGTGTGCGCGATACTAGCACCATCTGTATATGTGCATGCCGCTATTCCATGCCTTTTATCACCTCAATCTATATCGTTCTATAACATATAACGACATCACGAAAAATGCGATGCGTGGTAAACTAGCTTTTCTTAAAACGTAGTGAAAATTACGCAGAGTTTAGGTACTATCCAGTGTTTGATAATAATAGTACTCAAAAATTTCCAACAAACTTTAAATAGTATTTCAAACTTTCTGATCCTTATTTCTTCGTTTGTCTATGGGTGAACAATCCTAAATTAATGAAACCAACATAATTAGGGTTCTGCACCTTCAGTCGTATAGGTTTTATAGGCTTAACGTTAAATATTTAACACGTCGACTGCATTGTGAAGTAATCAAACATATCAAGGTGTTTCATACAAGGGAGTTAGATTTTTTAAAGAACTGTCGGCGGATGTACTGGGAGTTTAGTGATAAAGGACTGAGGGAGGTGGCGCAGTCGTTAGCACACTGGACTCGCATTCGGGAGGACGATGGTTCAAACCCGCATCCGGCCATCGTGATTTAGGTTTTCTACAACTTCCGTAAATCGCTTCAGGCAAATGCCGGGATGGTTCCCTTGAAGGGGCACGGCCGACTTCCTTCCCTAATCCAATGGGCCCGATAACCTCACTGTTTAGTCCTGTCCCCCAAATCAGCTAACCAACTGATAAAGCTCTAATACGAATAAAAATATTAACTGAAAAGTAATGAGTAAAAAATAAAGTATTAGATTTATTTATTTATATATTTATTTGATGGTATGGCTAGGACCCCCTGCCGGGTAGACAGTTCGCCGGTCTTTTAATCTGACGCCACTTCGGCGACCTGCAGTCGATGAGGATAGTAGGATGATGATGATGATGATGATGACAGCACAACACCCAGTCCCTGGACGGAGAAAATTCCCCGACCCAGTCAGCAATTTTTTTTTTTTTAATCTCATGGGACTTAACTGCTATGGTCATCAGTCCCTAAGCTTACACACTACTTAACCTAACTTATCCTAAGGAAAAACACACATATGCCCGAGGGAGGACTCGAACCTCCGCCGGGACCAGCCGCACATTCCATGACTGCAGCGCCTCAGACCGCTCGGCTAATCCCAGGCTGACCAGCCAGGAATCGAACCTGGGCCCAGAGGACTGACAATCCGTCACGCTGACCATTCAGCTACCGGAGATGGACAAAGTATTCGATACCAAGACTTATCGATATTTCCTCCATGTGCATAGCTGTGAGTTATGTCTGAATAGCTCTGTCAGTATGAGCACTGCCCCTAAGATTCAAGGGCCACACGTTTGAGTCCCAGTGCGCCACACAGTTTCAATCGATGGGGAAGTGAGGGGGGGGGGGGTTCATAACTGCATACATCCCATTATAGAGCGAAACATTTGTTCTTCATGTACTTTCTCGCAATTGAGCTACATTTATTTCATTAATTTTTGTTGTGTCTAGAAATCTTTCATATTCGGTTCGCTAGGCAAACAATCAAACAACTCGTATTAATGAGTTTTATTACAACAAGAGAAGTACAAATATTTAACTTTCACCTCTAACTGTATTACTATACCGTCCCCAGTGAAATACTATGAAAAGACTTAAAAACAGTATTGATAAAGAAGAGACATTTAAAAATTTAATAATAAGTGGACACTAGCCGCTCAGGCATCGGTATTATAATAATTTCTCTGTGTAAGTTTCGAGGGCAAAGATATGTAAAGATGCCCACGAAACAAAATGATCTAAAGAGACGACCAGATGCACTCTTTTGTTAATTTTTTAGTCGTCTTCACTACTTCTCTTGTCTTGGTTGCGTGTAGACGGACAACTTGCGAGTGTTGGCAAATGTAGGCATATTTGTACTAATTAAGCAGATAATATATTGATTTAGTATTATTGTTCACTTTTAATATGTAAGAGGTGATCCCGATTTCATGTCCGCCTACCGTTGAATTAACCTGCATTCGAATAATTTACAGTTCAACAATCACAGCGGCCGATGCAGCCAACGACGCCATTACGTGGCGATATTAACTTATAAAAAAAAATAGCGGAAGCGAAAAACTCGCCCGCCATTAACATAATATACATTTTTCTCCACAGCCGCCCGACGCTGCAGAAATACATAGCTTTAAGATTCTTATTTTCAGTACCACAGCCGAGAGCCAGAGCCAGGACTCCGACTACAATGCAATGGTTAACGGAGGTAAGAAGAAATACTCTCGCGCGTGTGTGGGCCGCCATTGTAATTAATAACTAAAGATTTTTTGCTTTAAGGTGAACTGACTACCCGAGGAAATTAATATCAAAAGTTTATTCCATTGTTCTACTTATATTCTCATGTTGTAAGATGGAGTGAGTCTTACGTCATTAACGTAACAAATAATTTCCACTGAAGATTAGTATTGTTAAAGAAAAGAGAACTCCACAAAAGCATTTAATTGTAAATCAAAATTGAATGAAATATCATTTTGATTAAGGCCCACACGTAAGTCGGCAACAATCACCATTACCAATCAATTTCTGTAGTAAATAATAAAGAAAATATCGACTGCCGACGGACGCGAGAGTACGTACAGGTTACTGAGTATCGAGGCTACAATGGGTCAGCTGACAAAGTGGCTCACGTTGAATCTGCTATCGAAGTAGGCTGCCACGAGTCGGGTGCGGCGATCATCTTGTCTTCAACTAGGGCCCGCTGCTGTTGTGTTGTTGTCCTTGAGGGAGTTCCGTCAGCGTGCGATTGGCTGACCTCTTCTCACAGCCGTCTCTTCTCTGTCGTTCCCGACTGACGTGCCGGTGCTGACTTTTCGCCGTAACAATTTTTGTACCATCCCCTGTCCCTGTTAATCGAGTTACTCTCTAATGACAACGACGTAAATGGGATGTACACTACTGGCCATTAAAATTGCTACACCAAGAAGAAATGCAGATGATACGCGGGTATTCATTGGACAAATATATTATACTAGAACTGGCATGTGATTACCTTTTCACGCAATTTGGGTGCATAGATCCTGAGAAATCAGTACCCAGAACAACCACCTTTGGCCGTAATAACGGCCTTGATACGCCTGGGCATTGAGTCAAACAGAGCTTGTATGGCGTGTACAGCTTCAACAAGATACCACAGTTCATCAAGAGTAGTGACTGGCGTATTGTGACGAGCCAGTTGCTCGGCCACCATTGACCAGACGTTTTGAGTTGGTGAGAGATGTGGAGAATGTGCTGCCCAGGACAGCAGTCGAACATTTTCTGTATCCGGAAAGGCCCGTACAGGACCTTCAACATGCGGTCGTGCATTATACTGCTGAAATGTAGGGTTCCGCAGGAATCCAATGAAGGGTACAGCCACGGGTCGTAACACATGTGAAATCTAACGTCAACTGTTCAAAGTGCCGTCAATCCGCACAAGAGGTGACCGAGACGTATAACCAATGGCAACCCCATACCATCATGGTGGGTGATACGTCAGTATGGCGATGACGAATACACGCTTTCAATGTGCGTTCACCGCGATGTCACCAAACACGGATGCGACCATCATGATGCTGTACACAGAACCTGGATTCATCCGAAAAAATGACGTTTAGCCATTCGTGCACCCAGGTTCATCGTTGAGTACACCATCGCGGGCGCTCCTGTCTGTGATGCAGCGTCAAGGGTAACCGCAGCCAAGGTCTCCGAGCTGATAGTCCATGCTGCTGCAAACGTCGTCGAACTGTTCGTGCAGATGGTCGTTGTCTTGCAAACGTCCTCATGTGTTGACTCAGAGATCGAGACGTGGCTGCACGATCCGTTACAGCCATGCGGATAAGATGCCTGTCATCTCGACTGCTAGTGATACGAGGCCGTCGGGATCCAGCACGGCGTTCCGTATTACCCTCCTGAACCCACCGATTCCATATTCTGCTAATAGTCATTGGATCTCGTATAACGCGAGCAGCAATATCGCGATACGATAAACCGCAATCGCGATAGGCTACAATCCGACCTTTATAAAGGTCGAAAACGTGATGGTACGCATTTCTTCTCCTTACACGAGGCATTACAACAGCGTTTCACCAGGCAATGCCGGTCAACTGCTGTTTGTGCATGGCAAATCGGTTGGAAACTTTCCTCATGTCAGCACGTCGTAGGTGTCGCCACCGGCGCCAACCTTGTGTGAATGCCCTGAAAAGCTAATCATTTGCATATCACAGCATGTTCTTCCTGTCGGTTAAATTTCGCGTCTGTAGCATTTCATCTTCGTGGTGTAGCAATTTTAATGGCCAGTAGTGTACATTCTCATCTCCCCACATAATCCTACTACTACTCCTCGCGGAAAACGCAGTCGCTAAACAAACTGAGCCGAGAAAAACAGCCGTCCCGCCAGATGAAAGGCGAGAGGTGAACAAACAGTGGGTAATACCGGCCCGTCACCAGGTGGATCCCTTTTACGATCCCCGTGTGCCCTGCCTGTCATAGACAAAACATATACGCCACGCGGCTGCTGTTATGGTGGAGTACCTGTTGCGTAACTGCAGATAAGCGTCGGGAAAACGGACCGCAAATAGACCGTCGGCGGGTCGTGCAAACACGTCCCCGATGGTCTCGCGATAGCGGCCGAAGGGGGACACCACCGGGGTCCTGCGTGGGCGCGCAAACGCAACCGTCGCTCAGGCCGTTCTCGAGGTCACTAGGACTTCGTTCGTAACAGTCTCAGTCCAGTTCGTATCCTGGCGTATTTCCCCACAGGTAAAGGTTCATGCCGTGTTCCTAGACTTCCGGTAGGCTTTTGACACAGTCCCGTTCCGCCTTATAGTTAATAAAAAAGTAAAATTTTAAAAAATGATACAAATGTATGAGTCCGACTCGCACTCATAGGGTTCCGTACAAACTTAATTATCCATACACAGGGCATTCGGAAATTTCCGTTTCAAACTTATAGAAAAGGCCTATTTATACTACTCTGACCACACTCTATTGGTTATGAACTGTAGATTAAAACTGAAGAAACTGCAAAAAGGTGGGAATTTAAGGAGATGGGACGTAGATAAACTGAAAGAACCAGAGGTTGTAGAGTGTTTCAGGGAGAGCATAAGGGAACAATTGACAGGAATGGGGGAAAGAAGTACAGTAGAAGAAGAATGGATAGTTCTGAGGGATGAAGTAGTGAAGGCATCAGAGGATCAAATAGGTAAAAAGACGAGGGCTAGTAGAAATCCTTGGGTAACAGAAGAAATATTGAATTTAACTGATGAAAGGAGAAAATATAAAAATGCAGTAAATGAAGCAGGCAAAAAGGAATACAAACGTCTCAAAAATGAGATCGACGTGTATATTTCTATTGTATATTATCAAATCACAATTTATGGAAGATGTTTATATTTTATTAATAGGATAAACTAGGGATAATTAATATTTGTCATGTTGGAAATAATTGTGGTAGCAGGGAATGTCTGCACCAAACTATTGTTGGCAGGAGAGATCGCACGTTGATATAATTTTAAAAAGGGCGGGAGAGACCGTGTGCGGATACACTTTAAGAAAAGAGCGGGAAAGACCGCGCACTGATACATTTTGTAATGGTAGCAGGGATTGTCTGCACCAGAAAGCATTGTTGGCAGCAGAGACCGCACTTTAGCGTTCGTAGGGAGTGAGTAGTAAGCGAGAAGTGGAGCGAGTCGGTAGCAGGTGTGAAGCGAGAGGTTGAGAGGAGCGGTGTGCCTGCCAGCCACCAGCTACGCTTTACAAGAGATTATAAACGGATGCACAGAGACATCAGCTAACTATTATCATAAGAGGAACTAATATGATTCAATTGTTTTCTTTGCGAAACTCAAGACTACTGAAGGTATGTTTGCGTAATGCTAGTTGTAAGATTATTGTAAAAAGTAAGTCCCATTTGAACGTTTGTAAAATCATTTCATTACTAACAGTAAATATTTGAAGCGTTTTCAGAATATAATTAAATTTTGCCAGCAATATTACATTACTGATTATAATCCATCCCAAAAACCATCAACGTAAAACTTTGCAAAATTTTATTTTTGTCAAGAAAAAGTGTAACTATGAATAACGTAACTTCAGTCAAATTAATTAAAGAACAACGTCCGCTTTGCTAATAAAGAATAACGTCAGCTGTGGTAATAAATACAGCCACTTATTATGACAGGCCACCAGAAGTTAATAGAGTATACTAAACCAGAATAAGTATATTCATGTCGCAGTTCGATGTAGCAGTCAGATGGCGATCCAGTAACAGTAAAAAATGTAAGGAACAGCATTGGGTTATTGCAGATAACGACTGAGGGCCACACGACGACGACACATTCTATGTTTCGTCGAAATAATTCGAAAATCACTTTTAAAAAACAGCAATTAAATTTGTATGCGAAGATTGAGAAAGAGAAATTTCGAAGGTAAGATTTCATTTGTTATTATTAAGCAAGAGAGAGAAATCCTAAGGGAAGGTTACATAGTTTATTGTAAAAGGGAAGGTTATCATTAACAAAAAAAAGGTATAGAGGAGACGGGAAGGTTTCATACTGACTGACGTGGTCATTGTCAGACTGCTGATCATCTACAAACACTGCAGGTTGGGGACCAGTCCTACAAGGGAGTGCAAGAATTCAAATACCTAGGGGCACTTTTCACTGAGGACTCGCCATGTGAAGCAGATATCAATGTCAGAATACAAGCAGGAAACCGATCTTACCACAGCCTAACACAACTGCTTCGGTCCAGATATTTCTCCAGACAGTTCAAGATTTGACTGTACAAAACCCTGATTCAGCCTGTTTTTCTATATGGCTGTGAGACATGGAGTATCCGGAAACAGGACTTGCATAAGCTCCTCGTTCTTGAGAGGAAAGTGCGTCGGAAGATCTTCGGTCCGGTTCCGGATGCGGACACAGGGGAATGGGGGATCAGATACAACCAAGAGCTTGAGGAACCGTACCAGCAGCCCAACATAGCAGGAGCTGTCAAAGCCAAACGAATGCAGTGGGCCGGCCATGTGGCCCGGATGGTGGATCACAGACGGCCTCGGAAGCTCCTGGATTTCACACCTACAGGAAAGAGACCGCCAGGGAGACCCAAGAAGTGTTGGAGGGATGGACTCCATGAAGATTTAAACCAAGTGTCAACAGATGTGAACGGATGGCGGATAGCAGCAATGGACAGAATACAGTGGAGGAGGAAACTTGTAGATGCGTGCGGTCCACTGGGCCTGATCACATAGTAGTAGTAGTAGTAGTAGTAGACAGAAAACTGATCACACGCAGTTTCTCTTCATAACCTCCGTGCACCTCAGCGCACTTCGTCGAACGTTTCACGAGCTTCTGATTCCTTCGAGAAAAAAAAAAGAGTTATTTTGGTGTCTGTTGATCCATTGTGGACATGGGAAAGCGGCTGGTGACATACTTAACAATGAAATTCGCCAAGTAGCGGTGCAATTGAAATGTTATTTTATTTTCGCTACCACTTTCGGCAACTCATCATGACACCTTTAGGCCTCATACACACCTCTCAAAAATAATCGATATTGGCAAAGTGGGGCCGTATGTTCCTGGGTGTCGTGAATTAGTAGCTCAAGCGCTTCCTACAAAGACTTGAGTGCAACTTGCCGAAACTGGTAGCGAAAAGAAAAGAACATCTCAATTGCACGGCTGTTGACGAGTATCACTGTTAAAAAAACTTTTTTTTTGTTGCACCTGTAACCAATTTTGCACATCAATGACGTCTGCATCGGTTGCAAACCCTCTTCCCCTGATCGCTTTCCTGAATGGTCCAAACATATGGATATCGCCTGGAGCCAGGTCTGGACTGTATGGCGGGTGTTCCAGCAGTTCGAACCCCAAACTCTTTTATTGTTGCGGCTGTCCGTTTGGCAGAACGTGGCCGAGCGTTATCTCGATGCAGGATGACACCTTTCCGCAGTTTTCCGTGACGTATCGATTTGATTGCAGGTCTCAAATGGTTCAAATGGCTCTGAGCACTATGGGACTTAACATCTGAGGTCATCAGTCCCCTAGAACTTAGAACTAATTAACCTAAGGACATCACACGTATCCACGCCCGAGGCAGGATTCGAACCTGTGACCCTAGCGGTCGCGCGGTTCCAGACTGAAGCGTCTAGAACCGCTCGGCCACACACCGGCCGGCCGATTGCAGGTCTGAGTTTAATTCGCAACACATCCCAATAGTTCGCACCGTTCACAGTTTCGCCTCTTTTGGTGAAATGAATGGCTACCACACGTTCGTGTCCCACACAATAGTGTTAGCGTAATCTTACCAGCTGATGGTTGACATTTAACCTTCTTAACTTCTGGTGGTCCGCAGATCGTGGTCTTGCGGTAGCGTTCTCGCTTCCCGGGTTCGATTCCCGGCGGGGTCAGAGATTTTTCCTGCCTCGATATGACTGGATGTTGTTGTGTCGACTTTCATTCATCCCCATTACGGTCGGAGGAAGGCAATGGCAAACCACCTCCACTAGGACCTTGCCTAGTACAGCGGTGCGGGTCTCCCGCATCGTCCCCTACGCTCCTCGAAGTATGGGACTTCATCATAACCTCAACTTCTGGTCATTATGGGTGTTTCCAAACCATGCTCGCAGACTTACTTTCCATTTCGTCATGATGCAGCCAGTAACGATTTGTTGTAAAAACCCATTTCCCCCAGCGATGACAACGTGCTAAATGTTTACTAAAGCTGTCCATCTTTTGCGCCTTATGCAATTCTTCCGATACGCACCTTACACAAATTTGCCGAAAATTTAGCCTGTCGTGTAAGTTTGGAATACGCTGAATCATGTCAGATATGTAAAGTATTGGCGATTTCGTCTATTGTGATTCGTTTGTTTTCCATTCCATATCCCCAACGACTTCCAAACTGTCCTCAGTTGTTGAGGATGGTCTTCCCGATCTTTGCTCGTTAGGGAGAGAAGTTCTTCCCTGTTTGAACGGCTCTTCCTACTGGCAGTTTTTGCTTCGCGACTAACAGCTGCCACCATATTGCCGATGCATTCGATGAATAATTTGCGCAGGTTTACCACCTTCCTCAAACAAAAAGGGAATCACTGGCCTCATTTCCTGCTTGGCGCAAATCGACAACGGGGAAATACGGAAGCGTCCGATCCCACCCGACTGCTTTGACCCATGACGTCACAAATATGGCGGAAACAAAAACACACACACTTTCCACAAGAAGCCTAATGACACTAACGGGACAAGCGCCGGAAATGGGGTGTTTTGGGTGGGGGGCAAACTAAATATAAACTAATTTAGACGCCTTGCGTAGCTACAACGTGTAAGTGAAGACAGCCATGCATGAATACCCACCCACCTCCTCAGGGGTCGTAACCCCTGCAACCGATAGAAGATAAAGATGCTTCAGTAGCTGATTAGTGTTTTATGTCTTTAAAAAAATCTCACGGGATAGAACGAACAGATCAGAAAGATAAATATAATAAACTAAAACAGAAATTCGAGGAAACAGATAATTAAAATAAGTAATAAGTGTTTTTAAATTAAAAAAAAAATCTCACGAGATAGAACGAACAGATCAGAAAAGTAAATAAAATAAGATAAAACAGAACTGGAGACAGCCACACTCAAACCAAACTCCGCGCCGTCATGACGTCACACACGACAACACCCTTACGTCACGGGTCAAAGACGACGCGTGGGATCGGACGCTTCTGTCGACCCGACAACGGAGCTGTCACGTTTCACGGACTCTTACAATGGTTAACGCCCTAATAAGAGTGACACGTTGTATAGAATTATCGCAGACAGCCATGAATACTGGCAGCGTTATCAGGCCATATGGCGAGAAAGTTCCTTTACTTTTTGACTTCACCTCGTTGAATAGAAATCCATGTCCGAAACGTACCGTTTCCATTCTACGACGGTATCAATTCATATGTGCAACGGGTCCACGTCTACTGAAGGGATGAGGAACGTCTCAAGAGTTTCTCGTCCTCGTACGCAGTATACAGGGTGAGTCACTATTGCCACCAAATGTAACTCCGAAAGCATGATAGGAGCTGACAAGTTTGTAGGACAGAAGTTGCATGGGACAACGGGGGTCATAATATGACGTTGGTTTTTTGTTGCTCGGTGGAGTCGCGTCAGAGATATGAAGGCCGACTTTGCTTTTTTTAAATGGGATGCTATAATTTGGTATATCATGCATATAGTAAATATTCGCAGAATACGGCGTATCCATCTAACCTCCCATTGGACAACATTCGACCGTTTCGCAGTACAACAGTAATAGGAACGGTAAGACTAGTATCGTCGAATCAAGCGAATGTGAATGATGTATTCCTTCGAAGAACAAGTCGATATGCTTCTCTTTTACGGAGAATGCCAACGAGATTCGGTGAGAGCTAGAGACTTACAAGCTGAAGATATACTCAACGTAGTCACGCTACACGTCGCACATTTAAGTATGTGTATGATAAATTGAGAACAAGTGGATCTTTAACGCATCGGAAACATATCCGGCAACTGAAAGCTACTAACGAGGAAACGGAAATTGGTACCCTTGCCACAGTGGTTCGAGAGCCTTGTGTTAGTTCGCATCAAATCGCAAGGGAATCTGCCATGAGCCAGAGTAGTGTTGTTCGTGTTCTGCATCGCCACAGATATCATACTTACTGCATCAGTCTGCACCAAGAATTAACTGGTACGGATTGTATGCATCGCATTGAATTCTGCTGATGGGCTCAACTTCAGATTCAGAGGAATGACACATTTATTAATTTGATTTCATTTACTGACGAGGCTACATTCACGAACCGTGGAATTGTTAAGTTGCGTAACATGCGTTATTGGGTAACAGTTGGCTGGGGCAAGATGCACACCACAAACCGTATTCGGTGAATGTATGGTGTGGGATTCTGGAGGAGAGAATTACAGGCTCCTATTTCATCGAAGAAAATCTTAATGGTAGGAAGTACACCACATTCCTGCAAGAAACATTAGGTCTGTTATTGGAAGAAATACCTTTAGGAGCAAGTAACACAATGTGGTATCATCACGACGGGTGTCAGGCACATTTTTCGCTGATGGCTAGAAATGAGTTGCAGAGACAATTCCCAAATCGTTGGATTGGAGGCGGAAGAGATGTGTGGTGGCCGGCTCTTTCGCCAGACTTGACGCCTCTGGATTTTTTTCTTGTGGGGAATTCGTAAAAGACATTGTTCATAGAGATGTTGAAACTACACCTGAAGATATGCGAGAGAGAATTGTCAGAGCATGTGCTCCGGTAAGTGCCGAAGTGATAAGGAATACCACTCAATCCATGATAAGAAGATTGTAGCACTGCATTGATGCCAAAGATCATCACTTCGAACACCTTCTATAAATGGACGTTCGTGTCACCTTTGTTACCATCGTTGACCTTCAAAGACCGTACTGTTACACACCATTGCAATCGTCTCGAAAGCCGCTATCAGAAAATAAGTACCAAGTACTAAACTACAGCATCGCATTTAAAAAAAACGAAGTCGACCTTCATATCTCTGACGTGACCCTACCTAGCAACAAAAAACCAACGTCATATTAATGCCCCCGTTGTGCCACAAACTTTTCAGCTCCTATCATACTTCCGGAGTTCCGGTAGGTGGCAATAGTTAGTGACTCACCCTGTAGTAGACAGGATGACGTGTACAACGTTCTACATACTACTTCTGGTGGGGTCGTATGCAAAGTTTAATTTACGAGCCTCCTGTAGAGACAGAGAAAAAGGTCTGCTGGCACGAGTTCTGTCGCTGCACTACAAACTGAAGGGTCACCAGGTGGGGTGGCGAGTGTTCACCAGAACATGTTTCGTAGGCACAATGACATCCAAATCCCCCCCCCCCCCTATCACATTCTGTATAAAATTTAGCTCAAATTTACCTCCCAGTCTATAAAAGGTCTACGTATTACCAAAATTATGTACCCACAGACTGTTATTCAAGTTGAGCTCGTATGCCAACCTTTGATTGAACAGAACCTAATTTGAATTTAACTATAACTGGTCTGAATACGACTTTTCTTTACATTACCGTAAATGCGTAACTGATGTGTAACAGTTACCTGGCCCTAATCAAAATTTCCACTTAGCTCGCGCTTTGAGAACGTTGTTGTCGAGTTCTCGAAAGCACAATAGCAAAGAGAAAGCAGGGAGCGGCTAAGCTATATTTCTGTTTTCAAATAAATAAAAATACTTTCCCAAACAATATTCATACTGTTGCATACTACATGAGGCTATGTGATAATGCGTAATGATAAACCTTTGAATAGATGTAAATGTCGTGTGACTAGGGACTCCTGTCGGGTAGACCTTCGCCGGGTGCAAGTCTTTCGATATGACGCCACTTCGACGAATTGCGCGTCGATGGAGATGAAATGGTGTTGATTAGGACAACACAACACCCAGACCCTGAGCGGTGAAAATCTCCGACCCAGCCGGGAATCGAATCCGGGCCCTTAGGACTGACATTCTTTCGCGCTGACCACTCAGCTACCGGGGGCGGACAACCTTTAAATAGCGGGATGGATGCGGAGAGTAACTGTTCCTTTGAAGTGATATTACAGGACAACGATTTTAGAATGAAATGCGTATTCAAAAAGACGGAGTAAAACTTCGCCTGACCTTTACCACAAATAACATTGGTCCGAACAATACTATGCTTAACAATGAGCGATGATTTAAACAGAGTACGATGTTAGCAGAGAACTTGTAGAAAAACCGAACAGCTTAATCGGTTGATATCTTAAAGCACGATTCAGGGAAGTGGCGTGGTCTTTTTCTCAGCTCTGAGGAAGCGAACAAAGTTAACTAGCTGACCATCATCCCGACAAACTAGCTGCGCAGCGCTGCAGACTTACCACAAACTACACTCCTGGAAATGGAAAAAAGAACACATTGACACCGGTGTGTCAGACCCACCATACTTGCTCCGGACACTGCGAGAGGGCTGTACAAGCAATGATCACACGCACGGCACAGCGGACACACCAGGAACCGCGGTGTTGGCCGTCGAATGGCGCTAGCTGCGCAGCATTTGTGCACCGCCGCCGTCAGTGTCAGCCAGTTTGCCGTGGCATACGGAGCTCCATCGCAGTCTTTAACACTGGTAGCATGCCGCGACAGCGTGGACGTGAACCGTATGTGCAGTTGACGGACTTTGAGCGAGGGCGTATAGTGGGCATGCGGGAGGCCGGGTGGACGTACCGCCGAATTGCTCAACACGTGGGGCGTGAGGTCTCCACAGTACATCGATGTTGTCGCCAGTGGTCGGCGGAAGGTGCACGTGCCCGTCGACCTGGGACCGGACCGCAGCGACGCACGGATGCACGCCAAGACCGTAGGATCCTACGCAGTGCCGTAGGGGACCGCACCGCCACTTCCCAGCAAATTAGGGACACTGTTGCTCCTGGGGTATCGGCGAGGACCATTCGCAACCGTCTCCATGAAGCTGGGCTACGGTCCCGCACACCCTATGTGCAGTTGACGGACTTTGAGCGAGGGCGTATAGTGGGCATGCGGGAGGCCGGGTGGACGTACCGCCGAATTGCTCAACACGTGGGGCGTGAGGTCTCCACAGTACATCGATGTTGTCGCCAGTGGTCGGCGGAAGGTGCACGTGCCCGTCGACCTGGGACCGGACCGCAGCGACGCACGGATGCACGCCAAGACCGTAGGATCCTACGCAGTGCCGTAGGGGACCGCACCGCCACTTCCCAGCAAATTAGGGACACTGTTGCTCCTGGGGTATCGGCGAGGACCATTCGCAACCGTCTCCATGAAGCTGGGCTACGGTCCCGCACACCGTTAGGCCGTCTTCCGCTCACGCCCCAACATCGTGCAGCCCGCCTCCAGTGGTGTCGCGACAGGCGTGAATGGAGGGACGAATGGAGACGTGTCGTCTTCAGCGATGAGAGTCGCTTCTGCCTTGGTGCCAATGATGGTCGTATGCGTGTTTGGCGCCGTGCAGGTGAGCGCCACAATCAGGACTGCATACGACCGAGGCACACAGGGCCAACACCCGGCATCATGGTGTGGGGAGCGATCTCCTACACTGGCCGTACACCACTGGTGATCGTCGAGGGGACACTGAATAGTGCACGGTACATCCAAACCGTCATCGAACCCATCGTTCTACCATTCCTAGACCGGCAAGGGAACTTGCTGTTCCAACAGGACAATGCACGTCCGCATGTATCCCGTGCCACCCAACGTGCTCTAGAAGGTGTAAGTCAACTACCCTGACCAGCAAGATCTCCGGATCTGTCCCCCATTGAGCATGTTTGGGACTGGATGAAGCATCGTCTCACGCGGTCTGCACGTCCTGCACGAACGCTGGTCCAACTGAGGCGCCAGGTGGAAATGGCATGGCAAGCCGTTCCACATGACTACATCCAGCATCTCTACGATCGTCTCCATGGGAGAATAGCAGCCTGCATTGCTGCGAAAGGTGGATATACACTGTACTAGTGCCGACATTGTGCATGCTCTGTTGCCTGTGTCTATGTGCCTGTGGTTCTGTCAGTGTGATCATGTGATGTATCTGACCCCAGGAATGTGTCAATAAAGTTTCCCCTTCCTGGGACAATGAAATCACGGTGTTCTTATTTCAATTTCCAGGAGTGTGTATATGACGGTAGTATCTGTTCCCGAAAAACAGTTACCGTGGATGACCATGCAGCTTTGCTAGAAATGAAATGATACTTAAATGGACACCCTAGCTGCAAACAGGCGTTGATGTACTTCATTGGGGACATGTTGAAAATGTGTGCCCCGACCGGGACTCGAACCCGGGATCTCCTGCTTACATGGCCCCCCTAGACAGGTCAGGCGTGCACTACACACCGGAAGCAGCTACTAGGGTAGCAGAGTACGTGTGGCGTGCACACGGGGGTTTTTTAGGTTAGAGGGACCCCCCTTGGGCGAAACGATAAAATACCTGACGGCTTACCAGAGAGAACATCAGCATCATTGATAAAGAACGTCCGTCCTCAGAGACCAAAAACAGGAAAAGTTAACGTAATATTGGTAAACTGCAGGAGTATCCAGGGCAAGGTTCCTGAATTAGTATCGCTTATTGAAGGAAATAGTGCGCACATAGTATTAGGAACGGAAAGTTGGTTAAAACCGGAAGTGAACAGTAACGAAATCCTAGACACAGAATGGAATATATACCGCAAGGATAGGATAAACGCCAATGGTGGAGGAGTATTTATAGCAGTAAAGAATTCAATAATATCCAGTGAAGTTATTAGCGAATGCGAATGTGAAATAATCTGGGTTAAGTTAAGTATCAAAGGTGGGTCAGATATGATAGTCGGATGCTTCTATAGACCACCTGCATCAGCAACCGTAGTAGTTGAGCGCCTCAGAGAGAACCTGCAGAACGTCGTGAAGAAGTTTCGTGATCATACTATTGTAATAGGGGGAGACTTCAATCTACCAGGTATAGAATGGGATAGTCACACAATCAGAACTGGAGCCAGGGACAGAGACTCTTGTGACATTATCCTGACTGCCTTGTCCGAGAATTACTTCGAGCAGATAGTTAGAGAACCAACTCGTGAAGCTAACGTTTTAGACCTCATAGCAACAAATAGACCGGAACTTTTCGACTCCGTGAATGTAGAAGAGGGTATCAGTGATCATAAGTCAGTGGTTGCATCAATGACTACAAGTGTAATAAGAAATGCCAAGAAAGAATGGAAAATATATTTGCTTAACAAGAGTGATAGGGCACAAATCGCAGAATATCTGAGTGACCACCATCAAACGTTCATTTCTGAGGAAGAGGATGTGGAACAAAAATGGAAAAAATTCAGAAACATCGTCCAGTACGCCTTAGATAAGTTCGTACCGACTAAGGTCCAAAGCGAGGGGAAAGATCCACCGTGGTATAACAATCATGTACGAAAGGTACTACGGAAACAAAGAAAGCTTCATCATAGGTTTAAGAGTAGTCGAATCATAGCTGATAAGGAAAAGCTGAACGAAGCGAAAAAGAGCGTAAAGAGAGCAATGAGAGAAGCATTCAACGAATTCGAACATAAAACATTGGCAAACAATCTAAACAAGAACCCTAAAAAGTTTTGGTCATATGTAAAATCGGTAAGCGGATCTAAATCCCCTATTCAGTCACTCGTTGACCACGATGGCACCGAAACAGAGGACGACCGAAGAAAGGCAGAAATACTGAATTCAGTATTCCGAAACTGTTTCACTGCGGAAAATCGTAACACGGTCCCTGACTTCAGCCGTCGCACGGACGCCAAAATGGAAAATATTGAAATAAACGATATCGGAATTGAAAAACAACTGCTATCACTTAGTAGCGGAAAAGCATCCGGACCAGACGAGATACCCGTAAGATTCTACAGTGATTATGCTAAAGAACTTGCCCCCTTTCTATCAGCAATTTATCGTAGATCTCTGGAAGAACGTAAAGTACCTAGCGACTGGAAGAAAGCGCAGGTCGTTCCCATTTTCAAGAAGGGTCATAAATCAGATGCGAATAATTATAGGCCTATTTCGCTTACGTCAATCTGTTGTAGAATAATGGAACATGTTTTATGTTCTCGTATTATGACGTTCTTAGATAATACAAATCTCCTTCATCATAACCAACATGGATTCCGCAAACAGAGATCATGTGAAACTCAGCTCGCCCTATTTGTCCAAGAAATTCACAGTGCCGTAGACACTGGCGAGCAGATTGATGCCGTATTCCTGGACTTCAGGAAGGCATTTGATACGGTTCCGCACTTACGTTTAGTGAAAAAAATACGAGCTTACGGAATATCGGACCAGGTTTGTGATTGGATTCAGGATTTCCTAGAAGAAAGAACACAACATGTCATTCTTAACGGTTCAAAATCTGCAGATGTAGAGGTAATTTCGGGAGTACCGCAAGGAAGCGTGATAGGACCTTTATTGTTTACAATATACATAAATGACTTAGTTGACAACATCGGTAGCTCCGTGAGGCTATTTGCAGATGACACGGTTGTCTACAAGAAAGTGGCAACATCAGAAGACTCGTACGTACTCCAGGAAGACCTGCAGAGGATTAATGAATGGTGCGACAGCTGGCAGCTTTCCCTAAACGTAGATAAATGTAATATAATGCGCATACATAGGGGCAGAAATCCATTCCAGTACGATTATGCCATAGGTGGTAAATCATTGGAAGCGGTAACGACCGTAAAATACTTAGGAGTTACTATCCGGAGCGATCTGAAGTGGAATGATCACATAAAACAAATAGTGGGAAAAGCAGGCGCCAGGTTGAGATTCATAGGAAGAATTCTAAGAAAATGTGACTCATCGACGAAAGAAGTAGCTTACAAAACGCTTGTTCGTCCGATTCTTGAGTATTGCTCATCAGTATGGGACCCTTACCAGGTTGGATTAATAGAAGAGATAGACATGATCCAGCGAAAAGCAGCGCGATTCGTCATGGGGACATTTAGTCAGCGCGAGAGCGTTACGGAGATGCTGAACAAACTCCAGTGGCGGACACTTCAAGAAAGGCGTTACACAATACGGAGAGGTTTATTATCGAAATTACGAGAGAGCACATTCCGGGAAGAGATGGGCAACATATTACTACCGCCCACATATATCTCGCGTAATGATCACAACGAAAAGATCCGAGAAATTAGAGCAAATACGGAGACTTACAAGCAGTCGTTCTTCCCACGCACAATTCGTGAATGGAACAGGGAAGGGGGGATCAGATAGTGGTACAGTAAGTACCCTCCGCCACACACCGTAAGGTGGCTCGCGGAGTATAGATGTAGATGTAGATGTAGATGGCAGACGCTCTATCCATCTGAGCCACCGCGGGCACAGAGGATAGTGCGTCTGCAGGGACTTATCCCTAGCACGCTCCCCGTGAGATCCACATTCCCAAAATGGCCACACCAATACATTCGTAGTGCGCCTAATAGATGTTTGCCCATCATACTCATTACTCGTGGCAGATTAATCTACCAAGTCCCGTACGAGTTCGGGCATAGCGTGTGCGTTCGCACAAGAAAGTCAATGACCGGGAAGCCATATTTGAACTATATATGACGGTAGTATCTGTTCCCGAAAGAACAGTTACCGTGGATGACCATGCAGCTTTGCTAGAAATGAAATGATAATTAAATGGACACCCTAGCTGCAAACAGGCGTTAATGTGGATCTCACGGGGAGAGTGCAAGGTATAAGTCCCTGCAGACGCACTATCCTCTGTACCCGCGGTGGCTCAGATGGATAGAGCGTCTGCCATGTAAGCAGGAGATCCCGGGTTCGAGTCCCGGTCGGGGCACACATTTTCAACATGTCCCCAATGAAGTACATCAACGCCTGTTTGCAGCTAGGGTGTCCATTTAATTATCATTTCATTACCACAAACTACTTCTCTTCCAAACAAAATAGCATTACTCAAAATTTGCATTCTTTTCGCCTTTCAATATGTACATCATATTTATCCTTGCTGTCCTTTACAATAAATAATTCTTCAACTAACAGATTCCATCACAAGTGAACACCGCACCTCTGAATACGTCCGTCACCTACTACTCTACAACTAAGAACGTATCAAACTACGCGAAGGCGAAGACTGTGCCACAACGAGACCTGAGATTGTTTAACAGTAACATAACTTGCAACCTAAAGTAATGTTTCGAAATCTCTAATCATTATAGATGTCTGAAACCTTCCAGCGTCTCCAGGTCTCTTCCACGTATACAGCCTTCCTTCATGATTCTCAGACCACGTATTAAATTGAGCTCTGTACAAAAGTCTACTGGGCGGCTCTCTCTTTCATTCCTTCCCGCCCATCCGTATTCTCCAACTATTTTTTCCTTTCCTTCTTTTTCCTACTATCGATTGCCAGTCCCCTGTCACTGTTACATTTTCCTGGCCCTTAATAACCTGAATAATTTCTCGCATTCTTTCAATGTCTTCATCTGCGGAGCTTGTACGCCTATATACTTTTACTATGTTACTAGACGCTGGCTTCGTGTGTCTTGCCAAAGGCAACGCTTTCAGTATACTGTTCGCAGTAGCTTAATCGTATTTCTGTTTTCTTGTTCATTTTTAAGCCTACTCCTGCAGTACCAATATCTAACTGTTTATAACCCTACACTCACCTGACAAAGTCCTCTTCCTTCTGTCGTATTTTAATAATTCCCATTATATCTAATTCCAGACCGACCACTTCCCTTTCAAAATTCTCAGACCAAAGTTCACGAGACTCTATCGGTTCAAAATTGAAGAGGATCGATATGTGATTAAAAACTGAGAAAGTTTTGTCAAAATATATATGGTCCGCAAAGCCATATTTTCTGGGATACCGCGACAACAAACTTTTACAGCTACCGATTATTTACCCGTAAGGTTTTAAGACCGTTCACGTTGGTAGAACGACCGAAGTGGGAAGAAGAGGACCTGTGTTCGATTCCCGAATGTATCCTACATTTGATATATATTTTTCTACGCCTCGAAATTGTTGTGAATAGCGAGCGTTAATAAGTTACATAAATGAATACTAAATAACAACAATGTAAGAAAATAAATTTGTCAAACAACTTGCATTGGTGAAGAACTAAAAATTTAATGTTGGCTGTTTCATAATTGCGCTTTTGCTCACTTTATTACACGTCCTCACATTGGTTCGAAAGGGTTTCATAACAGCAATTCGATTGTGGAAACACGACAGGACTCGCATAATCGGTAGCACGCTACAACGATCCATAAGATCATTCACGATCACCTATCAGAAACGATTTTCTGACGATGCTATCGTATGCGTGGCGTGCAGCAGAATTTATTTCGTAAAAAGAATTACTTTTGAACATAAAGCATCCGCGTATCGGCCGAATCTTCGGAAGGAAAGATAATGATGTTCGAAGATGGCTTTCATTACACGTTCTTCGCACCTAGAATGTACACTACCGGCCATTAAAATTGCTACACCAAGAAGAAATGCAGATGAAAAACGGGTATTCATTGGACCAATATATTAAACTAGAACTGACATGTGATTACATTTTCACGCAATTTGGGTGCATAGATCCTGAGAAATCAGTACCAAAAACAACCACCTCTGGCCGTAATAACGGCCTTGATACGCCTGGGCATTGAGTCAAACAGAGCTCGAATGGCGTGTACAGGTACAGCTGCCCATGCAGCTTCAACACGATACCACAGTTCATCAAAAGTAGTGACAAGCGTATTGTGACGAGCCAGTTGCTCGGCCACCATTGGGCAGACGTTTCCAATTGGTGAGAGATCTCGAGAATGTGCTGGCCAGGGCAGCAGTCGAACATTTTCTGTATCCAGAAGGGCCCGTACAGTACCTGCAACATGCGGTCGTGCATTATCCTGTTTAAATGTAGGGCTTCACAGGGATCGAATGAAGGGTAGAGCCACGGGTCGCAACACATGTGAAATGTAACGTCCACTGTTCAAAGTGCCGTCAATGCGAACAAAGGTGACAGAGACGTGTAACCAATGGCACCCCATACCATCACGTCAGGTGATACGCCAGTATGGCGATGACGAGTACAAGCTTCCAATGTGCGTTCACCGCAATGTAACCAAACACGGATGCAACCATCATCATGCTATAAACAGAGCCTAGATTCATCCGAAAAAATGACGTTTTGCCATTAGTGTAGCCAGGTTCGTCGTTGAGTACACCATCGCAGGCGCTCCTGTCTGTGATGCGCGTCAAGGGTAACCGCAGCCATGGTCTCCGAGCTGATAGTCCGTGTTGCTGAAAACGACGTCGAACTGTTGGTGCGGATGGTGGTTGTCTTTCAAACGTCCCCATCTGTTGACTATGGGATCGAGACGTGGGTGCACGATCCGTGACAGCCATGCGGATAAGATGCCTGTCATCTCGACTGCTAGTGATACGAGGCCGTTGGGATCCAGCACGGCGTTCCGTATTACCCTCCTGATCCCACCGACTCCATATTCTGCTAACAGTCATTGGATCTCAACCAACGCGAGCAGCAATGTGTCGATACGATAAACCGCAATCGCGATAGGCTACAATCCGACCTTTATCAAGTCGGAAACGTGATGGTATGCATTTATCCTCCTTATACGAGGCATCACAACAACGTTGCACCAGGCAACGCCGGTCAACTGCTGTTTGTGTATGAGAAATCGGTTGGAAACTTTCCCCATCTCAGCACGTTGTAGGTGTCGCCACCGGCACCAACCTTGTGTGAATGCTCTGGAAAGTTCATCAATTGCATATCACAGCATCTTCTTCCCGTCGGTTAAATTTCGCGTCTGTAGCACGTCATCTTCGTGGTGCAGCAATTTGAATGGCCAATAGTGTGTATTGGCGGCAGTAGAATCTAAATTTTCCCAATACTATTTTCGGAAAAGAACGTCCCCTTCCCTCCGACGATTCCCATTTGATTTCCCGGAGCATCCTCGTAACACTTGCGTGTTCTTCAAACATACAGGTAACAAACCTAGCAGGCTACCACTGAGTTGCTTCGTTGTCTTTCTTCACTCCGACCTGGCACGGATCCTCAACACTCGAGGAGTACTGTAGAAAAGGTCGCACCAGCGTCCTATATGCGGTCTCCTTTACAGGTGAACCACTCTTTCCTAAGATACGAGTACAGACAATAGACAAAAGTCGACCATTCGCCTTTCCTACAACAGTTCTCAAATGCTCGTTACATTTCATGTCGCTTTGCAGCGTTACGCCCAGACATTTAGACGACTTGACTGAAGCAGGACACCAATAATACTGTATCCGAACACCACAGGTTTGTTCTTCCTAGTCTTCCGCATTAAGTTAGTTTTACACATGTAGGAGTAGCTGCCATTCATCACACAAACGAGAAATTTTGTGTTATTCATCTTTGGATCCTGCTACAGTCACCCAACTTCGACAACTTGGCGTACACCACAGCATCATCAACAAACAACCGTGGATTGCTGCTCACCCCGTCCGCCAATATAGGGAACAACAGCGGTCCTATCAAATTTACCTGGGCCGCACCCAATAAGTATCCTTCAGCGTATTAGGCACTGTAATGTATTTTGGTTTTGTTGTTTTCATATTTTAGTTGAGCCGCTGTACATTCAGTGTTGCTTATTCTATCTGACAAACGGTTTATAGTATTAGGAACTATTGGAGGTCGTATTACGCTTCGTAAGGCACACCCGATGTTACTTTGGTTTGTGTCGAACATTAGCCGTCCAGTATAACTTACAAGGGAACCTCCCCATCGCACCCCCCTCAGATTTAGTTGTAAGTTGGCACAGTGGATAGGCCTTGAAAAACTGAACACAGATCAATAGAGAAAACAGGAAGAAGTTGTGTGGAACTATGAAAAAATAAGCGAAATATACAAACTGAGTAGTCCATGGGCAAGATGGGCAATATCAAGGACAGTGTAACCATCCGAGCGCCGTGGTCCCGTGGTTAGCGTGAGCACCTGCGCAACGAGAGGTCCTTGGTTCAAATCTCCCCTCAAGCGAGAAATTTTCTTCCTTTATTTTCGCAAAGTTGTGATCTGTCTGTTCGTTCATTGACGTCTCTGTTCACTGTAATAAGTTTAGTGTCTGTGTTTTGCGACTGCACCGCAAAACCGTGCGATTAGTAGATGAAAGGACGTGCCTCTCCAATGGGAACCGAAAACATTTGATTGCATGGTCATAGGTCAACCGATTCCTCCACAGGAAAACACGTCTGATATATTCTATACGACACTGGTGACAGCATGTGCGTCGCATGACAGGAATATGTTGTCGACCCACCTAACTTGTACACTTGGCGAATAGGTAAAAAGATTCTTCTACCTTGCCCGATTTAGGTTTTCTTGTGGATGTGATAATCACTCCCAAAAAAGTGATGAAAACATAAGAGTTTGTCACAAACTGAAAATAAAAAATAAAATTTTCGCTCAAGGAAAGACTTGAACCAAGGACCTCTCATTCCGCAGCTGCTCACGCTAACCACAAGACCACGGCGCTCCTTAGAATATCGTCCTTGATGTTGTATATGTTACAGATGGATACTCAGTTTGTATATTTTGCTTATTTTTTCATAGTTCCACACATCTTCTTCCTGTTGTCTCAATTGATCTCTGTTCAGTTTTTCAAGGCCTGTCAACTGTGCCAACTTATAACTAAATCTGAGGGGGGGGTGCGATGGGGAGGTTCCCTTGTCAGTGATGTCAGACAAGTATCCTCAAATCATCAGCTACCAGCAGAGGTAATTCGTAGGATGGTGTGTTAGTTAGTAGTCAACTATGATTTACACATTAAACTGCCTTTCGGAAATCGAGGGAGACGGAAGTAACCCGTTCGCTTGCATCTGTTGTTTACAGTATGTATGCGAATGAATAGAGCCGCTTTTCTGCCGAGTGATAGTTTTTGAACTCATGGCTGAGGAAGTATTCGCGGAGGATTTTCGAGTAATCCTCATTACGTTCCGACCAGTAGAGCCCTCTCTTTTGCCTGAGGTACGGGGACCGTAAGTAAGTTACACAGCCACTTATAAAACTCGACGCTAATAAGATTCTACGTACATTTCAACGGACCACATATAGAAACCCGATTTCCGCCGGAAGAGCAAAGTAGCGGTGAGATTGAATTTCTGTACGGCGACGTCAATAACGCGCCCAGCGGCAGGCTGGGAGATGAGGTCCTACGGGAGATACGCGACATCAGGCCGTATGTAACCGACGAATCCCACCAGCAGCCACGCCACGGGCGCTGCGGCCTGCATACTATCAGGTGCGTGCCGTACCGACTTAGCGACTGGTGCCGACACACACAAGGCGAATACTTGCCGCTGGACATACGATGGTCACTCCAAAAGAAATGCACACTTTTTTTTAATCCATCTTTTATTCTACATGTTCGAAAGTCTTGCAGTGTGTAGATACATCCTTTAGGAACAATATTTTCATTTCTCCACATAATTTCCATCCCTCTCAACTGCCTTACGCCATCTTGGAAATAGCGCCTGTATACCCGCACGGTAAAATTCTGGACCAGCCTGTTGGAGCCACTGTTTGGTAGCGTCCACAAGGGAGTCGTTATCTTCAAACCTTGTTCCACGAAAAGAGTCTTTCAGTTTCTCAAAGAGATGATAGTCTCATGGAGGTGGTCAGGACTGTAAGGTGGGTATTTCAGTGTTATCCATCCGATTTTTGTGATCGCTTCCATGGTTTTTTGACTGACATGTGGCCGTGCATTGTCGTGCAACAGCAAAAACATCCTGCTTTTGCCGATGTGGTCGAACATGAGTCAGACGAGTTTGTTCTCCAGTGTCGTCACATATGCATCAGAATTTATGGTGGTTCCACTTGGGCACGATATCCACAAGCAAGAGTCCTTCGGAATCGAAAAACACCGTGTCCATTACTTTTCCAGCAGAAGACGTGGGTTTGAATTTATTTTTCTTGGGTGAATTTGCATGATGCCACTCCATTGATTGCCTCTTCGTCTCTGGTGAAAGATGATGGAGCCATTTTTCATCACGTGTTAGAATTCTTCCAGGAAATTCATCTCCACCATTCTCGTACTGTTACAAAAGTTCGTTGCATACCGTTTTTCTTGTTTCTTTCGGAGCCACTGTCAACATCCTGGGAACCCACCTGGCACAATCCTTTTTTAACGCCAACACTTTCAGTATTCTGCAAACACTTCCTTCCCCTATCCCAACGTAGCGTGACAATTCGTTCACTGTGATGCATCTGTCAGCAGTCACCAATTCGTGATCACTCTGCACGTTGTCTGGAGTGTGTGCAGTACGAGGCCTGCCGCTCCGAGGACAATCCTCAATATTGCCGTGCCCGCTTTCATCACGTAACCTGCTTGCCCACCGACTAACTGTACTGCGATGGACAGCAGCATCTCCATACACCTTTTTCAACCTCTTGTGGATGTTTCCCACTGTCTCGTTTTCACGGCACAGGAATTCTATGACAGCACGTTGCTTCTGACGAACGTCAATTGTAGCAGCTATCTTGAAGACATGCTGTGACGGCGCCGCTCACGGGAACAGGTTGAAGTAAGTTTGAAAACAAGCGAGAAGGGTGTATCTATACACTGTAAAACTTTCACACATGCACAATGAAAACTGTATTTTTACAAAAATAGTGTATTTGTACAAAAAATAGTACAGTTGTACAAAAATAGTACAGTTGTACACATTTGTACAAAAAATAGTACAGTTGTACAAAAAATAGTACAGTTGTACAAAAAATAGTACAGTTGTACAAAAAATAGTACAGTTGTACAAAAAATAGTGTATTTTCACAAAAATAGTGTATTTCACAAAAATAGTGTATTTTCACAAAAATAGTGTATTTTCACAAAAATAGTGTATTTTCACAAAAATAGTGTGCTTTTTTTATGGAGTGATCCTCGTACAATGAGGTGACTACAATCATGCGATAGCGATATGCACATATACAGATGGCGGTAGTACCACGTACATGTGGTATGAAAAGACAGTGCATTAGCGAAGCTGTCATTTCTACCCAGGTGATACAGGTGAAAAGATTTCCAACATAATTATGACCGCACGACAGGGATTAACAAATTTTAACGCGGAATGGTAGTTGGAGCTAGATGCACGGGACCTTTCATTAGGGAAATCGTGTGGGATTTCAATATTCCCAGATCCACAGTCTCAATAGCGTGCAGAGAGTACCAAATGTCAGGCCTTACCTTTCACAACGGACTACGCAGTGGCCGACGGTCTTCACTTGACGACCGAGGGCAGCGGCGTTTGGGTAGAGTTGTCAGTGCTAACAGACAAGCAACACTGAGTGAAATAGCTGCAGAAATCAATGTTGGGAGTACGATCACGTATCCTTTAGGACAGTGTGGCAAAGTTTGGCGTTGATGGGCGGTGGCAGGAGACGACCGACGCGAATGCCTTCGCTAACAGCACGCCATCGCCTGCAGCGGCTCTCCTGGGCTCGTGACCATGTCGGTTGGACTCTAGACTACAGTAAAACCGTGGCCTGGTCAGATGATACCAGATTTCAGTTGGTAAGAGCCGATGGTAGGGTTCCAGTGTGGCGCAGCTCCCAAGAAGCATGTGTTTCGAAAACGACGGTCGTGTGAAACCCAGCTCGCGCTATTCGTCCACGAGACTCAGAGGGCAATAGACACGGGTTCCCAGGTAGATGCCGTGTTTCTTGACTTCCGCAAGGCGTTCGATGCAGTTCCCCACAGTCGTTTAATGAACAATCTAAGAGCATGTGGACTATCAGACCAGTTGTGTGATTGGATTCAAGAGTTCCTAGATGACAGATCGCTGCAAGTCATTCTCAATGGAGAGAAGTCTTCCGAAGTAAGAGTGATTTCAGGTGTGCCGCAGGGGAGTGTCGTAGGACTGTTGTATTTCACAATATAGATAAGTAACCCTGTGGATAACATGGGAAGTTCACTGAGGCTTCTTGCGGATGATGCTGTGGTATATCGAGAGGTTGTACTGAAATGCAGGAGGATCTGCAACGAATTGACGTATGGTGCAGGGAATGGCAATCGAATCTCAATGTATACCAGTGTAATATGCTGCGAATATGAGAAAGAAAGATCCTTTATCATTTAGCTACAATATATCAGATCAGCAACTGGAAGCAGTTAATTGCATAAATTACCTGGGGTGTAGGCATTGGGAGTGATTTAAAATGGAATGACCATATAAAATTAATCGTCGGTAAAGCAGATGCCACACTGAAGAGTCATTGGAAGAATCCTAAGGAAATGCAGTCCGAAAACAAAGGAAGTAGGTTACAGTACGCTTGTTCGCCCACTGCTTGAATACTGCTCACCGGTGTGGGATCCGTACCAGACAGGGTTGATAGAAGAGAGAGAGAGAAGATCCAGCGGAGAGCAGTGCGCTTCGTTACAGGATCATTTAGCAATCGCGAAAGCGTTACGGTGATAATAGATAAACTTCAGTGGAAGACTCTGCAAGAGAGACGCTCAGTAGCTCGGTACGGGCTTTTGTCGAAGTTTCGAGAACATACCTTCACCGAGCAGTCAAGCACTACATTGCTACCTCCTACGTATATCTCGCGAAAAGACCATGAGGATAAAATTAGAAAGATTAGAGCCCACACAGAAGCATACCGACAATCTCTCTTTCCACGAACAATACGAGACGGGAATAGAAGGGAAAACCGATAGAGGTACTCAAGGTACCCTCCGCCACACACCGTCAGGTGGCTTGCGTGGTATGGATGTAGATGTAGAAGCGATGGACGCGAGATGTCAACAAGTCACTGTGCACGCTGGTGGGTGCTCTAGAATGGTGTGGACTGTGTTTACATGGAATTGACTGAGTCCTCTGGTCCGTCTGAACCGATCATCGACTGGAAATGCTTAGGTTCCGCTACTTGTAGACGATTTGTAGCCATTCATGAACAACATGTTACCGATCAACGATCGAATTCTTATGGATGACGATGCACCATGTCACCGAGCCAAAATGGTTCCCGACTGGTTTGAAGAACATTCTGAACAGTTCGAGTGAAACTTTCAGCCACCCAGTTCGTCCGACATGAACCACATCGAACACTTATGTGGCCAGGCCCCTGGAGTAGACAAAATTACATTAGAACTGCTGACAGCCTTGGGAGAGGCAGTCCTGAGAAAACTCTACCATCTGGTGAGCAAGATGTATGAGACAGGCGAAATACCCTTAGACTTCAAGAAGAATATAATAATTCCAATACCAAAGAAAGCAGGTGTGAAAATTACCGAACTATCAGTTTAATAAGTCACAGCTGCAAAATACTAACGCGAATTGTTTACAGACGAATGGAAAAACTGGTAGAAGCCGACCTCGGGGAAGATCAGTTTGGATTACGTAGAAATATTGGAACACGTGAGGCAATACTGACCTTACGACTTATCTTAGAAGAAAGATTAAGGAAAGGCAAACCTACGTTTCTAAAATTTGTAGACTTAGAGAAAGCTTTTCAAAATGTTCACTGGAATACTCTCTTTCAAATTCTGAAGGTGGCAGGGGTAAAACACAGGGAGCGAAAGGCTATTTACAATTTGTACAGAAACCAGATGGCAGTTGTAAGAGTCGAGGGGCATGAAAGGGAAGCAGTGGTTGGGAAGGGAGTGAGACAGGGTTGTAGCCTCTCCCCGATGCTATTCAATGTGTATATTGAGCAAGCAGTAAAGGAAACAAAAGAAAAGTTCGGAGTAGGTATTAAAATCCATGGAGAAGAAATAAAAACTTTGAGGTTCGCCGATGACATTGTAATTCTGTCAGAGACAGCAAAGGACTTGGAAGAGCAGTTGAACGGAATGGACAGTGTCTTGAAAGGAGGATATAAGATGAACATCAACAAAAGCAAAACGAGGATAATGGAATGCAGTCAAACTAAATCGGGTGATGCTGAGGGAATTAGATTAGGAAATGAGACGCTTAAAGTAGTAAATGAATTTTGCTATTTTGGGAGCATAATAACTGATGATGGTAGAAATAGAGAGGATATAAAATGTAGACTGGCAATGGCAAGAAAAGCGTTCCTGAGGAAGAGAAATTTGTTAAACTCGAGTATAGATTTAAGTATCAGAGAAGTCGTTTCTGAAAGTATTTGTATGGAGTGTAGCCATGTGTGGAAGTGAAACATGGACGATAACCAGTTTGGACAAGAAGAGAATAGAAGCTTTCGAAATGTGGTGCTACAGAAGAATGCTGAAGATAAGGTGGGTAGATCACGTAACTAATGAGGAGGTATTGAACAGGATTGGGGAGAAGAGAAGTTTCTGGCACAACTTGACTAGAAGAAGGGATCGGTTGGTAGGACATGTTTTGAGGCATCAAGGGATCACAAATTTAGCATTGGACGGCAGCGTGGAGGGTAAAAATCGTAGATGGAGACCAAGAGATCAATACACTAAGCAGATTCAGAAGGATGTAGGTTGCAGTAGGTACTGGGAGATGATGAAGCTTGCACAGGATAGAGTGGCATGGAGAGCTGCAAACCAGTCTCAGGACTGAGGACCACAACAACAACAGAGTCAGCATGGCTCAGTACTTCTGCAGGAGACATCCGACGACTTGCTGAGTCCATGCCACTTTGAGTTGCTGAACTACGTCGGGCAAAAGCATGTCCGACACGATATTAGGAGGTATCACGTGACTTTCGTCACCTGAGTGATACTGCCGCGGCTTCCCACTACACTGTAATCAATACGCGTTGTGGCTGCATCTAAAATCACTATCTACAGCGACATCTATACTGCACCAGCCACCTTTCGGTGTGTGAGGGAGGAGTCTTGAAGTAGTACTCACCTTTCCTCCCCTCCCTGTTCCCGCCGGAATGATGTATTTCCGTATGGGCTGGTGGTAAGTCTCCATATGGTTCCAAAACTTACAGATTGACGTCTTTTCGTGATTCATCAACATTTTATTTTATCTGTTATTACTTTTCTGTTCCATAAGCACGAAGATTTGCTTCTCAGACATATAAAATAAACAAAAATAGTGTGACCCGCCTCACAGCAGACAAAAAATAAGCTAATATCGCATTGTCATACAGTTCTGAGCTATGCTGAAAGTTTAAGATCTGCAGTTCATCGGGAAGTTAGTTTGATATCAATTGCAACATTTGTGTCAGACGGATGAAGAGACAAGGAAACGACCTAAGAAAAAGTGTTGAAAATAAGAGGAACCGGACGGGTGTGTGGCGGTCTCGTCAGCCAATATTTTTGCAAAACAATAACATGATACTCGTATTACTTTCAACTCCAAACAATCGTCTCCCTTTGCTGCGAGTCTTAATCTTTCTGTGTACTTGTTTTTGTTGTCGTCGTTGTTGTTGTTGTTGTTGTGATCGTAACTGCTTTGATGCCGCTCTCCATGCTGCTCTACACTGTCCTATCCTCTTATTCTCCCAATAACTAGTGCAAGCTACATCTTTCTGAACCTGCTTACTGTATTCAAATGGTTCAAATGGCTCTGAGCACTGTGGGACTTCACATCTGAGTTCATCAGTCCCCTAGAACTTAGAACTACTTAAACATCGCACACATCCATGCCCGAGGCAGGATTCGAACCTGCGACTGTAGCAATCGCGTGGTTCCGGACCGCATCGCCTAGAACCACTCGGCCACCACGGCCTATCAACCGATTCCTTCTTTTGGTCGTGTTGTGCCACAGATTTTGTCTCCCCAATTTGGTCAATATTTTCTTATTAGTTACGCGGTGAACCTATCAAATCTTCAGCATTCTTCTGTAGCACCACATTTCAAAAGCTTCGATTCTCTTTTTGTCTAAACTGTTTCGCTTCCATACATGGCTACACTCCAGACAGATACCTTCAGAAAACTCATTCTTACACTTAAATCTATATTCGATGTTAACAAATTTCTCTTTTTCTCAAATACTTTTCTTGCCATTGTCAGTCTACACTTTATATCCTCTCTACTTCGGCCATCATCAATTATTTTGCTGCCAAAATAGCAAAATTCATCTACAACTGTTAAGTGTCTCATTTCCTCATCTGATTCCATTAGCATCATGTGATTCAATCTGACTCCCGTCTATCATCCTCGTTTTGCTTTTGTTGATGTTCATCTTAAATTCTCCTTTCAAGTCACTGTCCATTCAGTTCAACTGCTCTTCCGTCCGCCCCCGGCAGCTGAGTGCTCAGCGCGACAGAATGTCAATCCTGAGGGCACGGGTTCGATTCCCGGCTGTGTCGCAGATTTTCTCCGCTCAGGGACTGGGTGTCGTGTTGTCCTAATCATCATCATTATTTCATCCCCATCGACGCGCAAGTCGCTGAAGTGGCGTCAAATAGAAAGACTTGCACCCGGCGAACGCTCTACCCGACGGGAGGTCCTAGTCACGCGACATTTATTCAGCTGCTCTTCCAAGTCCTTTACTGTCTCTGACAGAATAACGGTGTTATCGGCAAACCTCAAATTTGTTATATCTTCTCCTTGAATTTTAATTCTTACTGTAAATTTTCTTTGGTTTCCTTTACTGCTTGCGCAATGTACAGTTTGAATAACATTGGCGATAGGGTGCAGCCTGGTCTCACTCCCTTCTCTGCCACTGCTTTTCTTTAATGCCTCTTGACTCTTATAACTGCCTTCTGGTTGCTCCGCAAATTGTAAATTGCCTTTCGCTACCTCTATTTTATGCCTGCTACCTCCAGAATTTCAAAGAGTATTCCAGTAAACACTGTCAAAACTTTCCTCTATGTCTAAAAACGCTATAAATGTAGGTTTCTTTATTTGTATTGTTAACCAAGATAACTTGCTGTGCGAATTGCTTCTAGTTTTATGACTCTTAATTTCGTGCTATGAGCCGGTCCCGCGATTACGTCGTCCGTCTTGGTCTCCCTCCTCTCGAGAAACTGCTTGCCCGTTCAGCAACGAAATTTTGAGAGAAACTTCTGGGATCTATTTCCCTGGGATTGGCCAGACTGACCCGAACACATCTCGCAATATCTGTACCTTACTGCTGTAATTGTCTAATTTTGTCTTCGTCGTCGCCGCAGGAGTGATAGGATGTTGCTTTAGTACACTGCTAGGCTGATCGCTGAACACCTGTTCTTGACACTCTGAAAGCAGGCTAGTGCGGAATCGTTAGCCCACACTTTCAGGTGTTATCCATTTCACTTTTTACAGCATCTCTGTGCGCTCTCTCACGAACCAAACTAACCTGGGAGTATTTGTGCTACCAGTGCCTTCAGCATCTACTGTTAGTTCGATTTGAGCAATATTCTGTTTTGCAAGCAATTTCTGCTTTATCGACTGAACGCATTTTCAGCTACCTACCAAAAAACCTAAGTCTGCCGTATCCTCTGAATATTTGTGGAGTACACCATTAGATAGTAATGCTCATACGTTAAGGATAATGTTGATACATGGTGAAACAACGCTCTGGTGGGTTGTTTGAGTGCTACGGTCGCAGGTTCGAATCCTGCCTCGGGCATGGATGTGTGTGATGTCCTTAGGTTAGTTAGGTTTAAGTAGTTCTAAGTTCTAGGGGACTAATGACCACAGCAGTTGAGTCCCATAGTGCTCAGAGCCATTTGAACCATTTTTGGTTGTTTGAGGGTTTAAATCACCTCGGGCTATGACCATGCGGTGTGTTTGACCCGCGGTCGTCGCACAGTGGCGATGGCAGCAGTCGACATACGCAGAGGTGTCTTGGTGCATGTCAGAGTACGGTGCAGCGAGTGAGTGTGCAGAAGTTTTCAGACGTGCTAATGGTGATTGTGTGTTGAAAATGGCTCACAAAACACATATTGATGACGTTATGAGGGGTAGAATACTAGGGCGACTGGAGGCTGGTCAGACACAGCAGGTCGTAGCACAGGCCCTCCGTGTGCCACGAAGTGTGACCTCAAGATTATGGCAACGATTCCAGCAGACAGAAAACGTGTCCAGGCGCTACAGTACGGGACGTCCACAATCTAAAACACCACAAAAGACTAATATCTCACTATCAGTGTCCGCAGACGGCCACGGAGTACTGCAGGTAGCCTTGCTCGGGTCCTTACCACAGCCACTGGAACAGTTGTCTCCAGACACACAGTCCACAGACACACAGTCCACAGACACACAGTCCACAGACACACAGTCCACAGACACACAGTCCACAGACACACAGTCCACAGACACACAGTCCACAGACACACAGTCCACAGACACACAGTCCACAGACACACAGTCCACAGACACACAGTCCACAGACACACAGTCCACAGACACACAGTCCACAGACACACAGTCCACAGACACACAGTCCACAGACACACAGTCCACAGACACACAGTCCACAGACACACAGTCCACAGACACACAGTCCACAGACACACAGTCCACAGACACACAGTCCACAGACGACTGAACAGACATGGTTTATTCGCCCATATACCTGCAAGGTGCATTCCACTGACCTCTGGTCAGAGAAGAGCCCATAAAGATTGGTGTCAAGAACGCAGTACATAGTCATTGGAACAGTGGTCGCAGGTTATGTTCACGGATAAGTCCAGGTATAGTCTGAACAGCGAACAATGATTCTCGCTGGGTTTTTATTTGGCGTGAACCAGGAACCAGATACCAAACCCTTTATGTCCTTGAAAGGAACCTGTATGGAGGCGGCGGTTTGATGGTGTGGGGGTGGGATTATGTCTTTGACAGTGGAACTGTAACAGGTCAGGTGTAACGGGACGTCATTTTGCACCAGTACGTCCGCCTTTTCAGGGGTGCAGTGGGTCCCACCTTCCTCCTGATGGATGATAACGCACGGCCCCACCAAGTTGCCATCGTGGAGGAGTACCTTGATACAGAAGATATCAGGCGAATGGAGTGGCCTGCCTGTTCTCCAGACCTAAAACCCATTGAGCACGTCTGGGATGCTCTCGGTCGACGTATCGCTTCACGCCTTCAAACCCCTAGGACACTTCAGGAGTCCCGACAGGCACTGGTGCAAGAATGGGAGGCTATACCCCAGCTGCTGTTCGACCACCTGATCCAGTGTATGCCAACCCGTTGTGCGGCCTGTGTACGTTTGAATGGTGATCATATCCCATACTGGTTTCGGGGTACATGCGCAGGAAACATTTCGGTACGGTTTTCTCAACTTATCACTAATACCGTGGGCTTACAGATCTGTGTCGTGTGTGTTCGCTATGTGCCTATGCTATTAGCGCCAGTTTTGTGTAGTGCTACTGTTAATGTCATGTGGGTGGTTATTAATATTAATATACACCGTGTACAGCAGTGGTCTCAACACATTTCTCTGAGTCACATCTGAAGTGACAACAGAACAACAGGCTCAGTAGGAACGAAAGCAGAGGGAACTGATCTGAGGAACATCTCCCGTATTTACCTCGTGTCAAGGACGCCAGCTAAAGGTTGCGCCTTGTGGTTCATCGTGGAGTCTTCGCGATCATTTCGCTAAATTTCCGCAATTCCAGGAGATGCTACGTGTTCCACCAAGAATCTCGCTGAAGCTCTTCATAATGTGATCTATTGAGGATGTCCTGCACTAAATAGAGGACGTATGCTATGAGCGATTCGGGCAGAGCAGGAAACCGGCTACAGTGTAGAACCGTGCCACGGATATGGCCGGTATATAAACAGTTACAGGACACTAGAAAAAGCGAGAAAGCAATACATGAGGCAGCGTAGAAAGACACACATAGTCTATCCAAAGAGCAGGAGGGGAAAGAAAGGGCTTCCGCAGACCAACGCGACGTATCGCTGCAACCGATCATCGAGGGGTTATCCGCGCCATCAGCTAAGCAAACAACGCAGCTGCAGCAGTGGTCGTATTTCCACGACTGCCTACCGGGAAACATGTCCTTAACTCTCCGATCCAGGAAAACTGTTCACCGATTGCCAGTAGGTTATCGATCACCTCGAAACTTGAAAATTTCCGAAGAGCCCGCATTTACCTTCTGTGGCAGTTTCTTGCGACTTTCAGACCTAAAAAAAAAAAAATAAAAAAAAAAATAAAAATAAAAAAAAGGCGTTCTACAACGTGAAACGGCCGGGAGATATGTTTGCAGTCCCGTGAAGAATAGGTAAGATCTGAAGAGAGGACGGGTAATTTACAATACTCGCGAACCCGGAAATGGTTCGCAATAGCTAGATACGGGGCGTGTTTTTTTAAGCAAGTACCGTTTTGAAATTAAAAAGACGTGCTAAGATATCTCAATTTTATTTTTGCATGAAAGCGTGTACCTTAATCTACTTTTCTACATAATTTCCGTCAATATTGAGGCACTTATAACGTTGTACAAGTTTTTGAATACCCTCCTCATAGAAGTCTGCCACCTGACTTGTTAACCACTGCATCACCACTGTTTTGACTTCGTCTTCGTCTTGAAGACTCTTCAAGTGTTTGTTCAAGTGCAGGTTTCAAGTGCAGGAACAGATGGTAGTCACTGGGGGGCAAGATCGGGGCTGTACGGAGGAGGATTATCTAGAGTTTCCCATCCAAAAGATGTGATGAGATCTTTGGTCTGATTCGCCACATGCGGACGGGCATCGTCTTGCAGCAAAACGATGCCCTTGCTCAACTTCCATAGACTGTTTCTTTGATTCTGGTGTGACGTAGGCCACCCATGTTTCATCGTCCGTAATAATTTGGCTTAAGAAATGATCACCGTCGTTGTGGTACCGTTCAAGGAAAGCCAATGCACTGTCTAAACCTTTGTTTTTGTACACATCCGTCAACATTTTCGGTACCCAACGTGCGCACAATTTTCGGTAATTCGAGTGCTTGGTCACAATGCCATACAAAAGACTACGAGAAACATTAAGAAAGTCATCCCGCAAGGAGGAAATCGCAAAGCGTCTGTTTACTCTCACCTTATTGTCCGCTTTCTGCACCAAACTTTCATTAACGACCGAAGGACGCCCACTCCGTTGCTTATCATGCACATTTCTGCGGCCATCTTTAAGTGCTCTCACCCACTTTCTTACCATTCCATCACTCATAATGTTTTCTCCGTAAACTGCGCAGATCTCACGATGAATATCGATCGCTTTTAGGCCTTTAGCACTAAGAAATCTTATAACAGCCCGTACTTCACAGTCGGCGGGACTCACGATTATCGGAGGCACCTTAAAACACTCGGTACACAACGTAAACAAGGAAGAATCAGACTGTAATGGCGTCAGTGCGTAGATTAAGGTACAGGCTTTGATGCAAGAATAAAATTATTGAGATATCTTAGCACGTCTTTTTTTAAATTTCAAAACGGTACTTACTTAAAAAAACACGCCTTGTATGTATGGGAATTGGATACACTGATCAGCCACAAAATTATGACCACCGACCTGCTATCGTTGTAAGCCCGTCAAAGCTATAGAGGTCACCTGGCGAGGAATGACTGCTAGTCAGACACACGCACGGTGCATGTAGTATCAGTGAGCGTGCTGTCCGTATGTAGAATGCGAAGGTCCACGATGTATCTGATTTTGACCGAGAGCAGTTTGTGTTGACCAGGAGGCTCGGAACGAGCATTTTGGAAACTGAACGGCTTGTCGGGTGGTCGAGGAGTACTGTAGTGATCGTCTTCAACATGCGGCGAAACCGAAGTAAAACCACATCCAAACGTCGTGGGGTTGGGCGACCACCCCTCATGAGAGATGTAGGACGTCGTAGGCTGGGCAGACTAGTGAAACATGACAGCCGGCGAACTGTGGGGAAACTAGCTTCAGACTTTAATGCTGGGCGGAGTACAAGTGTGTCTGAACACGCAGTGCACCGAGCAGTGCTAAAGCTGAACCTCCACAGCCGACGACCCGTGCATGTGCCAATGTCAACACAATGACATCGACATCTGCGACTGAAACGGGCACGCGACCAGTGGCAATGGACGTTGGCACAGTGGCAGAGCGTTTCAGGGCCTGATCAATCCCGATATCGTCGTCATCATCCCGACGGGAGGGCGCGAATCCGTCGTCTTCCAAGGAAATAGCTGCTCGACACCTGTATTGAAGAATGGAGACAAGTTGTCGGCGCCTCCATTATGGTTTGGGAAAGTGGGCATCGATGGGTCCAGTGGAGCTCATACAAGGCACCATTACAGCCAAGGGGTAACATTCACTGGTTGCGGACCAAGTACACCACTTCATCACGATCATGTTTCTCGACGACAGTGGCATTTTTCAACAGGATAATGCGCCATGCACAAGGCCAGGTGCGCGATCGAGTGGTTCGAGGAACACTGTGGCGAGTTGCAGTTAATATACTGGACCGCCAGCTTGCTACACTTGAACCCAGTCGAATACATCTGGAATGTGGTTCAACGTGACGCCACAGCTCATGAGCCCACTCCCCAGAATTTACGAGATTAGTTGACTCGTGTGTGCAGATCCCAACTCCTTGCAGCTACCTACCGAGGCCCCGTTACTTCCATGCCACGAAGCGACACAGCCGTTATCTATGCCAAAAGTGGACATACTGGGTGTTAGATAGGCGGTCGTAATATTCTGGCTATCAAGTGAGAGACACATGCCATGTATGGACAAGCATTGTCCTCTTGAAAAACGGCACCAATGAGGACACGAGATATCCAGGATATCCGTGACGTGCCACTGTGCCATATGAGAGCCCTAAAACCACTACCAGCCGTGACCAGAAGTGATACTTGATAGCTCCACAAACCATGACACCAGGAGTAAGATGGTTATGCCCCTCCAAAATATTCAAAGAATGGGACATCTCACGAGGTGGCTGCCATACTCGCCAATGCTGGTAATCTCGAGTGGTGCAGAAGCAGCATTCATCGCCGAACACAATGCGACGCCATTCATCAGCAGTTCATGGCCCCTGGTCACAGCACCACTCCGAACGTCAGTGTACCCATGCGACAGCAACTCCCTAGTCTGACTGCCGATAGTCTTTGACCAATGCTCCAGATGACACAGAATGTTACGAAGAGCCCATTGCTTGTTCTCGGGTGAAAAGTGCTGATGTGGAGAGGTTACAACTAGTGATCCTCCATTCTGGTGGTCAGACGTAGTCAACCAGAACCTTGACAGAGGGTGTGCCTGCCATCACGTTCCACTATTACACCCCAATGTCCCACAAATCTGGATGCTGGACGGTTCAATGGACACCTATAAGTAGGCCCCTTTTAAACTCTGTCAAGTGCTGATGGTGCTGTATCTCTTGAGTACTGGACGCTGTGCACACCCCCTTCCTTACACACTGATCAGCCAGGACATTATGACCACCTACCTAACAGCCGGTATGTCCACCTTTGGCACAGGTAACAGCGGCGAGGCATCGTGGCATGGAAGCAATGATGTGGTGGTGGTGGTGGTGGTGGTGGTGGTTAGTGTTTAACGTCCCGTCGACAACGAGGTCATTAGAGACGGAGCGCAAGCTCGGGTTAGGGAAGGATTGGGAAGGAAATCGGCCGTGCCCTTTCAAAGGAACCATCCCGGCATTTGCCTGAAACGATTTAGGGAAATCACGGAAAACCTAAATCAGGATGGCTGGAGACGGGATTGAACCGTCGTCCTCCCGAATGTGAGTCCAGTGTGCTAAAGAAGCAATGAGACCTTGGTAGGTCGCTGGAGGAGGTTGGCACTACATGTGCATAGTCACCTAATTCCCGTAAATTCCGGGGACAGAGGCGATAAGCTCTGATGTCATATTCATTCACATCTCAGATGTGTTAAATCTGGTTCAGATATGGCGAACTGGGGAGCCAGCACATCAACTGGAACTCGCCACTGTGTTCCTCGAACCACTCCATCACACTCCTGGCCTTTTGACATTGCGCATTATCTTGTTGAAAAATGCCACTGCCGTCAGGAAACAAGATCGTCATTGAGGGGTGTACATGGTATGCAACCAGTGTACGATACTCCTTGTCCGTCATGGCGCCACGCTGGTCCCATGGATGCCCACGTGAATGTTCTCCAGAGCATTATGGAGCCGCCGCCAACTTGTCTCCGTCCCACAGTACAGGTTTCAAGGAGCTGTTCACCTGGAAGACGACGCATTCGCGCCCTCCCAACGGGATGATGAACAAGGTATAGGGGTTCATCAGACCGTGAAGCGCTCTGCCACTGCGCCAATGGTCACGTGACCATTTCAGTCAGAGCTGCAGATATTGTGGTGTTAGCATTGGCACATGCATGGGCTGCATAGCTGTACTGTGTGTTCAGACACGCTTGTGCTCCGCCCAGCATTGAAGTCTGATGTTAGTTCCGCCACAGTTCGCCGCCTGTCCTGTTTTGCCAGTCTGCCCAACCTACGTCGTCCAACATATGTAATGAGAAGTGGCCGCCCAACCCCAAGAGGTCTGAACATGGTTTCAAGACGTGTTGAAGACACCACAGCACTCCTGGAGCACCCGACAAATCTTGCAGGTCCGTAAAGCTCGTGCCGAACCTCTGGGTCACCATAATCTTTCGTCGCTCAAACTCAGATATATCGTACGTCTTCCCCATTCTACATACGGACAGCACGTTGATTGATACTACATGCACCGTGCGTATGTCTGAGTAGCAGTCGTTACTCGCCAGGTGACCCTGCTGACGGCTGGGTTGGTATATATCGACAGGAGGCTCGTGGGCATAATGTTCTGGGTGATCAGTGCACCACGCCTGGAACAACATTAAATGCGAACAATGCCAAGGCACTGTGGTGTCCTTTCTGTCAGAAGAAGACTGTAACTCTAATCATTCACAGACCCGCCGATGGTCTCTGCGTGAACGTAGATTGACATCCGACCATGTCTTCGATGTACATCACTTTTGTTGTCAGGTAGTTTACGGGTATGACGGCATGTCATTCGCAAAGAAACTATTTTGTCGCCTAGTTTGAGCATGACATGCTACCAAAACCATATAATACAGAAGTGTGGTACAGTAGAAGAATTAGTTTACTTTGTTGTTAAGTCTATTTTGAAATATAACACAAAAAGCTAAATGGCTGATATGTTCCTTTTTACTAAATTTAATGCACCGAGCTGTCGAATATTTTACAAATGCAGACATATGCATAGGCCATATGTGTAATTTATACATAGCCACTAGCTATACCTGGCGAACTTCGTTCCGCCTCTGAAAATCTTTAAAGACCCGGCTAAAGTTGTCTTGCCATATTAATTAAAAATAGTTCAAATGGCTCTGAGCACTATGGGAGTTAACATCTGAAGTCATCAGTCCCCTAGAACTTAGAAATACTTAAACCTAACTAACCTAAGGACATCACACACATCCATGCCCGAGGCAGGATTAGAACCTGCGACCGTAGCAGTCGCGCGGTTCCAGACTATAGAGCCTAGAGCCGCTCGGCCACTCCGGCCGGCCATATAAATTACCCCTAGTTTATAACGATAATGTATACCTGTAACACAATAGCCGTTGTTCGCGGTAGCTCGTGACAGAAACAATAATAATGGTCGAAAACTGTGTAGGGAGTGAAAAAAGGCATAGAGGGAAGTCCGGCGGTATCGGTCACTATTAGTTCTAGCGTTTCTACGGCAGATCGCGCGGATTTAACAATTGCAGCCGATACACGGATCTACCATGAGCATAAAAACATGGCGGCAATTTCGTGTCGAAACGTGTTCGCCAGCATTAGGAATAAGGCCAGGCGAACACGCACCGATTTTTATCGTACGTAAAAATATTGTACGATTAAATTCTTTTAGAGGAACAAAGGAGAGCGTAGGAACTTCTTTGTTCCACTAAAAGAATTTGATCGTACGTTATATTTGCGTACGATAAAAATCGTTGCGTGTGCGCTAGGCCTGAATGTCGCTTTGACGAATGACGCGCGCTACTTAGTTAAGCTACTCGGTGTAGTTACATCGATTCAGAGGGGGATATTCGAGTGGTCGCTTTTGGTACGTTTTCTTCAATTACCTATCTATCGAACAGCGAAAGACTATCACCGGTAGACACCTGGCGGGGATAACTGATCAAGTGATAATTGATCACTTATCGACCGGGGTTGAAAATTATTAAATTACTAAAATCGCTATTAAAAATAGGGGTTGGTGGTAGAAGGGTGAAAATTTAGGGTTGCGTGTATTTTGTAATACCACATCATAAAAAAAAAATAAAAATAAAAAGTTATGTCCAAAAAATAAGAACAAAAAGCTTTCGGGTGGACCATCCTTATCACTTAGGGGTATGGAAAATAGATTACGACCGATTCTCGAACGTACCTCCGTTTCGGAGGAGTATAGCAACACACACTTTTACACGAGAACTTTATATATAAGGATTACACTGACACAATCGACATAATTTGGATAGAAATAGTGAAACTGATACGTTAAAGTAGTATGGAATTGCTGCTAGTTCTACTTCCGAAGTCTTTCTGTACTTTGTACAGTGACTTGTCTCTCTTCACATTTACCTGTAGTTTGTACGTGGAGGGACTTAGTAACCGCAGATCATCACAGCTCTGAGTGAAGAGAATCCTCTTATTGTTCTGACGACACTCTACCAACAAATGTTAAGTCAGCAGGTTGCCTGGTCTCACCTTGGACCCAATGTCAAGTACACTCGAGGACGTCACAGAGTGGATGTGGAAGAGGGGGGGAAGGGGGCAGGGGGGGGAGGGACCATAAGTCCACCATAGGCGCAGTTTCTAGCTGCAGCAGAGAAAGGATTGTAGCTTGTCTTGTCACACAACGCAAAGCATGATGGACGACGAAGAATTGTACTGCAAATGTCGTTTACGTCAATGTTGTTCAGCTCAGACGTTTGAATTCGAAAGCAGAAGCTTTACATGAATTACATTAATCCAATGGTGGACTGGTGTAACGAAGTGTTTCGGACACATGACCTGCTCTAGGTAAACAAGCATGGATTCAGAAAGCATCGATCAGGCTCAATCCCGATCTGAGCTGTTCTCACGTGTTCCTGGACGCATTAACCCAATGGTGGGCACGTGTACCAAGGTATTTGGAACACATCACCTCCAGGTAAACCAGCTTAGATTCAGAAAGCTTCGATCACGCTCAATCCCGATTTGAAGTTTTCTCACGTGGTATCCTGAAAGCAACGGACACGTAATAATCAGGTAGCCGTGGTATTTCGACAGCGGAAACACGTCTGACTATATTCCGTACCGACACTTACACTAAAAGCGGTTGTATGGGGTAGTAAACGAAATTTCTGACTGGATTGACGATTTATTGGGAGAGAAGATGCAAGAAGTTATTTAGGGTAGGAAGTCATCGACAGACGTTGCAGTAACGTCAGGCCCTGTGTTCAGATCGTCGCTGCTCACGTTGTATGTTAATGACCTTGCAGACAATATTAACAGTAACCTCAGACATTCTGTAAATAGGGCAGTCGTATACAATGATGCGCCGTCTGCAAAAGCACTGCAGAAATGACCCCATTAGCGCTCCGTCACGTTTCGAAGTAGTGCAAAAATTGTGGGCGACAAGTTACTTTAAATGTACAAAAACGTAAAACTGTGCAAATCAAGAGATGTGGAAATGTACAATGGGTGGACAACAATACATAAACACCAAAAAAAGCCCAATGCATTATTATGCCTAATGCAGTGTAGAACATCTGTTGGTATTCACAAGAGCTTCCAGTCGTCTGGAAATGGATAAATACACTACTGGCCATTAACATTGCTACTTCACAAAGATGACGTGCTAGAGACGCGAAATTTAACCGACAGTAAGGAGATGCTGTGATATGTAAATGATTAGCTTTTCAGAGCATTCACACAAGACTGGCGCCGGTGGCGACACCTACAACGTCCTGACATGAGGAAAGTTTCCAACCCATTTCTCATACACAAACAGCAGTTGACCGACATTGCCTGGTGGAACGTTGTTGTGATGCCACGTGTAAGGAGGAGAAATGCGTACCATCCCGTCGCCGACTTTCATAAAGGTCGGATTGTAGCCTATCGCGATTGCGGTTTATCCTATCGACACATTGCTGCTCGCGTCGGACGAGATCCAATGACTGTTAGCAAAATATGAAATCGGTGGGCTCAGAAAGGTAATACGGAACGCCGTGCTGGATCCCAACGGCATCGTATCACTAGCAGTCGAGATGACAGGCATCTCATCCGCATGGCTGTAACGGATCGTGCAGCTACGTCTAGATCCCTGACTCAACAGATGGGGACGTTTGCGAGACAACAACCATCTGCACGAACAGTTCGACGACGTTTTCAGCAGCATGGACTATCAGCTCGGAGGGCATGGCTGCGGTTACCCATGACGCTGTATCACAGACAGGAACGCCTGCGATGGTGTACTCAATGACGAACCTGGGTGCACGAATGGCAAAACGTCATTTTTTCGGATGAATCCAGGTTCTGTTTACAGCACCATGATACTAGCATCCGTGTTTGACGACATCGCGGTGAACGCACATTGGAAGCGTGTATTCGTCATCGCCACACTGGCGTATCACCCGTCGAGATGGTATGGGGTGCATTGGTTACACGTCTCGATCACCTCTTGTTCGCATTGACGGCACCTTGAACAGTGGACGTTACATTTCAGATGTGTTACGACCCGTGGCTCTACCCTTCATTCGATCCGTGCGAAACCCTACTTTTCCGCAGGATAATGCACGACCGCATGTTGCAGGTCCTGTACGAGCCTTTCTGGATACGGAAAATGTTAGACTGCTGCTTGTCCAGCAAATTCTGCAAACCTTTCACCAATTGAAAACGTCTGGTCAATGGTGGCCGAGCAACTGGCTCGTCACAATACGCCAGTCACTACTCTTGATGAACTGTGGTATCGTGTTGAAGCTGCATGGGCAGCTGTACCTGTACACGCCATCCAAGCTCTGTTTGCTCAATGCGCAGGCGTATCAAGGCCGTTATTACGGCCAGAGGTGGTTGTTCTGGGTACTGATTTCTCAGGATCTATGCACCCAAATTGCGTGAAAATGTAACCACATGCCAGTTCGAGTATAATATACAGGGCTATTACAAATGATTGAAGCGATTTCATAAATTCACTGTAGCTCCATTCATTGACGTACGGTCACGACACACTACAGATACGTAGAAAAACTCATAAAGTTTTGTTCGGCTGAAGTCGCACTTCAGGTTTCTGCCGCCAGAGCGCTCGAGAGCGCAGTGAGACAAAGTGGCGACAGGAGCCAAGAAAGCGTATGTCGTGCTTGAAATGCACTCACATCAATCAGTCATAACAGTGCAACGACATTTCAGGACGAAGTTCAACAAAGATCCACCAACTGCTAACTCCATTCGGCGATTGTATGCGCAGTTTAAAGTCTTCAGGATGCCTCTATAAGCGGAAATCAACGGGTCGGCCTGCAGTGAGTGAAGAAACGGTTGAACACGTGTATCTGGACATGCTGGAAAATTGGCTCGTGCCACAACTGGAGACCGACAGCACCGACTTCATCTTTCAACAGGATGATGCTCCACCGCACTTCCATCATGATGTTTCGCATTTCTTAAACAGGAGATTGGAAAACCGATGGATCGGTCGTGGTGGAGATCATGATCAGCAATTCATGTCATGGCCTCCACGCTCTCCCGACTTAACCCCATGCGATTTCTTTCTGTGGGGTTATGTGAAAGATTCAGTGTTTAAGCCTCCTCTACCAAGAAACGTGCCAGAACTGCGAGCTCGCATCAACGATGGTTTCGAACTCATTGATGGGGACATGCTGCGCCGAGTGTGGGAGGAACTTGATTATCGGCTTGATGTCTGCCGAATCACTAAAGGGGCACATATCGAACATTTGTGAATGCCTAAAAAAACTTTGAGTTTTTGTATGTTGTGCAAAGCATTGTGAAAATATCTCAAATAATAAAGTTATCGTAGAGCTGTGAAATCGCTTCAATCATTTGTAATAACCCTGTATTTGTCCAACGAATACCCGTTTAGGATCTGCATTTCTTCTTAGTGTAGCAATCTTAATGGCCAGTAGTGTGCATATCATGTGTGGCTTCCAAGGGAATGTTTTAACATTCTTCCTGCGAAATAGTGGCAAGCACAGGTAACGATGATGGAGACGTATAGCGATCATGCACCCTTCTCACCAAAGGAGACCACAAAGGTTCAGCAATACTGAAACCTTGTGACTGTGGTGTCCAAAGAATATGCGGCAATTAATCCTCGTGCTCATAAAAGAAATCCTGGATGATTCGAGCTTTGTGAACGAGGGTTCTGCCGTATTTGAACACAAAGTCACCATTGGGTAATCAACACTGGACCATTGGGTGGACCTGATCATCCGAAACGCTCACACAATCCTTGGCTACTCTGCAGAGTAATCATGGCGCCCACGGAATACCACGATATCTCTGCCCGAATCATCAGCGAACCTCTGCCATGTTTCACTCTCGGGGCTCATCCGAGGCGAAACAAAACTCATCCGATGAGATGACTTTCTTCCATTGCTCTAGAGACCGGGTTATGTGTGTTCCGCACCACGTTTCCCTGTTACAGAGATTTGCATCACTGACTTCCGGTTTCGGAGTTCCAGTGCACTCTCCAATTCCCTGCTTCTGGAGTTCTCTTCGTGCAGTTTTGGTGCTGACAGGGTTCGAGAGCGCGGCATTCAGTTCTGCAGCTGCCGTGCTCTTATTTTCCGTCACAATACTCTTTAATGAGCGCGCATCACGACCACTCGGCACATGCTATTGTTCGCGTTGTGACTTAGTGGAGGATGTTTCTACGCTTTCGTTGTATGCGGTATGAATCTTCGATACGGCGCCTCTTGATACACCGAACGCTTCGACTGCCTCGGTTACCGAACTACCCACCATACAAGAACCGACAATTTGCCCACGTTCGAATTCGCCAAGCTCCGACATAAAGCACTCACTATTGCACAGATCACTGTTCTAACCACGACTGACGCTGGCAAAGTATTGGGGGTGTTGCACAGGTTCTGTTCGTGGACAAATACATTACTGGCCATAAAAATTGGTACACCACGAAGAAATGCAGATGATAAACGGGTTTTCATTGGACAAATATATTATACTAGAACTGACATGTGATTACATTTTCACACAATTTGGGTGCATAGATCATGAGAAATCAGTACCCAGAACAACCACCTCTGGCCGTAATAACGGCCTTGATACGCCTGGGCAATGAGTCAAACAGAGCTTGGATGGCGTGTACAGGTACAGCTGCCCATGCAGCTTCAACACGATACCACAGTTCATCAAGAGTAGTGATTGGCGTATTGTGACGAGCCAGTTGCACGGCCACCATTCACCAGACGTTTTCAATTGGTGAGAGATCTGGAGAATTTGCTGGTCAGGGCTGCAGTCGAACATTTTCTGTATCCAAAAAGGCTCGTACAGGACATACAACATGCGGTCGTGCATTATGCTGCTGAAATGCAGGGTTTCGCAGGGACCGAATGAAGAGTAGAGCCACGGGTAGTAACACATCTGAAATGTAACGTCCACCGTTCAAAGCGGCGTCAATCCGTACAAGAGGTGACCGAGACGTGTAACCAATGGCACCCCATACCATCACGCCAGGTGATACGCCAGTAAGGCAATGACGAATACAGGCTTCTATTGTTCGTTCACCGCGATGTCGCCAAACACGGATGCGACCATCATGATGCTGTAAACACAACCTGGATTCATCCGAAAAAATGACGTTTTGGCATTCGTGCACCCAGGTTCGTCGTCGAGTACACCATCGCAGGCGCTCCTGTCTGTGATGCAGTGTCAACGGAAACCTCAGCCATGGTCTCCGAACTGATAGTCCGTGCTGCTGCAAACGACGTCCAACTGTTCGTTCAGATGGTTGTCGTCTTCCAAACGTCCCCATCTGTTGGCTCAGGCATGGAGACGTGGCTGTACGATCCGTTACAGCCATGCGGATAAGATCCCTGTCATCTCGACTGCTAGTGATACCAAAGCGAGCAGCAATGTCTCGATACGATAAACCGGAATCGCGATAGGCTACAATTAGACCTTTATCAAATTCGGAAACATGATGGTAATCATTTCTCCTTCTTACACGAGGCATCACAACAACGTTTCACCAGGCAACGGCGGTCAACTGCTGTTTGTGTATGAGAAATCGGTTGGAAACGTTCCTCATGTCAGAACGTTGTAGGTGTCGCCACCGGCGCCAACCTTGTGTGAATGCTCTGAAAAGCTAATCATTTGCATATCACAGCATCTTCTTCCTGTCGGTTAAATCTCGCGTCTGTAGCACGTCATCTTCGTGGTGTAGCAATTTTAATGGCGAGTAGTGTACTACAGCGCAACCTGCAGGCTTCGTTGGTACCTGCATTTATGTTCCAGCATCCATTTCACGCCCAGTTTCCATATTTCCATTTAACCCCTGTAGCATCCTATGCCGAACATGCCAGAAGTGAGGAACCTGTCAAATCGTGCAAATACGGGGTGTTCAAAAAGTCCCTCCGCAGTGGCGTATGGTTGTTAGCTGCACGTGCCGTACGCCGCAGAGAATATACCGAAATGAAACTCAGTGAAATACAAGTTATTAATTTATTGAATATTCACGGTTACTTATAAATTTTCACATTAAATGTTGAAAGTGTGCCCCCAGTTGTTGAATACACAATCGAATTCTTCTGATCATGTTTCCAAGCACAAACTGTAACATTTCTTCTGTAACATTCTACCGTATCTTCCTCGCCGTCGGCGCTGTCGTTGTTACCGTGAGGCACCGTTATACCGAGAGCAAAGGCGCGTCGATCTTAGAGCATGAGATATGGAAACCTTAAGCCAATGACAACACACAACGGTCACGGTAGCACCTGATTCCAGAATAGCTGCAGTAGTTAGGATCTACGAACTACCCCCTCTTGACCAGGTCCCCAAAACTTAACTCGTAACGCGATCCCTTCAAAGCAAATTGTCATAACGATCGTCTATAAAGGCTTCGTACAACGAGAAGAAATGATACGGTTTATGGAATAATAACAGATACGACCAAACTGTCTTGTCTCTTCTGCTTTATTTAACGTAACTTCGTTCACAGTTTCATTTCGCATTCACCACTCATTCACCGAAACCCTTTGATGAACAGTTTTGGTTGCTTGACACCAACAGTCAATGATAATGATACAGCTTTTCTCCTTTTAATAAATTGAAGCCCGCTCTCCGCGATATAATTAAAAAAAAAAAAAAAAAAAAAAAAAAAAACGGTCTCAATACCGCGTCCCTCGTGAGATGCGAATAGACTTATCCCGGAATTGACCGCCCTGTAGAGGTACTCAATTTAATGACCACACTTCGCTATCCTCTATTTCTCGTAACTGAACGTCCATTTGTTAGTCTGATTATACACTGTAGCTATTTAAAATTCGCCCCTATATTTTTCACAACGCACAATTAGCACTTCTTTACTTGTTTTTTTTTCTAAGAGTAAACGGAAAAAAAGACGCCGTATCATCGGCTTAGTCGGTATAAAGCAAGACCCCTTAATATGCTCAATTTTACCTCTTCTTATTTCCAATGACAATAAACTGGTTTCGCCGTTATATTTTAATTGTTTTCAAAAGCATGTTATTATATGACCGACCAAATAGTAAGAAATCGCGCGGCGTGCGTTTTTAACGATAACTTTACGCTATTCAAGTACCGTTACAGCTATCTTGACTCGTAATGTTACAACAGAACAGTGAAACTGGATACTGCCGTTTTCAATTCATCGATGTATTTTGGCGGTTTTTATAGACAATTGCTTTCGCTGCACCCCAGAAGAAAAAGTCAGGCGGTGATAGGTTGGGCGATCGTGGAGGCCGAAGTCACTGTGAAATTATGCGATCACCAAAAACATCAGCAATCAGTGACATTGAAACGCGTGCTGCACGCGCGGTTGCACCATCCTGTTGAAAATAACCGTTCAATATTTCAGTTAAGACAAGTTCTCCTACGAATGGGTACAGAATATCACTGTAGTATCACTGTGCGTTTATTTTTTCGTTGAGAAATACGGGACCCACAATCCGACGTCTAGAAATTGCAGTCCAAACTCTTATTTTCACATAATGAAGTGGTTCCTCATGAATACACAATGGCTCTGAGCACTATGGGACTCAACTGCTGAGGTCATTAGTCCCCTAGAACTTAGAACTAGTTAAACCTAACTAACCTAAGGACATCACAAACATCCATGCCCGAGGCAGGATTCGAACCTGCGACCGTAGCGGTCTTGCGGTTCCAGACTGCAGCGCCTTTAACCGCACGGCCACTTCGGCCGGCACAATGGATTTGCAGTCCTCCACATACGAGCATTTTGCGAGTTCATGTGCCCGGATAAATGAAACCACACATCAGTGAAAAACGTTTCATTCAGAATATCCCTTCCATTTTGTTGAACGAAATTTTTGAACCATTGACAATAATACAGTCTCTTGCCATGATCAGTATTTTTCAGTTCTTGCACGACTCTCACTTTGTATGGGAAAATTTCTAATTTTCTCCTTACAGCTGTGTGGGCCGTTCCGACACTAACATCGATTTCCTGGGCGAGTTTTCTTACTGACTTGTTCGGACTCATGGACATTTTATCGCAAATATCGAATATTTTATCCTCAGACAAAACGCTAGGACGACCACTTCTCGGTGCATCTGTCACTGAACCCGTACTTGGAAATTTGTTAGTCAAATCTCGCACAATATCGTGATGTGGGAGTGTTGTCTCCGGGAAAACTGAATTAAATGTTTGACGAACTGAAACTGTGTATTTACCGCCAGCTTTGAATACTTGTTCGAATAAAAACACACGTTCTTCAATGGTTAGCATTTTAACAGTGACAAAAACGAAACAAACGAACAAAGGAACTAAATTTAAACGTTCACGTCAACACACAACGACACACACCAACGATACTACTGACCCAGGCTGACAAACGAAACAGTGGAATGTTGGGAGAGTCCACTTGAAGGGAAGTAACCCAATCACGCGAACAATCATACGGCACTGCGGAGAGACTTCTTGAACACCCCGTACCTGGTTGTAACCGTCTGTAGAAACATGAAACAGACAGGCTGGTTTGTTGTTTTGGGAGAAAGGACCAAACATTGGATTAGGGAAGGATGGGGAAGTCGACCGTACCCTTTCAAAGGAATCATCACAGCATCTGCCTGAATTTATTTAGGGAAATCACTGGAAACCTAAATGAGGATGGCCGGACGCGGGTTTGAACCGGTGTCCTCCCGAATGCGAGCCCGGTGTGCTTACCATTGCGCCATCTCGCTCGGTATCAAATGGAATAACTGCTTGGGCTCAATTGCAGATCAGGGAGGTGACAGTAGTCTTCAGCTTATCGACAGGATACTGGAAAACATGTAGTCGTTCTGCATGGATACAGTTTACAAACCACCTGTGCGTCTCGTATTGGAATATTCCTCAACTGTGTGGAACTGTACTGAATACGACAAAGAAGCGATACTGTGCGTATAGAAAAGGGGGCCTCAGTGATCTCAGGTTTGTTTGGCTCACTAGAGGGCGTCATGGAAGATTGGTAAACCTGAAACAGAGGATGACACGCGTAAAGCTGAAATACTAAACACCTTTTTCCAAAGCTGTTTCACAGAGGAAGACAGCACTGCAGTTCCTTCTCTAAATCCTCGCACAAACGAAACAATGGCTGACATCGAAATAAGTGTCCAAGGAATAGAAAAGCAACTGGAATCACTCAACAGAGGAAGGTCCACTGGACCTGACGGGATACCAATTCGTTTCTACACAGAGTACGTCAAAGAACTTGTCCCCCTTCTAACAGCCGTGTACCGCAAGTCTCTAGAGGAACGGAAGGTTACAAATGATTGGAAAAGAGCACAGGTAGTCCAGGTCTTCAAGAAGGGTCGACGAGCAGATGCGCAAAACTATAGACCTATATCTCTGACGTCGATCTGTTGTAGAATTTTAGAACATGTTTTTTCCTTGCGTATCATGTCATTTCTGGAAACCCAGAATCTACTCTGTAGGAATCAACATGGATTCCGGAAACAGCAATCGTGTGATACCCAACTCGCTTTATTTGTTAATGAGGCCCAGAAAATATTAGATACAGGCTCACAGGTAGATGCCATTTTCCTTGACGCCCGGAATGCGTTCGATACAGTTGCGCACGAGCCTACGGAATATCAGACTAGCTGTGTGGCTGGATTGAAGAGTTTTTAGCAAACAGAACACAGCATGGACAGACGTCTACAGACGTTAAAGTAACCTCTGGCGTGCCACAGGGGAGTGTTATGGGACCATTGCTTTTCACAATATATATAAATGACCTAGTAGATGGTGTCGGAAGTTCCATGCGGCTTTTCGCGGATGATGCTGTAGTATACAGAGAAGTTGCAGCATTAGAAAATTGCAGCGAAATGCAGGAAGATCTGCAGCGGATAGGCACTTGGTGCAGGGAGTGGCAACTGACCCTTAACATAGACAAATGTAATGTATTGCGAATACATAGAAAGAAGGATCCTTTATTGTATGATTATATGATAGCGGAACAAACACTGGTAGCAGTTACTTCTGTAAAATATCTGGGAGTATGCGTGCGGAACGATTTGAAGTGGAATGATCATATAAAATTAATTGTTGGTAAGGCGGGTACCAGGTTGAGATTCATTGGGAGAGTGCTTAGAAAATGTAGTCCATCAGCAAAGGAGGTGGCTTACAAAACACTCGTTCGACCTATACTTTTATATTGCTCATCAGTGTGGGATCCGTACCAGGTCGGGTTGACGGAGGAGATAGGGAAGATCCAAAGAAGAGCGGCGCGTTTCGTCACAGGGTTGTTTGGTAACCGTGATAGCGTTACGGAGGTGTTTAGCAAAATCTAGTGGCAGACTCTGCAAGAGAGGCGCTCTGCATCGCGGTGTAGCTTCCTATCCGGGTTTCGAGAGGGTGCGTTTCTGGATGAGGTATCGAATATATTGCTTCCCCCTACTTATACCTCCAGAGGAGATCACGAATGTAAAACTAGAGAGATTCGAGCAAGCACAGAGGCTTTCCGGCAGTCGTTCTTCCCGCGAACCATACGCGACGGGAACAGGAAAGGGAGGTAATGACAGTGGCAAGGAAAGTGCCCTCTGCCACACACCGTTGGATGGCTTGCGGAGTATAAGTGTAGATATCGATACACGTAAGCTATCGCACAACAGTCTACAACGTTTCTAGGAATCAGCATTAACTGAAAAAGTATACTATTCAGCCCAGGACGTACCGCTCACTTATGGGCCGCGGAGACAACATTAGGTTAGTTAAATCATTCTCATCTACATCATACTACACAAAGCATCTACTGGAGTGCAGTGGACAGTACTTTTTGTACCACAGACTGAGCCCTCTAATTCTGTTCCGCGTGGGAAGAATGGATGACGTGAGCAGAGGCACTGAAGCAGTCACTCTACGAGCGCTCCCTAAGTGAACGGAGCGTTAAAAAACTTAACAAGTAACAGTGCTAATTATCCTCCGCCAAGCACTTCGAACCGGAGTGCAAGGGTACGTATACAGACGTAAATGGTTCCTTTAACCCTTTATTTCCTGACATAAGAAAAAATTTACTTTTTAACATTTTCTTTGCAGAATTTATGCTATTGTGGCCTCAAATGACGGTAGGATTTTTTGTAAAATTTTATTTTATTTTTCACAACTTTTTTCTCTCCTGGTACTCAGAAGTACCGTCAGACTCCATGGACAGAATCACAACATGCGCAGAAAAATGCTCCAATTTTTATCAGTTGTACTTTATTCCACATAAATATTAAATATTTTTACATTAGAAAATTAATTAACAGAAATATGATATTTCAGAATTTTTTTTAAATTTCACATACATTTATTCTAGAGCAACTTCACAATACATAGTAACTTAGCTATACATTTTTGACAGTATATACATATCACATATTTAGTGATACCTCATGAAATTGTAGGAAACAGTTCTTTTTCTCATTGCAGCACAAATACACTTTACATGTACTACATTGTGAATGTGGTCTCGACTGAATTTTATTTTTCGCACACATTTCGCATCGTCCTCTTTTACAACTGAACACTACAAAATGGTTTCCTCTGTTGCCAAGAAGTACATCCTTCGGAACAGAAAAGTTATCATTCCTTCTCGTTGGGAGCGTTATTTCATCTTTACCAGAGTTTCTCTTTTTGAGATTTGTCACTTGCTGTTCATTCATTAGCCCTAGTGCCACAGCACGCCTGAATTCCAGCAGTGGCAGTGCCCCATGTAGATCACTGAAAATGACGTAAGCATTGACAAAAGCAATTTCTATTGCTCCCCAGAAGAGACGGTGCCACCATTTCTTTGATCGTTTGTCAAGACCGTAAGTTGAACGTAATCTGTCTGCATGATCCACACCACCCATGTTTTTATTGTAATCACATAAAATAACTGGACATGGTATAGTCATGCTAGTTCCATCTTCCTGTTTTCTTGTCACTACGCTCTGTTCAGTGCCATGGAAGTTTGACGCAAAATACACTACTTTATTTTCCTTCCATTGAAATACTGTTAGGTCTAAAGATGACTCTCTGTGATTTGATTTAGACATTTTTCTTTAGGTAAATTGCCTGGCAAACCTTTCCTGTGTGCTCTAATTGTTCCACAGGCAAATGTATTTACCGATTTCTATGTGAGAAAAAGTGGACAGAACAACTAGTGAGAGGTAACGCATTGTTGCTACAATAAAGTGTTCGCACAACCTGACGGTACTAATAAGTCCGCCTTATATTTTCCACTTTATCTCATTCACATGCAACGTAATGCTTCAAACTATTATAAAAAAACAAAGAAGATAAGTACGTACAATGGAAAACTCAACGGAAGTTTCAATAAATTGCGCACAAATTCAGACAACACCATGGAAACAAGCACATACAATCTTCTGTTTTCACAGCAGCGCGCGAAAAACAATTTCAAGCTCTGACCGCCAGAGAGGTTTATGTATTGCACAATAACATCTATGAAACAGTAGATGAGAGTTACTGTTACGTACCGACAGGCTCTCAGATCATGAAACTGCACCACGAGAAAATAATGAGTCAAAACGTACTGGTACTTTTTAAGTACCGTCAGGCAACAAAGGGTTAAGGAGATCGCGAAACATTTACCATCCTTTGTCGATGGGAGCCTAATTTCATTATCTTAGAGTGATCATAGGATCGATACGCAGGACTGAAAAACTACGCGCTCCACTGACGTCGATTTGACGTAGCGCTACGTAACGGACGGGATGTTACGTTACCTCCCGCCTCGCTCGCGGGACTGTGACCCTGGAGACGGGCTGTTATCACTACATGGCGCTACGGCTCGTAGCCCGCACCTCAGGCAGCGTAACGCGTGGCGTATCGATTAGCACTTTGAGTCTTCCGCATTTATTGTGCCCATCTAGTTCACATATTTTTCCAGTCATTCATTAGTTAAAACTTCCGGGCTGAGAGGCCGTGGTCAATCTGTAAAACTACATCTTACGACACTTCGTTGCCAAATGCCGGCAACGACTCGTCGATTCACCTCGGAAGATGTTGCCCGCACTTGGCAACGAAACGTCAGGAATATGTAGCTTTACAGATCGACCGCGGCCTCTCAGCCCGAAAGTTTTATTTAATACGCCGATGAGCCTAAACAGGATGACCACCTGTCTAATAGCATGTTGTTCTACTTTTCAAAGACAATACAACAGAGATTCTGCTTGGCATGGAGTTCAGAAGTCCTTGACACGATTCCAGGTACCTACGCACAGGTGATGTAATTCCTTAAAATTACGGGGTGGTGGTTTGCAGGCACGCAGCTGGCACCGGATGTGTGTGTTCCAGTGGGTACAGATTAGGCAAACTTTTTTATATTTATTTACACGTCAAGTTCCGTAGGACCAAATTGAGGAGCAAATCTCCGAGGTCATGGGACGTGTGAGTACATGAAATTACAACATAAAAGTAATAACAGAAAACAGATAGAAATAAATGTTTATGAACCCGAAAAGAAGTCAGTCCATAATTTAAATAAGAGCAATCAACAATACAATAAAAACCAGCGTAACTTCTCAAGGAACTCCTCGACAGAATAGGAGAAGTGACCCATGAGGAAAATCTTCAGTTTCGATTTGAAAGCGCATGGATTACTGCTAACGTTTTTGAATTCGAGCGGTAGTTTATTGAAAATTGATGCAGCAGTATATTGCACAACTTTCTGCACAAGAGTTAAGAAAGTCCGATCCAAGTGCAGGTTTGATTTCTGCCAAGTATTAACCGAATGAAAGCTGCTTATTCTTGGGAATAAGGTAATATTGTTAACAAGAAACGACAGGAAGGAAAATTATATATACTCCTGGAAATGGAAAAAAGAACACATTGACACCGGTGTGTCAGACCCATCATACTTGCTCCGGACGCTGCGAGAGGGCTGTACAAGCAATGATCACATGCACGGCACAGCGGACACACCAGGAACCGCGGTGTTGGCCGTCGAATGGCGCTAGCTGCGCAGCATTTGTGCACCGCCGCCGTCAGTGTCAGCCAGTTTGCCGTGGCATACGGAGCTCCATCGCAGTCTTTAACACTGGTAGCATGCCGCGACAGCGTGGACGTGAACCGTATGTGCAGTTGACGGACTTTGAGCGAGGGCGTATAGTGGGCATGCGGGAGGCCGGGTGGACGTACCGCCGAATTGCTCAACACGTGGGGCGTGAGGTCTCCACAGTACATCGATGTTGTCGCCAGTGGTCGGCGGAAGGTGCACGTGCCCGTCGACCTGGGACCGGACCGCAGCGACGCACGTATGCACGCCAAGACCGTAGGATCCTACGCAGTGCCGTAGGGGACCGCACCGCCACTTCCCAGAAAATTAGGGACACTGTTGCTCCTGGGGTATCGGCAAGGACCATTCGCAACCGTCTCCATGAAGCTGGGCTACGGTCCCGCACACCGTTAGGCCGTCTTCCGCTCACGCCCCAACATCGTGCAGCCCGCCTCCAGTGGTGTCGCGACAGGCGTGAATGGAGGGACGAATGGAGACGTGTCGTCTTCAGCGATGAGAGTCGCTTCTGCCTTGGTGCCAATGATGGTCGTATGCGTGTTTGGCGCCGTGCAGGTGAGCGCCACAATCAGGACTGCATACGACCGAGGCACACAGGGCCAACACCCGCCATCATGGTGTGGGGAGCGATCTCCTACACTGGCCGTACACCACTGGTGATCGTCGAGGGGACACTGAATAGTGCACGGTACATCCAAACCGTCATCGAACCCATCGTTCTACCATTCCTAGACCGGCAAGGGAACTTGCTGTTCCAACAGGACAATGCACGTCCGCATGTATCCCGTGCCACCCAACGTGCTCTAGAAGGTGTAAGTCAACTACCCCGGCCAGCAAGCTCTCCGGATCTGTCCCCCATTGAGCATGTTTGGGACTGGATGAAGCGTCGTCTCACGCTGTCTGCACGTCCAGCACGAACGCTGGTCCAACTGAGGCGCCAGGTGGAAATGGCATGGCAAGCCGTTCCACAGGACTACATCCAGCATCTCTACGATCGTCTCCATGGGAGAATAGCAGCCTGCATTGCTGCGAAAGGTGGATATACACTGTACTAGTGCCGACATTGTGCATGCTCTGTTGCCTGTGTCTATGTGCCTGTGGTTCTGTCAGTGTGATCATGTGATGTATCTGACCCCAGGAATGTGTCAATAAAGTTTCCCCTTCCTGGAACAATGAATTCACGGTGTTCTTATTTCAATTTCCAGGAGTATATATATATATATATATATATATATATATATATATATATATATATATATATATATATTGAGAAGCCAATGACAAAATACCGACACTCGTCAAGAGGGGTCGACATGAGGTTCGTGAACTTACTCCACTTATTGCCCGAACCACACGTTTCTGAGCCAAAAATATCCTTTTAGAATGGGAAGAGTTACCCCAAAATATAATACCATACGAAATAAGCAAACGAAAATAAGCGAAGGAGACTAATTTTCGTGTCGAGCTATCACTCACTTCTGATACCGTTCGAATAGTAAAATTGGTAGTATTAAGTTTTTGAACAAGATCCTGAACGTGGTATTTCCACGACTGTTTACTATCTATCTGAATACCTAGAAATTTTAACTGTTCAGTTTCACAAATCATATGCCCGCTCTGTGAAATAAAAAGGTCAGGTTTTGTTGAATTGTGTGTTAGAAACTATAAAATCTGAGTCTTACTGTGATTTAGTGTTAGTTTATTTTCTACAAGCCATGAACTTAGTTCATGAGCTGCACTACTTGAAACCGAGCTAATGTTGCCCAAAACATATTTTAGAGTTACCCGTAATACTAGAGGGCGTATCATTTATATAAATAAGGAATAGGAGTGGCCCCAACCCTGATCGCTGGGGCACCCCCCACTTGACAGTACCCCACTCAGACCCCACATCGCAGCCGATATCAACATTGTGAATAATGACCCTTTGCTGCCTGTTGCTAAAGTAAGAGGTGAACCAATTGTGAGCGTCCCCCCTCCCCCCCCCCCCCCCCATATTCCGTAATTGTACAACTTCTGGAGTAATATTTTGTAATCAACACTATCAAATGCCTTAGTTGAATCAAAAAATATGCCAAGCGTTCGAAACCTTTTGTTTAACCCATCCAGTACCTCACAGAGAAAAGAGAATATAGCATTTTCAGTTGTTAAACGACTTCTAAAGCCGAACTGTACATTTGATAGCAAATCGTGTGATATAAAATGATCAACCATCGTTACATACACAGCCTTTTCAATAACTTTAGCAAATGCTGATGACATATAAATAGGTCTAAAATTGTCTAAATTATTCCTTTCTCCCTTTTTAAAAGTGGCTTTACTACTGAGTACTGCAATTGTTCAGGAAACTGACCATTCCTAAAGGAAAAATTACAAATATGACAAAATACAGGCCTAATATGTGCGGCACAGTACTCTGATATTCTGCTAGACACTCCATCATAACTATGAGAGTCCTTAGTCTTCAGTGATTTAATTATTGACTCAATCTCCCTCTTCTGGCCAAGACATCAATATGAGTTTATTACGATGCCCCTCAAACCACTGTAGCATGATTCTGACCTCGCAACACTTAACAATTATCCTGTTGAAAGATGTCATCTCCACAGGGGAGACTTCAACCATGAAGCCATGCAGGTGTCACAATACCTTCGATTACCCCCACACATTCCGCGCAAGGCCAACTCACTGTACTCCACAGCGTAACTACAGCTTCACCGGCATGCATCTGCAGCGCGTTGCATGTTTGATGCGGCCATTCGCCTGAATGACGGGCATGTAAGGACCCATTCATCGACCTGGTGTAGCACGAAATGCGATTCGTTCGACAGGCGACACTTTTCTGTCGATCAACAGTCGAAACGTAGTGGTACTGTGCCCTCTGCGATCGTAACTGACGATGTCATTGGGTCAGCACAGGAAAACGTAGGCGTCATCTGATGTGGAGCTCCAATTTTGACAATGGCCTTTCAACGGTGTCCTCCGGAACGCTTGTGCCTCCACCAACACCGTACTCGGCCGGCAGATGTGCCACAGGTCGCCACTTATCCTGGATTTCACAGTGGGGAATCCCCCAACCTCTACCTTTTGTGACGAGATGTGGACGTCCAGTACCATACGGCCTACTCGTTACTTCACCATCCTTCAACCTCTTTCCGTAGGTGCTCACGACAGCAGTGCACCAACAGCCGACCACCTTCGCCGTTTCAGAGACTATCGTTTCCAACCGCAGCGGAGCAACAATGTGTCCTTTATCAAAACCGCTTACATCAGTGGATTTACGCGTTTCGGCCCGTATCTTTCCTATAATGACTGCCCATTTGTCTCTGTTCCTTAAAGTATCACTGCGTCATGCGCCCGCAACACCAACAGGAAGTATTCATCCTTGCAGGCATCATAATGTTTTAGCTCATCAGTGTATATTCCATACACTACACTTCGTGCAGGACTACGCAAGAACGCAGTCATATGTCGAACGGTCGCTTGACTTCATAAGAAACCCTGCCACTGTCCCGTGCCAAATAAACGGATGATACATACAATATCTGACCAGACGTATCCGGGCACCTGGGTTGGGTTGTCTTGGGGGAAGAGACCAAACTACGAGGTCATCGGTCTCATCGGATTAGGGAAGGACGGGGAAGGAATTCGGCCATGCTCTTTCAAAGGAACCATCCCGGCATATGCCTGGAGCGATTTAGGGAAACCTAAATCGGGATGGCCGGACGCGGGATTGAACCATCGTCCTCCCGAATGCGAGTCCTGTGTGCTAACCACTGCCAGGTACCTGTTTTATACATGAATATAGTGGTCTCTATCATTCACCTTAATGACGGTTTCAACTCCACTGGGGCCACTTTACATGAGGTGTCTGACTGTCCAGGGAGGAATGGTAGTATACTCTTCCTCAAGAGCCGAAACCAAAGAAGGTATTGATGCTGGACGCTGGGATCTGGAGTGAGGTCGGCGTTATATCTCATTCCAAAGGTGTTCCATTGGGTTCAGGTCGGTACTGTGGGAAGGCCAGTCCATTTCACGAATGTTAATATCCACAAAACACTGCCTCACAGGCGCTGCTATATGACAGGGTGCATTGTCATGCTGAAAAGCAAAACCATCTTTCCCAAAGTGTTCCTCTACTATACTCACAAGGGAACTTCCCCATCGCACCCCCCTCAGATTTAGTTATAAGTTGGCACAGTGGATAGGCCTTGAAAAACTGAACATAGATCAATCGAGAAAACAGGAAGAATTTGTGTGGAACTATGAAAAAAATTAGTAAAATACACAAACAGAGTAGTCCATGTGGAAGATAAGCAACATCAAGGTGAGTGTTAGTTGTAGAGCGCCGTGGTCCCGTGGTTAGCGTGAGTAACTGCGGAACGAGAGGTCCTTGGTTCGAGTCTTCCCTCCACTGAAAATTTTACTTTCTTTATTTTCGCAAAGTTATGATTCGTCCGTTCGTTTATTGACGTCTCTGTTCACTGTAATAAGTTTAGTGTCTGTTTTGCGACCGCACCGCAAAACCGTGCGATTAGTAGACGAAAAGACGTGCGTCTCCAATGGGAACAGAAAACATTTGTCGCAAGGTCATAGGTCAACCGATTCCTCCACAGGAAAATACGTCTGATATATTCTATAAGACACTGGTGACGGCATGTGCGTCACATGACAGGAATACGTTGTCGACCCACCTAACTTGTACACTTAGCGAATGGGTAAAAAGATTCTTCTATCTTGCCCGATTTAGGTTTTCTTGTGGATGTGATAATCACTCCCAAAAAAGTGATGAAAACATAAGTGTTTGTCACATAAACTGAAAATGAAAAATTAAACTTTTCACTCGAGGGAAGACTTGAACCTGGGACCTCTCGTTCCGTAGCTGCTCTCGCTAACCACGGGACCACGGCGCTCCTTGCCTCGCATTCGCCTTGATGTTCCATATCTTTGCATGGGCTACTCAGTTTGTATATTTTACTAATTTTTTTCATAGTTCCACACAACTTCTTCCTGTTTTCTCGATTGATCTGTGTTCAGTTTTTCAAGGCCTATCCACTGTGCCAACTTATAACTAAATCTGAGGGGGGTGCGATGGGGAGGTTCCCTTGTCAGTACTCAATGCTGCAAATGGGTTCATATCCTTCTGCATCTACTGTTTTCCTCGCTCCAAAAGCGGACCACACACCAAGGAGAACACCTCCATACCATAACAACATGCCCTCAGTTCTCCACTGTTGCCACAGCACATGGTGACAGGTAAGGGTCTCCCGGCATTCGAAAAACCCAAAATAATATATGAGATTGCCACAGGATATAGCGTGAGTCATCATTTCAAGTCATTCGTTTCCAGCCATCCACTGTCCAGAGCCCTCGCACTTTACACTGCCTCAAGTGGCTCTTCAGCACTGACTCCAGAAATGTGTCCTATGAGCTGCCGCACCACCACTTTGTTCCGTGCTCTCTAACTCCCAACATACAACCACTGTGTTACCTGAAATGCTGGTACCACATTACATCCCTCCAGTAATTCCTTGTGATGAGTTCATGCGATATTTTACAACCACCTGTCGAAACACTGGCTATTCACTATCCGTCAGTACACGAGTCCGCCTAGTCTTGCTTAAGCAATGGTTGCTCCTTCCCCAGTCGAGTTGGACGGCTTTATAAAGGTTGAAACGTCCTTGATGGATTTGTTAGTCATGTGACATCCAGTGACTCGTCCACCTTCCAGGGCATGGAGCCCTTCCTACTGGACCATGCCGGTGCTCCCACTACAAATTTCTCTATTGACAACACAATATTCCCAGTCTTCTTTTATATGGGGGGGGGGGGGGTTTCGCCTCTTGGGATAGCTAGTGGCCGATTCCGCATTACATACTGGCGTCTGGATACTTTAGAGCAGGTAGTCTAAATGGGTCTAAAAAATAAAACGAAAAGCTATTATTCTGTCGCGAGCCATTGCAGCGAACTGGTCCTGTATACCAAGTACTCAGATGACAGGTTCCGAATTATTCTTTTTTTTTTCGATCAGTTATGTTTTATCTCATAGAACTGAGAAATGAGTAAGAGAACATGCAAGACAACGTGTATGCGTGTAGTTGAAACTGGTGATACACAGAAGTGTCAGCAACAGGCATGTAGTAGTAGTAGTAGTAGTAGTAGTAGTAGTAGTAGTAGTAGTAGTATAGTGTTCTGCCTTAAGGCAGGTCTTGCCTTTGGTTAAGCCTCTTCCACTTTTGTCTGCCCATAGCCAATCTTCTCATTTCTGAACATTTGTCTCCTTTGATATTGTCCAGCATTTGGAATCTTCTTTTTCCTCTTCCCCCTTTTCCCTCCACAATTCCTTCTATTCCTTCCTTCAACCAACAGTCCCTCCTCAAACAATGTCCAATCCAGTTCCGTTCTCTCTTTCTGATGATTTTCAGCATGTTACTTTATTCTCCAACTCTTCTTAATACTTCTTAATTCCTTACTCGGTCTCCCCATTTCACTTTTTCCATTCTTCTCCATAGCCACATCTCTAGCTCCCTCAATCTTCTTTCATCTTCCTTCCTCAATGTCCAGGTCTCCACACCATACAGTGCAACGTTCCAGATGTAACATTTGGCCAGTCTTTTCCTCAGATCTTTGTTTAGTGATCCACAAAGTAATTTCTGTTTCCTCTTGAATCCTTTTTCCATTGAAATTCTTTTCTAATTTCTGTTGAGCAATACATATCATCCATTATTACACTTCCCAAGTAATTGCAGTTATTCATTTGCTGTATTTCCTCTACCCCTATTTTCATACGGCATTTTCTCCCCTTTCCTCCAATTACCATGCTTTTCGTTTTCTTCTTGTTAATCTTCATTCCATACGCTTCTAATTTTGTGTTTGGATCATTTAACATCTCTCTTGCACTCTCTGCCATTACAAGCATGTCGTCTGCAAATCTTACACACTCCACTCTCCGACCCCCTATACAAACTCCACTCCTTCCATCAAATCTTTTATTAACAATTCCTCCAGATAGATACTGAACAGTGTTGGTGATAAACAACAACCTTGTCTTACACCTCTTCCAAGTTCCATTTCTTCACTCAACACACTTCCTATATATGCTCTTGCTCTCTGGTTCAAATATAAATTTATAATTAGCCGTCTATCCCTCCAGTCAACTCGATGTTTCCTTAGGATTTGCATCGTTTTGTCCCATCATGTAGTTCAATAACCGTCACCCTGTACTGCCTGGGACAAAATGGGACAGGCTTGTACAGGGTGAAAGCTACTGACCTATATGAAATAAAATCGTCGTAACTTGTGAACAGTTTGCGTTAGGACGTTCGAACTGCACGATTGGTCACAGGGCCTGATGGGAATTACTATGCGCATGGGCATGATTTGGTTTAGCGATGAAGCCCACTTTCATTTGGATGGGTTAGTCAGTAAACAAAACTGGCGCATTTCGGGAACTGAGAAGCACGCATTTCGCGATCGAGAAGTCTCTTCACCCTCAACGGGTGACTGTGTGGTGTGCAATGTTCAGTCGCGGAATAATCGGTGCCACATTCCTTGATGGCACGGTGACTATCGAATGGTAAGTGAAGACTTTGGGAGATGATTTCATCCCCTTTATCGAAAGTGATCCTGATTTCGACGAGATGTGGCTCATGCAAGACGGAGCTCAACCCCATCGAAGCAGTGGTGTGTTTGATGTGTTGGAGGAGCACTTTGAGGACCACATTCCTGCTCTGGCGTCCACAGAGGCCACTGGCATGGGCCTCGACTGGCCACCGTATTCTCAGCATCTAAACACATGCGACTCCTTTTTGGTGCGGCTACATTAAAGACAAGATGTACAGCAATAATCCCAAAACCATTGCTGAGCTGAAAAGAGCCATTCAGAAGGTCATCGACACCATCGATGTTCAAACCCCTCAGGGGGTGATGCAGTATTTCGCTATTCGTCTGCGCCACGTCATTTACATTTTCTGCAAGTACACCAAGTCCTTCCATCCATACATGTATTTTTTCATCATTACTAACTTTTCTACACGAGCGTGTATACAATGTAAACGGCATATTACTGTATACATAGCTAGGTCTACTTTGAGTCTTCAGGTCGATATCAGAATGCCAGGTTTTGTAGGCGATCACATCTCTCGGTCAGCGAACCATTCCGCTGTGAGCTCTAGCTGGAACAGCATTGAAGCACTATGCCTCGTCGACGTGTGTATCGTCATCGTCGCCACCGCATGCCTGTCTACAAACATATTATTAGCCTCGAAAATAAACTTGGAGGAAATGGGACAGTTCAAAGTGTCGTATTGAATTATGGCAGGCATATCTAACCTGGCATAACATAAATCTGTAGTGACGTTTACACGTTGAACGAAGTGTATGCTCGTCGTATTTGTAACTAATTTACTTTTTTTTATAGTTCAGTAATTGTCACCTTCTGTCTACTTGTGGAAGTCAAATGTATGGCAGTGATTATGCTGTTAGTGATGACAGTGATGAGGACATGATGCCTGTAACAGGAGTGAACGAACTGCTCATTATCGCCTCCCCATTCTAAAGCGGGCATCAAGTAACAAAGTGCCAGTCGTTGTGGATCCAGTATCTCCTTTTTCCCGGCGTAGTTCAGCATCTTGACAACTCTCTTGTCTCAACAAGACGTTGGAAGCCCCTGCAGAAATATTGAGCCATGCTGCCTCTATGGCCATCCATAATTGCAAAAGTGAGTCAGTGCATGATTTTGTGCAAGAAATGTTCCATGGGATTCATGTCGGGCGATCTGGCTGGCGAAATCATTCACTAGAATTGTTCTTGAAACCAATTACGGGCATTTGATGCCCAGATTAGATTAGATTAGATTTTCGTTCCATACATCCGGGTTGAGGAGATCCTCGTGGTTGTGGAACATGTCAATTTTTTTTAAGCTGAAATAACAATACTAATAATATGAGTATACACAATACATCATTATATTTTTATTTTTTTTAAAGCTGAAACAACAATACTAATAGTATGAGTATATACACTACATCATTTGTTTCTATTAAAAAATTCGTCAATGGAGTAGGAGGAGCTGGCCACTAGTAAGTCTTTCAGGCTCCTTTTAAACTGATCTTTATTTGTAACTAAATTTTTTGTGTTTGCTGGCAAATTATTGAAGATGAGTGTTCCTGAGTAGTGGACCCCTTTTTGAACTAAAGTAAGTGCTTTTAAGTCCTTGTGCAGATCATTTTTGTTCCTGGTATTGTGTATATGGACTAAGCTGTTTGTTGGAAAAAGAGATATAATATTTAGGACAAATTTCATTAAGGAGTAAATATACTGAGAGGCAGTAGTTAGTATACCCAGTTCCTTGAAGAGGTTTCTACAGGACGTCCGTGAATTTACTCCACAAATAATACGCATTACACGCTTTTGGACTCTGAAAACTTTTGTTTGACTTGAAGAGTTACCCCAAAATATTATACCATATGGCATTATGGAATGAAAGTAGGCAAAGTATGCAAGCTTTTTCATTTTTATGTCGCCTATGTCTGCTAACACTCGAATTGCAAATACAGATTTGTTAAGGCGTTTCTGCAGTTCTGTGGTGTGCTCTGCCCAACTGAATTTATAATCAAGTTGTAATCCCAGGAATTTAAGACTGTCAACCTCTCCTATCTGCTCTTCTTCATACTTTATGCATACGGTGGGTGGAAACCTCTTACAGGTTCTGAATTACGTATTGTGAGTCTTTTCGAAGTTTAATGTCAGTGAGTTGCCTTTAAACCATTTATTAATATCCACGAAAATATCATTAGCAGATCTTTCTAGAACTACAGTCTACATACTATTTATTGCAATACTTGTGCCATCTGCAAACAAAACGAACTCTGCTTCTGGCAGTGTTACTGATGAGAGATCATTAATGTACGCAAGAAAAATCAATGGCCCTAATATGGATCCTTGTGGGACATGACATGTAATTTCTTCCCCTTCTTATAATGACTGACTGCTTTAATTCACTAGTCCCTTGCACTGACACCCTTTGTTTCCTGTTAGCGAGCTATGACTTGAACCATTTTGCACCACCGCCTGTGACACCTTAGAATTCTAATTTATTTAATAGGATGTTGTGGTTCACACAATCAAATGCCTTTGACAAATCAGAGAAAATACCTGCTGCTTGTAATTTGTTATTTAATGAATTAAGTGACATGACATAGTAGTTTGACAACATGAAGTCTATGAACGGCTGTGAATGGTCTCCAAGTAGCCGAACATAACCATTTCCAGTCAACTATCGCTTTATATGGACCAGAGGACCGAGTCCAATCCATGTTAACACATCCTACACCATCATGGAGCCACCACCAGCTTGCACAGTGCCTTGTTGACAACTTGGGACCATAGCTTCGTGGGGTCTGCGGCACACACTGACCCTACCATCAGCTCTTATTAAGTGAAATCCGGACTCATGTGACCAGGCCACGGCGTTCCAGTCGTCTGTTGTCCAACCGACGGGGCCACGAGCCGAGGAGAGGCGCTGCAGGCGATGTCGTGCTGTTAGCAAAGGCACTCGCGTCGGTCGTCTGCTGTCTCGGCCAATTAATGCAAAATTTCGCAGCACTGTGGTTGGTTGGTTGGTTTTGGGGAAGGAGACCAGACAGCGTGGTCATCATGCAGCACTGTGCTAAGGAATGCATTCGCCATACGTCCCACACTGATCTCTCCGGTTATTTCACACAGTGTTGCTTGTGTGTTAGGATAGACAACTCTACGCAAACGCCGCTGTTCTCGGTCGTGAAGTAAAGGCCGTCGGCCACAGCTGTGTCGGTGGTGAGAGATGATGTCTGAAATTTTGTATTTCCGGCAAACTCTTGACTTTCGATCTCTGAATATTCAATTACCTAAGGATTTCCCATGCGTCTAGATCCAGCTACCACTACGCGTTCAAAGTCTGTGAATCTACATCTACATCCATACTCCGCAAGCCACCTGACGGTGTGTGGCGGAGGGTACCTTGAGTACCTCTATCAGTTCTCCCTTCTATTCCAGTCTCGTATTGTTCGTAGAAAGAAAGATTGTCGGTGTGCCTCCGTGTGAGCTCTAATCTCTCTGATTTTAACCACATGGTCTCTTCGCGAGATATACGTAGGAGGGAGCAATATACTGCTTGACTCCTCGGTGAATGTATGTTCTCGAAACTTCAACAAGAGCCCGTACCGAGCTACTGAGCGTCTGTCCTCCAGAGTCTTCCACTGGAGTTTATCTATCATCTCCGTAACGCTTTCGCGATTACGAAAGTATCCTGTAACGAAGCGTGCTGCTCTCCATTGGATCTTCTCTATCTCTTCTATCAACCCGATCTGGTACGCATCACACACTGGTGAGCAATATTCAAGCAGTGGGCGAACAAGTGTACTGTAACCTACTTCCTTTGTTTTCGGATTACATTTCCTTAGGATTCTTCCAATGAATCTCAGTCTGGCATCTGCTTTATCGACGATTAATTTTATATGGTCATTCCATTTTAAATCACTCCTAATTCCTACTCCCAGATAATTTATGGAATTAACTGCTCCCAGTTGCTGACCTGCTATATTGTAGCTAAATGATAAAGGATCTTTCTTTCTGTGTATTCGCAGCACATTACACTTGTCTACATTGAGATTCAATTGCAAATTCCCTACAACATGCGTCAATTCGCTGCAGATCCTCCTGCATTTCAGTACAATTTTCCATTGTTAAAACCTCTCGATATACCACAGCATCATCCGCAAAAAGCCTCAGTGCACTTCCGATGTCATCCACAAGGTCATTTATGTATATTGTGAATAGCAACGGTCCTATGACACTTCCCTGCGGCACACCTGAAATCACTCTTACTTCGGAAGACATATCTCCATTGAGAATGACATGCTCCGTTCTGTTATCTAGGAACTGTTGTTGAATCCTAATCACACAATTGGTCTGATAGTCCACATACTCTTACTTTGTTCATTAAACGACTGTGGGGAATTGTGTCGAACGCCTTGCGGAAGTCAAGAAACCTTCGTCCGTTGTGCGGGCATAATCACGTCGGAGACTGTCTCATATGAATCGTGTGAGTCCAAATGACAGCTGCGCCAATACACTGCCCTTTTGTGCTTTGTGTACGCGATGCTACCGCAGTGTGTGCATGTGCATATCGCTGTCCCAGGACTTTCGTCAACTCAGTGTAAGAGAAGCACTCGCCATGCCAACAGTGTTCACGCAACAGTGTCTCTCTGCAATGGATTGTCATATTAAGCGAGGTCAGCTCTGCAGGGAGACCTATGTATTCGCCCTGCATGTTCCCTCTGAATACTTGGGCGCAATTTTGTATTGATTCTCCAAGGTAACCCCCCCCCCCCTATGTTTTATATAGCGTAGCGAACTTGTGGACGGGTTAGACGGGCCACGCCACAAGCGGGAGATATGAATGTGTCTCGCCGATATCGAATATCTGGCACTGATATGCGATTGTCTCGGCGTGTTTCATATGCGGCAGAACATCTCTCCAGTGGATGGAGCAGACGTAACCCTAGTTTATTGGAATAACACAGCGTCTCTATTGAGCGGCACGAACTCGGTCATGCGGAAAACGCACCGGGCTCCTCAACTGTTTGCCTATGAAAATGATGTCGATCCCTCTGCTCAGGCCGATCATACCTTGCTTGTCTGAGATGACACGTTTCTCAGTGTTCGGTGATATTGCATCTGTGCTACCAATAGGTAGAATTTCGACCACTCTCTTACATATTGGATTCGTCTCCTAGTCCTGCATATCCTTATGAATACTGTACCAGCATAATATGACTGGCTATGACAATCACTCGATAGTACCTACAGACTCCACACAATGATAATCCTTTTTATGCTCCGATAGCCGACGTGTCCATACATTTGATGAGTGCTAGTGGGAAAACAAAGTACTAAGTCGGTCATTTGTCAGGACAGTCGAAATGCAATGTTTCTGTTTTCGTACACAACGTACTTTTATCGAGAAAAGTAATAAGGTATTTGATGCAACACAATTATGCTGCCCACCTGATATCTACAAAAAATAATGAGGGAAGTTAGAAAATAAAGTGGCGTACGGAGAAAGTTACAGGTTCAAATCAAATGGTTCAAATGGCTCTGAGCACTATGGGACTTAACATCTGCGTTCATCAGTCCTCTAGAACTTAGAACTACTTAAACCTACCTAACCTAAGGACATCACACACATGCATGCCCGAGGCAGGTTTCGAACCTGCGACCGTGGTTGTCGCGCGGTTCCAGACTGAAGCGCCTAGAACCGCTCGGCCACACTGGCCGGCAAAGTTACGGGTGCTAATCTCCAGTAAGATAGTATTTCTTCCAGTTGCCACTAATACAAAGGCTTTATTATTTATCAGTAATAAAACGATTTTAACTAGTAGAACTAAAGTAAACAGTCATTTTTGATTTCAGTTTTCCTTCCAAGATATTAAGAATATTAAATTCATGAAAAAATCCTCGATCTTTACCTCTGATTCTTAGTAAATTCCGTTCATGGGATTAGATGTTGCAAAGCTTACTGTAACACTCGCTCGGTGGTCGTCGGAGCTCATATCCGACCGGGACTCAGCACTGAAGACAACTGTACTGCAGTCAATGAGATTACAAGCCGATGACGTTTCTGGAGACGTTTCGGACAACAGTGGAATACCACATGACAACCAGGAGTGCTCGTCTGGGGGTGCCAACTCTATTCGTAGTGAAACGTCCCCTTAGAAAAATTATGAATGACTGTGCTGGTAAACTTTTACGTTATTTGATACAAAGGCAGCTGAGTAAAAGTGAACGTACTCAGACATTTCTCTCTTTACTTATTCTGATCATCACTAACCTGACACACAATATATTTAGCGCAACGCAATCTGACTTTCAATAATCCCTACAAAAGAATGGCCCTGACTAACAATAACCTATACCTTTCATGGACCACTTACCTCACAAAAATCTTCGTTACTCGAACTACTGCAATGCAGCGAGCGCCAATACTGCCAGCTAAATAAAAGATTTTAACAACTGAAGGCACTAACTACTGATAGGCATAGTTAGCAAATCAAAGATTTTGATACAGAACGAACAATGTATCGGGTGATCAAAAAGTCAGTATAAATTTGGAAACTGAACAAATCACGGAATAATGTAGATGGAGAGGTACAAATCGACACACAAGCTTGAAATTGCATGGGGTTTTATTAGAACAAAAAAAAAAAATACAAAAGTGCAAAAAATGTCCGACAGATGGCGCTTCATCTGATCAGAATAGCAATAATTAGCATAACAAAGTAAGACAAAGCAAAGATGATGTTCTGTACAGGAAATGCTTAATATGTCCACCATCATTCCTCAACAATAGCTGTAGTCGAGGAATAATGTCGTGAACAGCGCTGTAAATCATGTCCGGAGGCATGGTGAGGCATTGGCGTCGGATGCTGTCTTTCAGCATCCCTAGAGATGTCGGTCGATCACGATACACTTGCGACTTCACGTAACCCCAATGCCAATAATCGCACGGACTGAGGTCTGGGGACCTGGGAGGCAAAGCATGACGAAAGTGGCGGCTGAGCACAGGATCATCACCAAGAGATCTTTCACGCGTCTAGCAATTTTTTTTGTTCTAATAAAACCCCATGTCATTCCAAGCATGTGTGTCAATTTTTACCTCTCTATCTACATTACTCCGTGGTTTATCAAGTTTTCAAATTTATACTGACTTTTTGATCACCCGGTATTTACCTTAATAGCGTCCAAAAGCCATCACACACACACACACACACACACACACACACACACACACACACACACACACACATATTTTATATATATATATATATATATATATATATATATATATATATATATATATATATATATATCACAATTCATGACATCCATCTTTCCAAATTTCCTTTTTCTGGCGGACACACGTCCAGATCGTCCCTTCTCAAAACTCTGGCATATCTCTCGCCACATCCACCACTACTGGCGGCTCACCTCCAACTGCGCAACGCTACGCGCTGTTCACATCCAACTGCCGAACACTACAACAGCGAACATTCCAAGAATGCCAACCAGCCACAGACTGCACACAGCACAGCCAGTGATTTTCATACAGAGTACTACGTGACGTTACCAACATAAAAACCTAAACAGCCTACTTACAATAGCAGGACGCGTTTGGTGTCAGCCGCGGCACGGTGACATTACAGCGATTGTGTTTCCCTCCACGCAACACACCTTGAGTTTCCATTTCAGCAACAGAATGCACGCGCCGAGAGTTTCTAATGCTTATCTTCGTGCGAGCCAAATTCTACTTTGGTTAGCAAGGATGCCGGATTTCTCTACATTGAGAAGATTGGGATCATTATGGGAAGGTTCCTCTAACCGTTTCGGTATTTGGACGATACAGCGATCCAATTGGACAGAATTTGGGACGAAATCCCTCAGGAGAATATCCAACAAGTCTGTCTCCGGTGCCAAGGCGAACAACTGCTTGCATGAGGGCCAGTGGAGGACTAAAGCATCATTGACTTGCTCAATTAGAAAAGCTGTGTCTCTTGAATAGATCATCCAATTTTTCAGCAATTTGAATCTTTTGTTTCCCTGTGCCTGCACATAACATGTGGCAGTTTCCATTCGGATAATTCCTTACTGATGCGACGTTCCTCGTGCCTTAGAGAGTATTTCAAGATATATTAAATGTATTCGCATTTACGGACATGGAAAACCGTGAGCAATATAATCGAGTGGCGACAATGAAAATTTGTGCCGGACCGGGACTTGAACCCACAATTCCCGCTTATCTCGAGCGCTCGCCTTACCATTTGGCTATCCGAGCACGACTCACGGCCAGACCCAAACCTCCGTAAGTCGTCAACCACGTGTCTACAACCTGTACTCGTACATCCATTATATATATTCCCGTATAGGTAAGACATTTTATCTGGCCATTCAAATTGCTACACCACGAAGATTACGTGCTACAGACGCGAGATTTAACCGACAGGAAGAAGATGCTGTCATATGCAAATGATTAGCTTTCCAGAGCATTCACACAAGGTTGGCACCGTTGGCGACCCCTACAACGTGCTGACATGAGGAAAGTTTCCAACCGATTTCTCATACACAAGCAGCACTTGTCCGGCGTTGCCTGGTGAAACGTTGTTGTGATGCCTCGAGTAACGTGGAGAAATGCGTACCATCACGTTTCCGACATTGATAAAGGTCGGATTGTAGCTTACCACGATTGCGGTTTATCGTATCGCGACATTGCTACTCGCGTTGGTCGAGATCCAATGACTGTTAGCAGAATATGGAATCGCTGGGTTCCGGAGGGTAATACGGAACTCTGTGTTGGATCCCAACGGCCTCGTATCACTAGCAGTCGAGATGACAGGCATCTTATCCGCATGCCTGTAGCGGATCGGGCAGCCACATCTCGGTCCCTGAGTCAACACATGGGGACGTTTGCAAGACGACAACCATCTGCACGAACAGTTAGACGACGTTTGCAGCAGCATGGAGTATCAGCTCGGAGACCATGGCTGCGGTTACCCTTGACGCAGCATCACAGACAAGAGCGCCTGTGATGGTGTACTCGACGACGAACCTGGGTGCACGAATGGCAAAGCGTCATTTTTCGGATGAATCCAGGTTCCGTTTACAGCATGATGGTCGCATCCGTGTTTGGCGACATCGCGGTGAACGCACATTGGAAGCGTGTATTCGTCATCGCCATACTGGCGTATCACCCGGCGTAATGGTATGGGCTGCCATTGGTTACACGTCCCGGTCACCTCTTGTTCGCATTGACGGCACTTTGAACAGTGGACGTTACATTTCAGATGTGGCTCTACCCTTCATTTGATCCCTGCGAAAGCCTACATTTCAGCAGGATAATGCACGACTGCATGTTGCAGGTCTTGAAGGGGCCTTTCTGAATGTTCGACTGCTGCTCTGGCGAGCACGTTCTCCAGATCTCTCACCAATTGAAAACGTCTGGTCAATGGTGGCCCTCAGTTCTAGTATAATGTATTTGTCCAATGAATACCCGCTTATCATCTGCATTTCTTCGTGGTGTAGCAATTTTAATGGCCAGTAGTGTATAACCACCCACTCAGTACTGGCGTGGCGAGCTGCATCAACCAGTCTTCCAGCCGAAGAGCACCACCACAACTACTACAGCAAAAACTGATAACGTGCACCTTATAGTGACAATTCAAGCTGAAAACAGGTGTTGAAAGTGATGACCGTCAGTTTCTAAGACTGCATTACAACGGGGTTCATACACCATTACTACAGCAGAGCGTTTCTGAGGAGAGGCGTCGATTTTCAGTGATACCGCTATACCACATCGCTGACCCGTCTCGAAGGTCCAAGTTCGATTTTCCGCCTTTCATCCGCATCCAATCACGGCGAGTGCCCCGTCGCCGATTGTAGCAGCGTTGGTAGAGCGGTAAGGCCGGACGATAAAAGGGAACCTCAGCCAATGGCAGTACTCAACTAAAGGACGTACTCCGGTCAGTTGGGCAGTGATTGGCTGTGGAGCACAGAGCGAAATCTGCTTGCCTTTGGACCGAATTTTGTCAACCAATGTGTGCATCAAAGTGTCTGAATGGTCAGACAGACGCAGCGTTCTTTGACTTCTGGAACGGGGTCGAACAGATGTACAGTGTCATCTAACGAAGAAAATCGAAATGTATGGAATATCTGACAAACTTTTTGATTCGATTGACTAGTTTCCAGCTAGTAGAACGCACGTTATCATTTTCGACACATTCAGATCATCACATGTAACAGGAACGTCGGGCATACCACAAAAGAGTTTTGTTGTTGTCTTCAGTCCATAGACTGTTTTGAAACAGCTCTCGATGTTACTCTATCCTGTGCAAGCTTCTTCATCTCCCAGTACCTACTGCAGCCTACATCCTTCAGAATCTGCTTAGTGTATTCATCTCTTGGTCTTCCTCTACGATTTTTACCCTCCACACTTCCCCCCAACACTAAATTGGTGGTCCGTTGATGCCTAAGAACATGTCCAATCAATCTATCCCTTCTTCTAGTCAAGTTGTGCCACAAATGCCTCTTCTCCCCAATTCTATTCAGTCCTCCTCATTAGTTACATGATATACACATCTAATGGTCAGCATTCTTCTGCAGCATCACACTTCGAATGCTTCTATTCTCTTCTTGTCTAAACAATTTATCGTCCATGTTTCACTTCCATACATCGCTACACACTTTGAGAAAGGACTTCCTGACAAATCTATACCCTATGTTAACAAATTTCTCTCTTTCAGAAACGCTTTTCTTGTCATAGCCAGTCTACATTTTACATCCTCTCTATTTCGACAAGATCAGTTATTTCGGTTCCCAGATAGCAAAACTTATATACTACTTTAAACGTATCCTTTGCTAATCTAATTCCCCAGCATCACCTGATTTAATTCTACTACATTCCATTATCCTTTTTCCGTTCGAGCTCTGATTTCTCTCTTTTTATTATGATGATCATTTCTCCCTACGTAGGTAGGTGTCAACAAAATATTTACGCATTTTTGAAGAGAAAGTTGGTGATTGAAATTTCACGAATAGATCTCGCCGCAAAGAAAACCGCCTTTGTTTCAGTGACTGCCACCCCAACTCGCGTATCGTATCAGTGACACTCTCACCCCCATTGCGCGATAGCACGAAACGAGCTGCCCTTCTTTGCACTTTTTCGATGTCCTCCGTCAATCCTACCTGGTAAGGATCCCACAGCGCGCAGCAATATTCCAGCAGAGGACGGACAAGTGTAATGTAGGCTGTCTCCTTAGTGGGTTTGTCGCATCTTCTAAGTGTTCTGCCAACAAAGTGCGGTCTTTGTTTCGCCTTCCCCACAATGTTATCTATGTGGTCTTTCCAATTTAACTTGCTCGTAATTGTAATTCCTAGGTACTTAGTCGAATTGACAACCCCTAGATTTGTGCGATTTATCGTGTACCAAAATTTATCGGTTTTCTTTTCCTAGCCATGTGGATGGCCTCGCACTTTTCTTTGTTTAGTGCTAATTGCCACATTTCGCACCATACAGAAATTCTCCCTTGTTCATTTTGTAATTGGAATTGATCGTCTGATGATTTTACTAGGCGGTAAATTACAGCGTCATGTGCAAACAACCGTCTGATGGGCTCACTTCAATGGTAATTAACTCGGAAACGACACAACGTATCGAATTTTTTTCTGGGCAGTTATTTCTAAGTGCGACGATACCTGCAACACCCTTACGACCTTTTCAGACTGTTTCTGACAGGCGTGCATAAACATGCATAACGGTTGAAGACCCATGTTGCTGCGCTGCTTGAGGATTTCCGGCCGACATGTCGGATGTCACTGTGAAAACTCCACAATATTTCGTCGACGCAGCTGACCAACATCTTCAGGTGCAGAGAACAGTCGACCGACAACATGAAGATCTTGGTCAGCTGCGTCGACGAAATATTGTTGGAGTTTTCACAGTGACATCCGACAATTTACACACATGTGGCTGTTTCCAGTGATGCCGTTGCAAACAGGGAAGTCGCAACGCCAGAAAACGGTAGCGAAGAGAAGGAAGCACTGAAGGGCATCGACGCTTGGTACACGGTGTGGCAATTGACCCTCAAGATAAACAAATGTAACGTACTGTGGATCAGTAGGAGGAAAGAACCATTTTTTATGATTACGCGATCGCTACACAATAACAGCAAGTACAATACTGGCCATTAAAATTGCTACACCAAGAAGAAATGCAGATGATAAACGGGTATTCATTGGACAAATATATTATACTAGAACTGACATGTGATTACATTTTCACGCAATTTGGGTGCATAGATCCTGAGAAATCAGTACCCAGAACAACCACCTCTGGCCGTAATAAAGGCCTTGATACGCCTGGGCATTGAGTCAAGCAGAGCTTGGATGGCGTGTACAGGTACAGCTGCCCATGCAGCTTCAACGCGATACCACACTTCATCAAGAGTAGTGACTGGCGTATTGTGACGAGCCAGTTGCTCGGCCACCATTGACCAGACGTTTTCAATTGGTGAGAGATCTGTAGAATGTGCTGGCCACGGCAGCAGTCGAACATTTTCTGTATCCAGAAAGGCCCGTACAGGACCTGCAGCACGCGGTCGTGCATCATCCTGCTGAAATGTAGGGTTTCGCAGGGATCGAATGGAGGGTACAGCCACGGGTCGTAACACATGTGAAATGTAACGTCCACTGTTCAAAGTGCCGTCAATGCGCACAAGAGGTGACCGCGACGTGTAACCAATGGCACCCCATACCATCTCGCCGGGTGATACGTCAGTATGGCGATGACGAATACACGCTTCCAATGTGCGTTCACCACGATATCACCAAACTCGGATGCGACCATCATGATGCTGTAAACAGAACCTGATTCATCCGAAAAAATGACGTTTTGCCATTCGTGCACCCACGTTCGTTGTAGAGTACACCATCGCAGGCGCTCCTGTCTGTGATGCAGCGTCAAGGGTAACCGCAGCCCCGGTCTCCGAGCTGATAGTCCATGCTGCTGCAAATGTCGTCCAACTGTTCGTGCAGATGGTTGTTGTCTTGCAAACGTCCCCATCTGTTGACTCACCAATCGAGACGTGGCTGCAAGATCTGATACAACTGTGCGGATAAGATGCCTGTTATCTCGACTGCTAATGATACGAGGCCGTTGGGATCCAGCACGGAGTTCCGTATTACCCTCCTGAACCCACCCATTCCATATTCTGCTAACAGTCATTGGATCTCGACCAACGCGAGGAGCAATATCGCGATACGATAAACCGCAATCGTGATAGGCTACAATCCGACCTCTATCAAAGTCAGAAACGTGATGGAACGCGTTTTTCCTCCTTACACGAGGCATCACAACAACGTTTCACCAGGCAACGCCGGTCAACTGCTGTTTGTGTATGAGAAATCGGTTGTAAACTTTGCTCATGTCAGCACGTTGTAGGTCTTGCCACCGGCGCCAACCTTGTGTGAATGCTCTGAAAAGCTAATCATTTGCATATCACAGCATCTTCTTCCTGTCGGTTAAATTTCGCGTCTGTAGCACGTCATCTTCGTGGTAGCAATTTTAAATCCCAGCAGTGTAGTAATACCCATTAACAATCTGCTGGAATACGTACGGAGCGATTTACGGCGGAGCGACCAAGTAAAACCAATCGCAGGTAAGATGAATGCCAGACAGATTCGTTGGAAGGAACCTACGGCCACAAAGAAAGGCAGTTTACAAAAGTCTCGTCCAACCGATACTCGAGTATTGCTGGGCAGTGTAGGACCCTTTCCAGATAGGATTGATAGAGGGACTAGAGGAGATCCAAAGAAGAGCAACACATTTCGTCACAGGTTCATTTAGTAAGCGCGAAAACGTTACGGAGATGCTCAATCAACTAGTGGCAGACGCTGCAAGAGAGGCATTCTGCGTTCAGGGTGTGGTTGCCTGTTGAAGTTCGGGGTGCGCAAGTTCCTAGAAGAGTCAAGAAGTATACTGCTCACTCTTATTGTATCTCGAGAAATGACCCTGAAAGTAAAGTTAGAGATTACGCAGAGACCTACTAAAAACTGTTCATCTACCGAGGCTTTCGAGTCTGGAACTGGAAAAGGAGGATGATGTACTGGTACAAGCCGTACCCTCCATCATACATCACAAAGTAGCTTGCGAAATGTATATGTAATTCTGTTTTTAATCGCATAGAGCTCTGGATGCTTTGCGATGTTTTTACAAAGTTTTCCAGTGTCTGCTGTTCTGGGAGATCATTTATCTTTCTGTACAAACATACATTTATATAAAGGAAGTTGGAAGTGTCGGGAGAATTTGCGGTAGTATTAATCATGTTTTGTAGTCACTTGGTCCTGTTGCCACACACACACACACACACACACACACACACACACACACACACACACACACACACACATTCAGTAGTGCGTCACTTGATCGTTTCAAATGGCTCTGAGCACTATGGGACTCAACATCTGAGGTCATAAGTCCCCAAGAACTTAGAACTACTTAAACCCAACGAACCTAAGGACATCACACACATCCATGCCCGAGGCAGGATTCGAACCTGCGACCGTACTTGATCGTTTCCTCAGAGTCCTTTTTAGTACTACGAATCCGCCTGTAGGACGATCGCCATCACTATGACAGAAAACTAGTACTATCTCCAGCTCTAAAATACAGGTAATGACACCTAAGAAAACCACTTACGCCTGCTTTCGTTTTGTAAACATGTTTTATAACTAAATATCCTTCTTTCCCCATCAGACCTTCCTCATTTCTCACAGTTCACAGCTGGTGCAACCACTCTAAATTTTTCTTCCTCAGAACTTACTACATCAAAAAATCTCTCTAGTGTGCTAGTAAAATACATGTTGAGTCCACTATTGTCACTACTGTTATCAATATTATTACCTCTAATAGTAGCATCACTAGTATTATTGCTGATAGTTGTCAATCAACACTGTATTTTTAATGGCATTAGATTATTTGAAGCCTTGTTTCAAATCAGTTTTTGTTCTGTTACTGTCATTTCCCTATTGGTGGTGGTTGTTGTTGTCGTCGTCGTCGTCGTCGTCGTCGTCGTCAGTCCAGAGACTGGTTTCATGCAGCTCTCCATGCTACTCTATCCTGTGCAAGGTTCTTCATCTCCCAGGACCTACTGCAACCTACATCCTTCATAATCTGTTTAGTGTATTCATCTCTTGGTCTCCCTCTACGATTTTTACCCTCCACACTGCCATCCAATACTAAATTGGTGATCCCTTGATGCCTCAGAATATGCCCTACCAACCGATCCCTTCTTGTAGTCAAGTTGTGCCACAAACTTCTCTTCTCCCCAATCCTATTCAACCCCTCCTCATTAGTTATGTCGTATACCCATCTAATCTTCAGCATTCTTCTGTAGCACCACATTTCGAAAGCTTCTATTCTCTTCTTGTCTAAACTATTTATCGTCCATGTTTCACTTCCATACATGTCCACACTCCATACAAATACTTTCAGAAACGACTTCCTGACATTTACATCTATACTCGATGTTAACAGACCTCTTCTTCAGAAACGCTTTCCTTTCCATTGATAGTCTACATTTTATATCCTCTCTACTTCGACCATCATCAGTTATTTTGCTCCCCAAATAGCAAAACTCATTTACTACTTTCCGCGTCTCATTTCCTACTGGTTATAATATTAAAATTATCATTATTCTTCAAGTAACTCAGATAAATGTGTACAACCTTGATCATGAGGGGGCCTGAAAGCCCTCACCCGCTCAGAAGAAAAAAGTAAATAAAAAACCTTTCAGTGCAAAGAAAAAAAATGAAATATCAGATACAAAGAGAACAGAAGAAAGGAAAAGAAATGCGGGGAAGCTGGGGAAGCTCTGAAAAAATAGGAAAAGGAAAAAGGAGAGATACTAAAGTATTTACGGATCATAGTTGGCGAATGTGAAGATTAAAAAAAATAATTACATTATGCATACACTGGTTTCCTATTGCTGGCTGAAAGCAAATTGGGGAACCACATACATTAGAGTAGTCAATAATGTAAACAATTCGCCAGCAACGCTATTGATTGTTGTATGTTTGCTACCGTATCAGTAAGAAAAGTGATTGATTTTTTCTGTGGCCCCCTATTATGCAGAAAATTGTCTTTTAAAAATTTCATATTTTAAATATAAATATTTCGTAATTGCCAACAAGGCGGCAGTTGGGGGTTATGTCACGCAACGAAGAGCCAACAGGTCGATGCTGTACTGGCAGTTTCGATTTGTGAGAAGCATGTCAGAGTCTTTTGAAATTAGAAAATGGTTCAAATGGCTCTGAGCACTATGGGACTCAACTGCTGAGGTCATTAGTCCCCTAGAACTTAGAACTAGTTAAACCTAAGGACATCACAAACATCCATGCCCGAGGCAGGATTCGAACCTGCGACCGTAGCGGTCCTGCGGTTCCAGACTGCAGCGCCTTTAACCGCACGGCCACTTCGGCCGGCTTGAAATTAGAAATAACGGAATAACATCCGTTATCAGTTGCTTCCACATAACCGAATTATTGCTACATTCACGTATTCCGTGATTTGATGGAAGTGTAGATACTAAAAGAGTAAGGATGGTTCGTCATAAATTCTTTGCAAGTTCCACGTAGCTTAGAGTGAACAGTGACAGTTCAATCTATAGGGAGTAACTACATGTGTGCTGATGATAAGGACACACTAAAGCGAAAATATTAAGGGATAACGTCAAATATGTATGTGTGTATGTACATTGGTGTTATCGTTCTAGATACTGGAGTGATGCAAATAGAAGTTGGGCCTTTTCCCTGACAGTCCCGTGTCATTGGCTGTCTAGTTCCATGACGCATATTAAGCGATACGAGGAAAGCTTGCCTGTCGTAGGCCTGCACAGATACACACCTGACAACTGTCTAGACACGTGGCCGATTTACTGTGAATCGGGGAAACGAAAACTCGTTGTCCCTCTAATTCTCCTCCTGAAGATGGAGAAAAAACATCCGCTTAGAAAGAACGTAGGTCCCCTTTCATATCAGTCGCATCATGCGGTAGAGGTTATTCATTTTTCGGAGCAATTAAAGTTTTTACCGGCAATGGAATACGGCGCCCCCTTGCTATTAAGCCGAGTTGTAAGGAATTGGCTCCGCCACTTAAAAGACCATCGCGGCATTATGCTATACACGTAATGTTCTTATACTGTATACTACCTTAGCGACCGCTACTTCGCTGGTGTAGATAGCATGGCTTCCAAAGATTTTTTTTGTGTCTACTTAGTACAGTTTTTATGTTGTTGTTCACAAATTACAACAACTTCTAAGCTTTTCAAGCTTATGAAGGCTATATAAGGATGGTGTTTTCCGAATGAACGTCTGTTCAAAAAGCGATTCTGGTAGCTAGAGCTGGAAGTTTTTGTTAATGATGCCTTTAGTGTTCTTGTGAAGATATTTGCATAGCAACTTTCATTCCCTAACGAATATTTCTTTACATCTAACCGAGAAGTGAAATATCAGTTTTCCTAAATATATCTTTAAATTTTTTTTAATGTAACGAAATATTTTCTTCAAAATTTTCCTTCCCTATTGTACTCCCTTAGGGGCTGAATTTCCATAAACACTCTGAAACACGTAATTTTTTTTTTTTTAATTTCCAACCAAGAAGTCAAATGCGAATTGTGATAGATGTAGCGTTCAAAATCCCTTAACAATTCTTTAGTAATTATTTTAAAAAAACTTTCACGGACTATCTTACCCCTTACTGATTCAATTTCCAAAAATGCTAAAACATATTTTTTTATTTTCTGACTGAGTAAACCAAACACCAGTTTTCGTAGTTCTAGCGTCAAAATGCCCTTAATAGCGACATACTTTCAGAAAGCCATTCATTTCTTATTTCATCGCCTTAGGAGTGGAATTTCCCTCAAACCTTTGTTCAACGATGCCTACAGTGTAATATCCACGCACTCTCTCGTGTTCTATCCTTAGCGGTTTGGGCTGGGTGATCATCGAATCAGTGAATCAGACTGACCCCTTTTCACGCCCTTAAGGTCTGAATTTTCAGAAACAGTGAAACACGTATTTTTCATCTCTAATCTTCAATTTTGAACGATTTATTTTAAAAAATGATTACGCAATGAATTATATTCCTATAACGTTTCATTCCCTATTTCACTCCCTTAGTGGCCGAATTTCAAAACGCAGTGACAAGCGTATGTTTTACATCTAACAGAAGTCAAATACAAATTTTCATGCATTTAGCTTCAAAAATACTAGTCTAATAAATTATTTATATAAACACTTTCATCCTCCGTTTCGTCCCCATAAGGGTTGAATTTCCAAAAACACTGAAACACTTTTTTTTTATTTGTAACCAAGAGGTCAAATACCAATGCTCACAGATGTACGTAGGTTTAAAAATACTTTCGTAGTTCTTTAATAATGATATAGTTTCAAAGAAAGCTTTCACTCACTATTTCACCCCTATGGGGTTGAATTTCCAAAAATGCTAATATACGTATTTCTTTATTTCTCACGAAGTACCCAAATACCAATTTTCGTACGTCTATCTTTAAAACTGCGTTAATAGCGACATTTCTAAAAACTTCATCCGCTATTTTATCCTCTTAGGAATGGAATTTCGAAGAAGCCCTTCTTGAACGACGCCTAAAGCATAAGGTCCACACGTTGTCCAGATTTCAAGTTTCTATCCTTAGCATTTCGGGCTGGGCGATGGTGAGTCAGTCAGTTATTCAGGACATTGCCTTTTATATATATAGATACCGAAGAAGGGTAGGCGGTAAAGAAGTAAAACTATAGTGTGGCTTTCCCTTCGAGGCCAATTTTCGTCGAGGAACTTTTCACGAGTTTTATTGGAAGAAAAAGAGAGCCAAGTGCTTGTAGTATTCTCACTCTGAGGGTTCTGTATAAACTGAATTACGTATACGGGTTGAGTCAACTAAAACTTGCACCGCAAATATGTATTTCTGTAACGGAAGGCAGTCCGCAGCTCGTGGTCGTGCGGTAGCGTTCTCGCTTCCCACGCCCGGGTTCCCGCGTTCCCGGGTTCGATTCCCGGCGGGGTCAGAGATTTTCTCTGCCTCGTGATGGTTGGGTGTTGTGTGCTGTCTTTAGGTTAGTTAGGTTTAAGTAGTTCTAAGTTCTAGGAGACTGATGACCATAGATGTTAAGTCCCATAGTGCTCAGAGCCATTTGTAACGGAAGGCGCCATGGATATGCGGGTTTGACACAGATTGGATTGGTAGGCAGGGACGCGCCTTCGCCGCCCAAACACGGGGTGTTGCGAGTTTCAAATGCGTGTTGCCTGTTGACAGTACCGCAATATAAGCAAATTTTTTAAAAAAACGTGTAGCACTTTGCTGTCTGCAATAACGTCATTTTATTTTGCTGTCGGTTTGGATTCTGAACCATCGTCAGCGGTACAATATATAAAAGTGGACAACGTCACACTCCCAAATAAATAAGAAAAAGTATGTAAAAATCCAGCAAAATACTCACCAATATTATGACAGATGCATCACATACCATACATGCTTTAAACTAAGTTATCACAAGACACCAAAATTGCCAAGCTAATATTAAAAATATGATTGCACAATGCCAACAATTGATGTACAGCAAAACAAGTCAAACAACCGTAGGGTCAAAGATGACAGTCTTGACCGTATCCAAGGAAGTTTCCATCAAATAATTATGCGATAATCAGATCACAAAATTGAATTATTGACAGTTCTACACTTGACTGAGGATACATGAAGTTCTTCGACTTGTTTTGGTGTAGATCACTTGTTACCTTTGTGTAAATGTGCAATCATATTTTTATCTTGTTACAATTTTCGATTTCATACTGTCTTGGCAATTACGGTTTCCTGTGGCAACTTATTTTTAAAGCTTGTATGACAAGTGATACATCTGCGATAATTTTCGAGAGTGTTGTGTTCAGTTTTATACTTTTTCTGTTTTTCTTATTTAGTTTAGCATTGTCACATTACCCACTTTTGTATGTTGTACAGCTGCTGTTGATGACGGTTCAGAACCTAATAAAATGACCTCATAACAAGCAGGAGAGTGTCACGCATTTTTTTTTAATTTATACATGCTGTTGACCATGGTGGAAGCAAGACGTTAAGTAGACTAAATTAGAACGAGAATAGTTTTTTTGTAGATTTGAAGTGAAAGTAGTTTACGAGATATGGTAAATTGAATATTAACACCAACAGTTGGTTGTTCTGCGTTGTAGCGCAAACGAATGCGAATTTCTCTTGGGTGCGTATGTGCACCCCTGCACACATGTTAATAATCCTCCGGAGGTGTCGAGTTGTTAAATGGGACGTTGACTAGGATAAACGAAAGACAAACAAAGGTGAATACAGTACTTCTTTGGGCACTGACACGTGAAGAACCAATCTACTCTCAAAGCGTGTGCTCAAAATGACGACCGCCATCGACCGTAGAAGCTTCCAGCCTGCCGTGCAACGATTGCTGCACAACGTCTAGCATTTCAGCGGAAACTGCAGCGTAGGCAACAACTGTCTGAAGAGGTTGATGTCTATTGGGGTATCTTTCGACGTACACGAACGAACGGCATACTTCGTACATTTGCCATAAACCACAAGCATGTTTCGCGGTAGGAAATAACATCTTCCAAGCACGTTCTACTTTGTCTCTATGCTGTTCGTTTTTGGAACACAATCTACGACCAGCTTAGAGACAGAAGTGATGACACTTTCTGCGGGACCTGACCATCATTTTGCAGGTCAATGCTCAAGCACGTACAGTGCTGTAGTATACAGAGAAGTTGCAGCATTAGAAAATTGCAGCGAAATGCAGGAAGATCTGCAGCGGATAGGCACTAGGTGTAGGGAGTGGCAACTGACCCTTAACATAGACAAATGTAATGTATTGCGAATACACAGAAAGAAGGATCCTTTATTGTATGATTATATGATAGCGGAACAAACACTGGTAGCAGTTACTTGCGTAAAATATCTGGGAGTATGCGTGCGGAACGATTTGAAGTGGAATTATCATATAAAATTAATTGTTGGTAAGGCGGGTACCAGGTTGAGATTCATTGGGAGAGTGCTTAGAAAATGTAGTCCATCAACAAAGGAGGTGGCTTACAAAACACTCGTTCGACCTATACTTGAGTATTGCTCATCATTGTGGGATCCGTACCAGATCGGGTTGATGGAGGAGATAGAGAAGATCCAAAGAAGAGCGGCGCGTTTCATCACAGGGTTATTTGGTAACCGTGATAGCGTTACGGAGATGTTTAGCGAACTCAAGTGGCAGACTCTGGAAGAGAGGCGCTCTGCATCGCGGTGTAGCTTGCTCGCCAGGTTTCGAGAGGGTGCGTTTCTGGATGAGGTATCGAATATATTGCTTCCCCCTACTTATACCTCCCGAGGAGATCACGAATGTAAAATTAGAGAGATTAGAGTGCGCACGGAGGCTTTCAGACAGTCGTTCTTCCCGCGAACCATACGCGACTGGAACAGGAAAGGGAGGTAATGACAGTGGCACGTAAAGTGCCCTCCGCCACACACCGTTGGGTGGCTTGCGGAGTATAAATGTAGATGTAGATGTACTGATTTGTTTGACTGATGGGGCTGCTAAGTGCTATACCACCTACTGCACTCCCCTGACTTAAGCCCTCGTGAGTTCAACTCGATTTCTAAAGTGAAGGAAACACTTTACGGCATTCGCTTCAGAACTGCTACAAATTTGTCGGGCAATAGACCGCGCCGCTCGGACTGTCAACACAACTGGCACTGCTAAGTGTATCCTACGACTTCCACATTGCTGGCAACGAGTTATACACAATGCTACAATGCTGGTGACTACTCTGAAGGTCAATAAAACTTTGAAAGACGTATCTTCTTTGTACGAGCTGTAAATAAATAGTTGCCACTATTAAAGTTCCAACCCTCATATATTAGTTCACTATAGTGTTCCTATATCCATGCCCGTGTCGCCTCCAGATGATAACGTGGGACACTCCCCTTTTTATCGATTTGACAAACTCTTCGCGCGGGTTTTAATTTGTCAACGACATAAAGGACGAGGACAGGCTTCAGGACAGCGTAAAATAATGTTGTAGATATAATTTGTATCACCACAGGATGTGTCTAATTTTGTGTGCAACCGGTCGTGGTATTAATAAAAGAATTTATGCAGCCAGAGCTGTGTTTTTTGATTTGCTAAAAAAATTTTGACATTTGGCTGCGGTTGCTCGCAATTCAAAATAAAATGTAAACACAGTCCCGCTGCATGTAGAAACATCCATAATATCACGTCAAAAGCCAAGCTATTACGGTCAGTCATAACTCTTAAGACCAAGATATATATATACATATATAGACTTATATGAATATAGACTTCTGGTTCTCGGAAACAACCGACGAAGAAACTGAAAGTGTGGGAACAGCCTTGTTTACGTTTCTAAATGAACCACATCTCTCAACAAGGCGGTAAATTGAGTCACAGGTTTCATAATTTTAATTATATGAGTGCATAAGTTATGAAAAATTATTTGGCAATTCTCTTCTGTCCGTCTAATGCAAGAAAGCTATTTCTGCAATACGTACACGTACTTCCTCCCGTACTGAAATGTTGCGAATATTTTTTGTAATGATTTATTTAGTGCGCAAAATTGGATACAATATTCAGCTTTTACAGCTGTTCGAATACCCGATCAAGCGAAAATATTTTTTATCAAATTCATTCCAATACCTTTTCGCACTCAATTTAGCGACATCAAAGTTAATTTCTTTTAATAACCCATCTGCCAACACCGGTCGCGTGCAATATTTGTCAGACACACAGAATAAATCATTATAAAACAAGACCACCGAGAATATCTCGGTAAAGTTCAGCGAATTGTGTGTGAGACGAACAGTGATTGTTGAAACCAAGTGCTGACAAACATGTTTTGTGTAACGCATTCGGATAGTTTGCTGTATCGGATACATACGAGCCGGCCAGGGTGGCCGAGCGGTTCTAGGCGTTTCAGTCTGGAACCGCGCGACCGCTACGTCGCAGGTTCGAATCCTGCCTCGGGCATGGATGTGTGTGATGTCCTTAGGTTAATTAGGTTGAAGTAGTTCTAAGTTCTAGGGGACTGATGACCTTAGCAGTTAAGTCCCATAGTGCTCAAAGCCATTTGAAACATTTTCATACATTCGATGTTGGTTCTGTAACAGTGGCGTATACGATTCGTGGAGTGAGAAAAGAAATAGGAAAAATTAGTGTCATATTTCTTCGCATATGTCTGCCTTCACAAACAAAGGAAGTAGTTCCGCAGGAGCATAAGTGTACATACTCTCAAAGCGAATACAGAGTATGGACCTCACTCCACATATGAAGTCAAAATTCACGCGAACAGTTTACGAAAAAAAAGACAAGAATAAAAATTGTTTAGGAAAACAAGATTGCAAGTAACGTCATTTCAGAACACAATCCCTATGAATTTCTATGCACTTCTTCCAACCGTTGCCCATCCGAAGCTTTAGGTGAAATAGATTGTGTTGCTGCCTTTTCATCGCAGGATCCTGGATCACACCCCCGGCCAGGTCGGAGGTATTCTTCACCAGGACTGGGTATTCGTTGACCTCATCACTTTATCTGAACCTCATCCAAGCGCAAGTCATCGATCAGTGTCATATAGAAAGTCGTGCTCTAGGTGGTCAATTAACATCAAATGGGGTCTCGTGGGCAATAATGCCATTCGATCTTTTGATTTTTTTCATCTGTTGACCAGGTTCCCAATCCTGTCCTACAAGAAGATATTGTGGCGTCGTGCACACCCATCCTTGCAGTGCCTGCATAGCCAAGTCACCCGCCGCGTGGGGTAACCGCGAGGTCCGAGGCGCCTTGTCACGGTTCGGGAGACTCCCCCCGTCGGAGGTACGAGTCCTCCCTCGGAAATGGGTGTGTGCGTCATCCTTAGAGTAAGTTAGTTTTAGATTAAGTAGTGTGTAAGCTTAGGGACCGATGACCTCAGCAGTTTGGTCCCGTAATACCTCATCACAAATTTCCAATTTCTCCACGTCACCTGACGAAAGTTGGGATACACGCATGTGGTCCATCACAGGACCAAAAAAGGTGGAAAACGGTTGGAGCTAGGTCACGACCGTACAATGGGTGCTGCATCAGCTCAAACGCAGTGTTGAGTATGCAGTGGACTGTTGCCCCAACTGTTTAAGAGCGGGTACTATACTGAGTCAAAGTAACACATTTTGCTAGATTTCCTCTCCGTTTTGATTTTGATTTTCATATCTCACAGTAGGTCACAGTAGCTGATGCTGTTCACTGTACGACCTTTAAGAATGTAGTGAATCAACACTGGACTTTTGAAGTCCTACGCTGTCATCAACAGCTTTCCCTCTTGCCTTTTGAACTATAGTTGCTCTATATGAATATCTTTGTTTCCTTATCCTTCGCCGCTTACTCCATTCTTCGTAGCGAAGAACCCACACCTCAACGGTTACAATGCGACAGAGAAAGCCTTTTCGTTTCTCTTCAAGACGCATTCGACACATCCCGACGAAAACGTTAAGCGTCCAGAAGGGGAGGAAGAATCGAAATTGAACTTCATGGGCTGAGGAAGTTTGTTACGTTATTTCAGTGACTAGAAAATAGAGTCAAATCAACACTATTGGCCCTTTAAAATTGCTACACCAAGGAGAAATGCAGATCATAAATACGTATTCATTGGCCATATATATTATACTAGAACTGACATGTGATTACATTTTCACGCAATTCGGGTGCATAGATCTTGAGAGATCTGTACCCAGAACAACCACCTCTGGCCGTAATAACGGCCTTGATACGCCTGGGAATTGAGTCAAACAGAGCTTGGATGGCGTGTACAGGTACAGCTGCCCATGCAGCTTCAACACGATACCACAGTTCATCGAGAGTAGTGACTGGCGTATTGCGACGAGCCAGTTGCTCGGCCACCATTGACCAGACGTTTTCAATTGGTGAGAGATCTGGAGAATGTGCTGGCCAGGGCAGCACTCGAACATTTTCTGTATCCAGAAAGGTCCGTACAGGACCTGCAACATGCGGTCGTGCATTATCCTGCTGAAATTTAGGGTTTCGCAGGGATCGAATGAAGGGTAGGGCCACGGGTCGTAACACATCTGAAACGTGACGTCCACTGTTCAAAGTGCCGTCGGTGTGAACAAGAGGTGACGGAGACGTGTAACCAATGGCACCCAATACCATCACGCCGGATGATACGCCAGTATGGCGATGACGAATACACGCTTCCAATGTGCGTTCACCGCGATGTCGCCATACACGGATGCGGCCATCATGATGCTGTAAACAGAACCTGGATTCATCCGAAAAAATTACGTTTTGCCATTCGTACACCCACGCTCGTCGTAGAGTACACCATCGCAGGCGCTCCTGTCTGTGATACAGCGTCAAGGGTAACCACAGCTACTGTCTCCAAGCTGATAGTTCATGCTGCTGCAAACGTCGTCGAACTGTTCGTGCAGATGGTTGTTGTCTTGCAAACGTCCCCATCTGTTGACTCAGGGATCGAGACGTGGCTGCACGATCCGTTACAGCCATGCGGATAAGATGCCTGTCATCTCGACTGCCAGTGATACGAGGCCGTTGGGATCCAGCACGGCGTTCCGTTTTACCCTCCTGAACACACCGATTCCACATTCTGCTAACAGTTATTGGATCTCGACCAACGCGAGCAGCAATGTCGCGATACGATAAACCGCAATCGTGGTAAGCTACAATCCGACGTTTATCAAAGTCGGATACGTGATGGTACGCATTTCTCCTCCTTACACGAGGCATCACAACAACGCTTCACCAGGCAACGCCGGTCAGCTGCTGTTTGTGTATGAGAAATGGGTTGGAAAGTTTCCTCATGTCAGCACGTTGTAGGCGTCACCACCGGCGCCAACCTTGTGTGAATGCTCTGATAAGCTAATCATTTGCATATCACAGCATCTTGTTCCTGTCGGTTAAATTTCGCGTCTGTAGCACGTCAGCTTCGTGATGAAGCAATTTCAATGGCCAGTAGTGTACAAAGAACTCTGCAGTGTCAGCCCTATTGTCAGTGTGACGTCCCACATCTCTGGCCTGTATGCATGTAGTGATTAGCTTAGGAAGAGTATCAAAGCCGTTGCATCCTCTCATGAGGCAAGTTGACTAACAGCTGTTGTTACTTGCCCTTCATATCAAGCACGCTTTCCCTGGGACGGAGTCTACGTGTGAGCTGGTCCCATACATGGTGTATTGTTGACATATACGTGGTTCTTGCTAACTACGGTGCTATCTCAACATCACGCAGGCATGCGCCACGCGCGGACGAGCATTGTCATGATGAAAACATCGATAGTCGGATTCAACTAACAGTATGCTTATATTGTGAAAGCTGTACGAATTTTATACGTAAGTTTCGGAATAGTTCGAAAAGCTGCCAACAGTTTGCGCAGGAATCGCAGTACATAGAGCCAGTAAACAGTACGTCGCAGCTCAGAGCGATCAGTTTCGCCGTCGAAACGTAAAAGGTTGTGAATGTTAGGGTGCCATAGGAAGAGGTTGAAATCACATTTTCCATTGAACGACGCGTTTTTCGAGTACTGGAATACCCACAGGTTAGAACACAGTCCTACGGCGACAAGGTGCAGTTTTCAGAGATGATTTAATGTTCCGAAAGTGCTCGATGAGGAACCCGTTCGCTAGTTCTCGGCCAAATTCCAAGAGATAGATACCGTCGCTGATGATCTAGCGGGGAATGTTGGCCCCAGGCAAACTATAGATACTGCTCAAAATGTCGCCGCGATTTATCGTTCAAATGGTTCAAATGGCTCTGAGCACTATGGGACTTAACAGCTATGGTCATCAGTCGCCTAGAACTTAGAATTATTTAAACCTAACTAACCTAAGGACATCACACAACACCCCGTCATCACGAGGCAGAGAAAATCCCTGACCCCGCCGGGAATCGAACCCGGGAACCCGGGCGCGGGAAGTGAGAACGCTACCGCACGACCACGATTTCTGGAATTATTCAGCAAAATCCGAGCAAATCCGACCGAAGAAGTGCATCAGAGACTGGTTTCAAGGGTTCCAGCGCGGAGAAAATACTGAGACAGAGCACACACATGTTTCTATTCAAAATTCAAAGCCACCAGGTCATACCTGTACGAGGTGTATGGCAGAATGCTGATTTTGCGAACCACATTCTCACGACGACTCATAGAGAAAGTTTGACGTTGGCTACATTTAATTCACACAAGAAGCACGTTTCGACCTGTGTGGTGTCGTGAATGAACAAATCTGGCGATTTTGGATATCTGAACATCCCCATTTGCTTGAAGCAAAAACCACAGTATTTTCCCAAAGTTATTCATTGGGCTGCGGCATGTAGCAGACGCGTTACCGACCGTTTTTTCGTGAGAGGAACGTTCACTAGTTAGATTTTGGAACAATTTGTCGCCACGCGTTGGAGGATCTACTGGGCATCGAGTAGTTCATGCAAGATGGTGTCAGACCACATCAGACCAAACAGGTGTTTTGCTTTCTCCGTGAATGTTTCGTGAATAGCGTCACTGTGTTGGATTATTGCAAATTTACTGGTGCATGGATGGATTCGCCTCCCTATTCACCTGAGGTGACTCCTAGTGATTAATTTTTTGTGGGGCATATTGAAAGACACTGTCTGCCGGAAACATCCGACCACGCTGGACGAGCTCGAGTCGGCGATCTGTTTGGCAGCTGGAACTATTTCCACTGAGGCAGTGCAGCAAGTGATGGCAAATTTCATTGTTCCTTTGCACCACCCCAGTATTGCGAGTGGTGGACGCTTCCAAAAGACAGCAATGCGATGACAATGACCACTTCCAGAAGACGAGTTTAATTATGACCACTGATACATTAAGTTCGTCGAGCAGATGGGCAAAACTAATAGGTCTATATCTCTGACATCGATCTGTTTTAGAATTTTAGAACATGTTTTTTGCTCGCGTATCATGTCATTACTGGAAATCCAGAATCTACTCTGTAGGAATCAACATGGATTCCGGAAACAGCGATCGTGCGAGACCCAACTCGCCTTATTTGTTCATGGGACCCATAAAATATTAGATACAGGCGCCCAGGTACATGCCATTTTCCGTGACTTCCGGAAGGCGTTCGATACAGCTCCGGACTGTCGCCTGATAAACAAAGTAAGAGCCTACGGAATGTAACACCAGCTGTGTGGCTGGATTGAACAATTTTTAGCAAACAGAACACAGCATGTTGTTCTCAATGGAGAGACGTCTACAGACGTTAAAGTAACCTCTGGCGTGCCACAGGGGAGTGTTATGGGAGCATTGCTTTTCACAATATATATGAATGACCTAGTATATAGTGTCGGAACTTCCATGCGGCTTTTCACGGATGATGCTGTAGTATACAGAGAAGTTGCAGCATTAGAAAATTGCAGAGTATTGCAGGAAGATCTGCAGCGGATAGGCACTAGGTGCAGGGAGTTGCAACTGACCCTTAACGTAGACAAATGTAATGTATTGCGAATACATAGAAAGAAGGATCCTTTATTGTATGATTATATGATAGCGTAACAAACACTGGTAGCAGTTACTTCTGTAAAATATATGTGGGAGTACGCGTACGGAACGATTTGAAGTGGAATGATCATATAAAATCAGTTGTTGGTATGGAGGGTGCCAGGTTGAGATTCATTGGGAGAGTCCTTAGAAAATGTAGCCCATCAACAAAGTAGGTGGCTTAGAAAACACTCGTTCGACCTATACTTGACTATTGCTCATCAATTTAGGATCTGTACCAGGTCAGAGACAGCAAAGGACTTGGAAGACCAGTTGAACGGAATGGACAGTGTCTTGAAAGGAGGATATAAGATGAACATCAACAAAAGCAAAACGAGGATAATGGAATGTAGTCAAATTAAATCGGGTGATGCTGAGGGGATTAGATTAGGAAATGAGACACTTAAAGTAGTAAAGGAGTTTTGCTATTTAGGGAGCAAAATAACTGATGATGGTCGAAGTAGAGAGGATATAAAATGTAGACTGGCAATGGCAAGGAAATCGTTTCTGAAGAAGAGAAATTTGTTAACATCGAGTACAGATTTAAGTCTCAGGAAGTCGTTTCTGAAAGTATTTGTGTGGAGTGTAGCCATGTATGGAAGTGAAACATGGACGATAACCAGTTTGGACAAGAAGAGAATAGAAGCTTTCGAAATGTGGTGCTACAGAAGAATGTTGAAGATAAGGTGGGTAGATCACGTAACTAATGAGGAGATATTGAATAGGATTGGGGAGAAGAGAAGTTTGTGGCACAACTTGACTAGAAGAAGGGATCGGTTGGTAGGACATGTTTTGAGGCATCAAGGGATCACAAATTTAGCATTGGAGGGCAGCGTGGAGGGTAAAAAAATCGTAGAGGGAGACCAAGAGATGAATACACTAAGCAGATTCAGAAGGATGTAGGTTGCAGTAGGTACTGGGAGATGAAGAAGCTTGCGCATGATAGAGTAGCATGGAGAGCTGCATCAAACCAGTCTCATAACTGAAGACCACAACAACAATCAACCAGGTCGGGTTGACGGAGGAGATAGAGAAGATCCAAAGAAGAGCGGCGCGTTTCGTTACAGGGTTATCTGGTAAGCGTAATAGCGTTACGGAGATGTTTAGCAAACTCAAGTGGCAGACTCTGCAAGAGAGGCGCTCTGCATCGCGGTGTAGCTTGCTGTCCAGGTCTCGAGAGGATGCGTTTCACGATGAGGTATCGAATATATTGCTTCCCCGTACTTATACCTCCCGAGGAGATCACGAATGTAAAATTAGGGGGATTCGAGCGCGCACGGAAGCCTTCCGGCAGTCGTTCTTCCCGCGAACCATACGCGACTGGAACAGGAAATGGGGGTAATGACAGCGGCACGTAAAGTGCCCCCCGCCACACACCGTTGGGTAGCTTGCGGAGTATAAATGTAGATGTAGATGTAGAAGGTGACAGAAGTCATGAGACAGCCCCGCATATCGTGTCTGCCCTCCTTTTAGCCGGCGCAGTGCAGAAAGTCGACCTGGCGCAAACTCAGTAAGTCGTCTGCAGAAATACTCAGCCATACTGCGTCTGCAGCCGTTCGCAATTGTGAAAGTGTTGCTGCTGCGGTAGTCTGTGCACGAACTGACCTCTCGATTATGTCCCAGAAACGTTCGATGGAAGGCCAAACGATTCGTTCCAGTTGACGACAATGTTCTGCGAACAAATGTGGCCCAGTAACTTGTTGCGTTGTTACCTATAAAACTTTCATCGCTGTTTGGGAACATGAAGTCCATTAATGGCTGCAAATGGTCGCCAAGTAGCCGAACAGCACCATTTCCAGTAAAGGGTCGCTTCACCTGGACCAGAAGACCCACCGAAATCCACGTAAACACAGATTACAGCATAATGACGACGACTTGGGTCTGTTCCTTCGAGGGATTTGCATCACACTCGAAACCAACCGTCAGATCTTGCCGACTGAAATTTTAGCTGATCGGATCACGCCACGGTTTTCCAGTCGTATAGGGTCTAACCAATACAGTCAGGAACCAAGGAGAGATGCTGCAAGCGAAGTCTGTTAGCAATGGCGCTTGCGTCGGTCGTCTGCTCCCATACCTCACAAGGGAACCTCCCCATCGCACCCCCCTCAGATTTAGTTATAAGTTGGCACAGTGGATAGGCCTTGAAAAACTGAACACAGATCAATCGAGAAAACAGGAAGAAGTTGTGTGGAACTATTAAAAAAATAAGGAAAATATACAAACTGAGTAGTCCATGCGCAAGGTAGGCAACATGAAGGAGAACGTGAGCTTACGAGCGCCGTGGTCCCGTGGTTAGCTTAAGCAGCTGCGGAACGAGAGGTCCTTGGTTCAAATCTTCTCTCGAGAGAAAAGTTTAATTTTTTATTTTAAGACAATTATCAAAGTTCAGGCACTCACACATAATCAACTTCGCTCCCCAAAATTCCAGGATATGTTCAGATTTGCCTGGACATATGCAGGATTTGACGGTCTACACACGGAAACATTTGAAAACGTAAAAAACATATGTTTTGAGAGAGCACAGGGAAAACTGTGCAACTGTGAAACTGTTGCATTCATTTGTTGCAGTTTATGTGACAAACTCTTATGTTTTCATTACGTTTTTGGGAGTGATTATCACATCCACAAGAAAAGCTAAATCGGGCAAGGTAGAAGAATCTTTTTACCCATTCGCCAAGTGTGCAAGCTAGGTGGGTCGACAACATATTCCTGTCATGTGACGCACATGCCGTCACCAGTGTCGTATAGAATATATCAGACGCGTTTTCCTGTGGAGGAATCGGTTGACCTATGACCTTGCGATCAAATGTTTTCGCTTCCTATTGGAGAGGCACGTCCTTTCGTCTACTAATCACACGGTTTTGCGGTGCGGTCGCAAAGCACAGACACTAAACTTATTACAGTGAACAGAGACGTCAATGAACGAACGGACAGATCGTAACTTTGCGAAAATAAAGAAAGTAAAATTTTCACTCGAAGGAAGACTCGAACTAAGGATCTATCGCTCCAGAGCTGCTCACTCTAACAACGGGACCACGGCACTGCTCAGCTGACGTTGGCCTTGATGTTGCCTATCTAGCGTATGGACTATTCAATTTGTATATTTTGCTTAATTTTTCATAGTTCCAGACAACGTCTTCCTGTTTTCTCGATTGATCTGTGTTCAGTTTTTTAAGGCCTACCCACTGTGTCAATTTATAACTAAATCTGAGGGGGGTGCGATGGGGAGGTTCCCTTGTCAGTAACGGACATTTTCGCTGCACTGTCCTAATAGGTACGTTCGTCGTACGACCCACATTCATTTGTACGGTTTTTTCACGCAGTATTGCTGGTCTGTTAGCACTGACAACTCTAAGCGAACACCGCCGCGCTCTGTCGTTAAGTGATGGCTGTTGGCCACTGCGTTGTCCGTGGCGAGAGGTAATGCCTGGAATTTGGTATTCTTGCCAGGCTCTTAACACTGTGGCTCTCAGAATATTAAATTCGCTAACGATTTCCGACATGGAATGTCCCTTGCGCCAATCTCCGAATACAACTCCGCGTTCGAAGCTTGTTACTTCACGTCGTGCGCCCATAATCATCTCAGAAACTGCAGCGGAGTGTGCGCTGATATTAAACTCCCTGGCAGATTAAAACCATGTGCCGGACCGCGACTCGAACTCGGGATCTTTACCTTTCGCGGGCAACTGCTCTACCATCTGAGCTACACGGTTTTCATATCCCAGGAAGTTTCTTATCAGCACATACTCTGCTGTAGCGTGAAACTCTCATTCTGGAGGCTGTGGCTAAGCCATGTCTCCGCGACATCCTTTCTTTCAGGGGTGCTAGTTCTGCATGGTTCGCAGGAGAGCTTCTGTAAAGTTTGGAAGGTAGGAGACGACGCACTGGCAGACGTAAAGCTGCGACGACGGGGCGTGGGTCGCGGTCGGGTAGCTCAGATGGTAGAGCACTTACCGGCGAAAGGCAAAGATTCCGAGTTCGAGTCTCGGTCCAGCACATGGTTTTAATCTGCCAGGAAGTTTCGTGTCAGTAACCTTTCCGCACGTATCACCCTCCGCACGTATCACCCTCCGCACGTATCACCCTCCGCACGTATCACCCTCCGCACGTATCACCCTCCGCACGTATCACCCTCCGCACGTATCACCCTCCGCACGTATCACCCTCCGCACGTATCACCCTCCGCACGTATCACCCTCCGCACGTATCACCCTCCGCACGTATCACCCTCCGCACGTATCACCCTCCGCACGTATCACCCTCCGCACGTATCACCCTCCGCACGTATCACCCTCCGCACGTATCAGCTAAGTAGAAATAACAGCTCCGCCAATGCACTGCCCTTTTATACCTTGCGTACAATATAGTACCGGCATCTGTATATGTGCATGTCACTGTCCCACGAGTTTTTTGTTACCTCACTGTACTGTATGAGCTGCACAGCGTACAGTGCCATCTGTTAGCAGCTTTTCGAACTATTTAGAAATTTCCATGTGAACTTCTTACAGCTTTCACAATAATCGTTCCTTTTACTGCATTGAAATCGGGGACTTCTTCGCTTGACGCCCTTTAAATAGCGTACCTATTCTGGAGAAAATGATCGAAGACGAAGTTAGAGGATAGGGGACAACGGGTGGAGAGTTCAAAAAGCGTGTACATGAATGCGGATGAGGCGGCACAATTAGAATGGAGAGGCTATATAATGAGGACGGAAGAAGAATTACTGCCAAAAATACCGTACAGGAACGAGAGCTACAAGGCAGGCGGGAGGAACCAAGACGCTCGTTAGCGGACAAAGCAATTAATGAGGGAAGGCGGCAGGAAGAATACAACCCGGTGACGCAGTGGGGCAGATGCTGTACACGTGCCGAGTCGGAACTAGCTGTGGATGTCACCGTATACAACGGTAAGAGGCTTTGCTGTATAACATTGGCATTGTTGCAATAGTCTAATAACACAACTGTGGTCATCGTTCGATTCGAGTATACGGAAAACATTTTGTTTATGTCCATTGTAGTGAAAGGCGGCTTTAAAGGTCTCCGTCTAATTATGTTAACTAAGAAGATTTTGCACCTGCCATTGGAGAAAGGGTAAGTGACTCCTTGCAACATACTGTATGTTCTCGCGCTATAGGTTCGATACTAGCAGCAGCTTCTAATAAGCCTACCACAACAAAGGTAAAAAATTAATTATGATTGTAATGTTGCTCACGCTGCTAAATATTCCATTTTCGGGCAACAACAAAGTTATATTACGTGGCAGGTGTCATTAGAGCACAGTTAATAAAGTCATTTCTTGAAATAATGGATAAACTAGGCACTCATCTTTTCGTGTTTCCCACGCTGGTCTCGTTGTGAACTCATGGCTCAATCGGCGAAAATCTAGGTAGTGATGATTCCAAGCTCGGATGCAAAGAGGCCTAAGTGTGACTCTGCGATATTCAAAAGTTTTATAGATGTGTTTCATAAACCATTCTTGAAGATTAAACTTTTGCAACTTAGGGCAATCGGAATGTAAAGAAGTAGTCAGCCCTCCGAATTTAAGTTACGCTCCTTTTTTGTTACTTTTGTTGCAACATCACTTCACAATATAAAACATACTTGAAAATATCTTCGTCACTGTTAAAGTTCACATTTCATGAACTGACTACAATTTGCGTCTTTTCAACACGACGACCAAGACTTGACACTCTAACAACCGCTTACGCGCCCAAAAATCAGAGTTACAAGTGCGACGAAGATTATAGTGACAAAAGAAAGAATACACATATGAATAATATCTTTGCAATATAACACTTGGTTCAAGAATCAAGAATCATAAAAGAAGGTTGTATACCTGGAAGAATCCTGGAGATACTAAAAGGTATCAGATAGATTATATAATGGTAAGACAGAGATTTAGGAACCAGGTTTTAAATTGTAAGACATTTCCTGGGGCAGATGTGGATTCTGACCACAATCTATTGGTTATGAACTGCAGATTGAAACTGAAGAAACTGCATAAAGGTGGTAATTTAAGGAGATGGGACCTGGATAAACTGAAAGAACCAGAGGTTGTAGAGAGTTTGAGGGAGAGCATAAGGGAACAATTGACAGGAATGGGGGAAAGAAATACAGTAGAAGAAGAATGGGTAGCTCTGAGGGATGAAGTAGTGAAGGCAGCAGACGATCAAGTAGGTAAAAAGACGAGGGCTAATAGAAATCCTTGGGTAACAGATGAAATATTGAATTTAATTGATGAAAGGAGAAAATATAAAAATGCAGTAAATGAAGCAGGCAAAAAGGAATACAAGCGTCTCAAAAATGAGATCGACAGGAAGTGCAAAATGGCTAAGCAGGGATGGCTAGAGGACAAATGTAAGGATGTAGAGACTTGTCTCACTAGGGGTAAGATAGATACTGCCTACAGGAAAATTAAAGAGACCTTTGGAGAGAAGAGAACCACTTCTATGAATATCAAGAGCTCAGATGGCAACCCAGTTCTAAGCAAAGAAGGGAAGGCAGAAAGGTGGAAGGAGTATATACAGGGTTTATACAAGGGCGATGTACTTGAGGACAATATTATGGAAATGGAAGAGGATGTAGATGAAGACGAAATGGGAGATAACATACTGCGTGAGGAGTTTGACAGAGCACTGAAAGACCTGAGTCGAAACAAGGCCCCGGGAGTAGACAACATTCCATTAGAACTACTGATGGCCTCGGGAGAGCCAGTCATGACAAAACTTTACCATCTGGTGAGCACGATGTATGAGACAGGCGAAATACCCTCAGACTTCAAGAAGAATATAATAACTCCAATCCCAAAAAAAGCAGGTGTTGACAGATGTGAAAATTACCGGACTATCAGTTTAATAAGTCACAGCTGCAAAATACTAACGCGAATTCTTTACAGACGAATGGAAAAACTGGTAGAAGCCGACCTCGGGGAAGATCAGTTTGGATTCCGTAGAAATGTTGGAACACGTGAGGCAATACTGACCTTACGACTTATCTTAGAAGCTAGATTAAGAAAAGGTAAACCTACGTTTCTAGCATTTGTTGACTTAGAGAAAGCTTTTGACAATGTTAACTGGAATACTCTCTTTCAAATTCTGAAGGTGGCAGGGGTAAAATACAGGGAGCGAAAGGCTATTTACAATTTGTACAGAAACCAGATGGCAGTTATAAGAGTCGAGGGGCATGAAAGGGAAGCAGTGGTTGGGAAAGGTGTGAGACAGGGTTGTAGCCTCTCCCCGATGTTATTCAATCTGTATATTGAGCAAGCAGTAAAGGAAACAAAAGAAAAATTCGGAGTAGGTATTAAAATCCATGGAGAAGAAGTAAAAACTTTGAGGTTCGCCGATGACATTGTAATTCTGTCAGAGACAGCAAAGGACTTGGAAGAGCAGTTGAACGGAATGGACAGTGTCTTGAAAGGAGGATATAAGATGAACATCAACAAAAGCAAGACGAGGATAATGGAATGTAGTCAAATTAAGTCGGGTGATGCTGAGGGAATTAGGTTAGGAAATGAGACACTTAAAGTAGTAAAGGAGTTTTGCTATTTAGGGAGTAAAATAACCGATGATGGTCGAAGTAGAGAGGATATAAAATGTAGACTGGCAATGGCAAGGAAAGCGTTTCTCAAGAAGAGAAATTTGTTAACATCAAGTATAGATTTAAGTGTCAGGAAGTCGTTTCTGAAAGTATTTGTATGGAGTGTAGCCATGTATGGAAGTGAAACATGGACGATAACTAGTTTGGACAAGAAGAGAATAGAAGCTTTCGAAATGTGGTGCTACAGAAGAATGCTGAAGATAAGGTGGGTAGATCACGTAACTAATGAGGAGGTACTGAATAGGATTGGGGAGAAGAGAAGTTTGTGGCACAACTTGACTAGAAGAAGGGATCGGTTGGTAGGACATGTTTTGAGGCATCAAGGGATCACAAATTTAGCATTGGAGGGCAGCGTGGAGGGTAAAAATCGTAGAGGGAGACCAAGAGATGAATACACTAAACAGATTCAGAAGGATGTAGGTTGCAGTAGGTACTGGGAGATGAAGAAGCTTGCACAGGATAGAGTAGCATGGAGAGCTGCATCAAACCAGTCTCAGGACTGAAGACCACAACAACAACATAAACATATCGATGTATCAAAGTACCTCTACATTAATGAAATCAAATCTGAATGTTGTCACAGAAATATGTTAACTATTTTATAGAAAAACAGTAGAATATTGATGGTATCGAGAGGTTGAGGCGAGGTGCCGTAATGGTTACGTAATTCAAGTACCATTACAAGCTGGACTGCGAAATAGCCCTAACAACATGAGGAATAGCTGATTTTAGGCTTGTCACTAGGTAATATATATATACTGACGTTAGTTACTACGTTACCTGTAACTATATAAGTAATTATCTTGAAATGATGTTCGCAACTGTATACCACTGTATGTTCTAATTCAATCCGTTAGATGCAGCCTCTTTTCAAAAGTATCATTTACTTAAAAAAAGAGAGTAGCCTATATGTCTCTGACTTTATATCCTGTCTGATACGTATTATTGCATAAAGGGTCTTCCTGGCGAGTGAAGTACCACTGGAAATTCGATGTTACACTTTCGATTAATATTACGTGATTTGTTTTGTACCCTGAACCAGGAGTACATATTAGTTGTTGTAAACATGCCTGGTTTCACTGATACGTGGCTCCACTCTTATCTTGCCATAGTTTTTACTGTAACTTTCAGTATAAATGTTTCTCTTTTTTAGTTTACGTTCAGCCAAAGATGTTGCTAGAGATAATCTGTCCCTTCACTTTACCACTGATGCCGAAGTATGTTATGATGTTACCTATGCAGTACAAATTTACCATCTCCAATATAACTTACCTGCTGAGGGATTCTTCCAGTAATTCTTCGTCTTGTTTTGCTTGTGGTGTCTGTCTATTTGACATGAAATATGACTGTCAGTGTACCAGGTGCAGAAGTATGAAACCGGAATTTGCCTATAGATGGTGCTAGCCGTCAGTGTAGGACCCGTGAGAACAAGCCAGCAGCGCCATCTGCTTCCTGTCATGGCTGACGACCAATGGCAACACACAGTAATCCGAATTCCATACATCGGCATCTCTTTGAAACCCGTAAACATGTCGAGTTTTATGCCTACGAATTACGATTTGCGAACCGCATTGGTTTTCTGTTACCATTTGAAGAAAACTGCAGCACAGTCACATCGAATGCTTGTTGAAGCTTTCAGCCAACATGCTCTTGGGAAAACACAGTGTTTCAAGTAAAGAGAGAGAGAGAGAGAGAGAGAGAGAGAGAGAGAGAGAGAGAGAGAGAGAGAAAATCAAAGAGCTGATTTTGACGTGAGAAATCATTAGCGCGGAAAACCACCGAAAATGTCCGAAGACAACAAACTGTACGCCTTATTTGATACAGTCAATACCCAAACTGAACAGGAACCCGCGGAACAGCTGAATGTGACGCATACAGCCGTTTCTCTCCGGTTGAAAGCCGTGGGAAAGGTGCAGAAAGTGGGGAAAAATGGGTTCCGCATGAACTGAATGAAAGACAGCAAGCAAATCGAAAGACCATTTGTGAAATGCTGCTTGCCACATGCAAAGGAAATTCGTTTCTCCATCGAATAGTGACATGTGATGAAAAACGGATATGTTTTGAGAATCCTAAGCGTCGTAAATCGCGGTTGAGTCCAGGCAAACCATCGACATCCACTGCAACACAATGCTCTGTTCTTGGTGGGATCAGAAGGGTTTTCATCTATTGTGAGCTGCTGAAACCTGGTGAAACCGTTAACACCGATCGCTACCAACAGCAAATGGTCCATTTAAATCGATCATTCCGTGAAAAACGACCGGAATGTGGAAAAAGGCAACACAAAGTCATGTCGCTCAATGATAACGCCCCATCACACACAGTGTAAGTAGGCTGTTTAGGTTTTTATGGTGGTAACGCCACGTAGCGCTCTGTATGAAAATCACTGACTGCGCTGTGTGCAGTCTGTGGCTGGTTGGACTCACTGTTGGAATATTCGCTTGTGTAGTGTTGGGCAGTTGGATGTGAACAGTGCGTTGCGTTGGGCAGCTGGAGGTGAGCCGCCAGCAGTGGTGGATGTGGGGAGAGAGATGCCAGAGTTCCGAGTGGACGATCTGACGTGTGTCCGCCAGAAAAAGGAAATTTGTAAACATGGATGAAATGAACTGAGATATATATATATATATATATATATTATGACTTTTGAACACTATCAAGGCAAATATATTGTTTGTTCTCTATCAAAATCTTTCATTTGCTAACTTTGCCTATCAGTAGTTAGTGCCTTCAGTAGTTAAAATCTTTTGTTTAGCTGGCAGTATTGGCGCTCGCTGTATTGCAGTAGTTCGAGTAATGAAGGTTTTTGTGAGGTAAGTGATTCATGAAATGTATAGGTTCTTGTTAGTCAGGGCCATTCTTTTGTAGGGATTATTGAAAGTCAGATTGCATTGCGCTAGAAAATAGTGTGTGTCGGCTTAGTGATGATCAGAATAAGTAAAGAGAAAACTGTTTGAGTACGTTGAGTTTTGCTCAGCTGTCTGAAAAGCAAATAACGTAAGAGTTTTAGTTTTTCCAGCACTGTCATTCATAATTTTTCAAAGGTGACGTTTCAAAAGCAAAACGGGTCAGTGAAACGATCGAGGCGTTCAGTTGGGAAATACCAGGGCATGCAGCTTAGTCGTCAGACTTTGCTCCGTCCGATTGTCATCTCTTTCTCGCTGAACAACGGTTCTATTCGTATGAAAACGTAAGAAAATGGCTCGCTGACTGGTTTGCTTCAAAAGAAGAACTGCTTTTTGGCGTGGCATTCATAGCCTGCCGCAGAAGTGGGAGAAATGTATGAATAGCAATGGAGATTATTTTGAATAAAATATTGTTTATCAGTTTCAGACAACAGATGTGTAACTGTTGCAGCCAAATTCCGTTTTCATACTTCTACATCTGATACTAAGACAAATTATGGGTCTGAAGCTGAACCATATCGAAATTATCCAGTGAAATTGTACAGAGGAACGTAGGAAGCCTTTAACTAGTCTACTGTAGCCTGTTATTATACAAGTGGAAGTTTGCACCCATATATGTGTTGAGTTTTGCTCTTTTTGTATACATTGCCCCTTCAAAATTTTTTAATGTTGACGTTGATAGGCATCTTGGGTGATGGTTAATAACGGAAACCGGTAGATGATTAATGGGATATATAAGCAGCTTATGGGTGAAATGCGTTTTATAAATTAAGGAAATACGCTCCCCATACGGAGGCTGCTGTTAACACCTCTACGCGAACCCACACTTGCAGTATTATTCTACATCCTTACTCCCGGGGACATGGTGTGAGGAGCGATAGGGCATATCTGCAGGTCATGTCGGTAGTGTTCACAACGTAACCTGTACAGTCAGGACACACACTGGAGCGGAAGTACAAGATTTCGACGCTGGACGACACTAGCGCTCCAAGCGGGTAGAAAGCAGTCGCATGTCTCTTAAGGATAAATCAGTTTTTCATTATTTTCTACTTAATTAACGGAATCCTTATTATATGCGTTTGTAAGTAACGAAGAGACGTGAATTATCGTGAAATATATGAAAAAAAAACAACCGAATCACACTGATTCAGTGACATAAGCTACAATTTGTTCATGAATGAATACTTCCGAATATGTCCATACTTGCAGCTTATTCCGCTGCAAATAAGAGAATATAAACGCGTATTTCATGCATGAGAACCATACGTTTCTGTTGTTGTCGGTTGTTATTGTGATAAGCACTTTCTCTGACAATTTCTTTTAAGGAATGCAATAATTCGCTCTTTCTTACAGTCCACTCGACTTGCGAATACGTTAATATTTTTGTAAATGCAATTACTTTTGCTTCAGAAGCGAATGTGTTGAAGATTCTTGCCGTTTGTGGCTAAGATTTAGCAACAATTGTGGAAGTAGTTTCTCCTGCGTTGGGCAAACAGTTTTATTGCGTTTGACGCTCTATTATCACGTCTGTGTGGTTTTCTCTTGAGCTAAAGTTGTGGCGGCTTATTTTATGCGTTAAACAACGTAGGTATTTGGCTGAAAGTGTAGCGAATTAAAGCCTACTTTGTTGGGTAGAAATAAGACATCCTTTTGTATCTTGTGAATCGAGGGAGTTTGTCGGTCTAAACAGTTAGGCGAAACACTTCAAGGGACTGGCCTGCAGACTCCAACTTTCAAAAGATATCCACAGTAAAAAATGCATCTAAAAATATATAAAAGTGACACTGTAACTCTGCCATCAAATTGGTGTGTCTTTGTGGGGCTGTAAACACGAAACAAAAAGAATTCAAAGGAGAGAACTCAAAGTAGTAAGTGAAATTTTAGGTTTAACACTGTGAAGAGGGTACACACATACTAAGAGCAAATAAGAGAATTTGAGAGTATGCTAAAATTACTTCTATTCGCATGCAAAAGACCCTCAAGCTAAAATTCTGTGGGCATATTAAAAGGACTGAACCAAGAGATTAAGTAGACTGTTTGCGGAATTCTACGAAACTTGTATTGACTCTGAAGTTGAGGTGATAAAATTAAGTGTAATAGTGAAAGAATAACTAAAATAAGCAAAGATAACCATATAAAATACAAGAAAGGTATTTTTCAGGAGAATTTTTCGGACAGGACACTTGGTTAACCTGAAAAATCCGAGGAGATTGGAGTAACTTCGTCTGAAGATAAGAAAAGAGCGCGTCCTGAGAGAATGAAATGAATACGAGTACAGAAAAAAGCCAAAAGCAAATTATGAAATATCTGGAGAAGTAGGGCCCAAACGATAGTAACAATAATCATAATAACAGTCACCACACTCACAAATAACCCACAGGGTAAGGCCTTTGGACCTGACGATACATCTATACTATTGTACGCGAAGTATTGCGAAAGAGTCTGCTACTCTCCTAGCGACAGTGTACCGTAGGTCTCTAGAAGTGCGAAGGTTTCTAGTTATTGGGGGGGAGGAGGAGGAGGAGGAGGAGGAGGAGGAGGAAGAAGAAGAAGAAGAAACACGACATTGCTGTTTTCAGGAAATATCACCGAACAGAGTCACAAAACTATAGGACTGTGTCTCTGACGTCGGTCTGTTGTAGCATTTCGGAATATCTATGGCGCTGGCGTATTATCACGTTTCTGGAGACAGAAAATCTCCTCTGTAGAAACCAACACGGGTTCCGAAAACAACGATAGTGTGAAACCCAGTTCGCTCTCTTCGTCCGCGAGACCCAGAAAGCAGTAGGTAAATGCGCCCAGGCAGATGCCGTGTTTCTCCACATCCAAAAGGCGCTCGATATGGTTCTGAGTTATAGCCTAATGCAGAGAACACATGTCTGCCGAAAATCTGACCAGCTGTGTGATTCCACTGAAGCGTTTGTAGCAAGTAGGAAACAGCATGTCATTTTGACCGGAGAGAAATTTTCAGACGGAAAAGCAACTTGGGGCGCATCCGGAGTGAGTGTTATAGGACCACTGCTTTTCACGATATACATAAATGACCCAGTGAATAACTTCGGAAGTTCCACGCGGCTTTTCACAGATGATGCTGTTGTGTACAGAGAAGTCGAAACGCTACAAAACTCTACTCAGAATCACCCTCCCTGCAGGGGTTGGCAGTTGACCCTTAAAATAAACAAATGTAGTCTATTGGGTATGGCAACGACCTTGCCGCAGTGGATACACCGGTTCCTGTCATATGACCGAAGTTAAGCGCTTTCGGACGTGGCCGGCACTTGGATGGGTGACCATCCGGGCCGCCATTAGCTGTTGCCATTTTTCGGGGTGCACTCAGCCTCGTGATACCAACTGAGGACCTATTCGACCAAATAGTATCGGCTCCGGTCAAAGAAAACCATCGTAACGACACCCTCAGCTGAGGATGCCACGGCGGTCGGATGGTTCCGATGGGCCACTTGTGGCCCGAAGACGGAGTGCTAATGTATTGGGTGTACATAAACAGAAAGACCTATTATTGTATGATTGCACAATTGCAGAACAGTGACTGGAAGCAGTTACTCTCATAAAATATCCTATAAATCATCTAGGAGTTTGCGTACAGAGCAATTTGAAGTGGCACGACCACACAAATCTAATCGCAAGGAGATTCGTTGCAAGAATCTCCAGCAAATGTAGTCCATCAACAAACGAAGTACCTTTCAAAACCCTCGTTTGACCAGTACTTCAAAATTGCTC